>NC_090935.1:104514083-104817113 GCF_040938575.1 Ambystoma mexicanum | reverse complement strand
CACAAAACTTAGCACTAAAAAGCAACTTTCAAAAAACATGTCTACGATGGAAACTTACAGTCAAGAGTCCTTGTTAGGTGAAAATACTGAGAGTTTGCGAGCTCTCTGTAGGCAAGATAATCTTCCTGTAAGAGGCAAGAAGTTAGAACTAATAGAGAGATTGCTGGCGAACCAAAGTCTGGGTACTGGTTCAGAGGAACCAATCTCTCCAGCAAATGTAGATAACAGTGATGGTGTTGATCTAAATCGTAATTCTGATGATAGCGATAAAGAGGCTGACGAGGACGGAGAGGCTAACGAAACTGTCTCCCCTGGTCCTCTATCTGCCTTACCAGCTGCGCCTACGGGGCCCATACCAGGTCCCACAAGTAACCCTGCTTATTTTGAACTTGAAAAAATGAAGCTCGAATTAGAATACAAACGGTTCTTGGCTCAATCTGAACGAAACCAAGAGCTCGAGTTCAGACGGATGAATGCCCAGGCTGAGCAGAAGCAAGCTGAGTTAAGACTCAGGGAAATAGAACTTAATCACGAGTTAGAGATGAAAAAGTTGTCTATGGAAAATGCTTCTCTCTCCTCTGGTTCCTCTAGGAGCTCCAGTCCCAAAAGACCCCGGATGCCAAAGGAATTAGTGGGTATGTACGAACCGAGATTGGATGTGTTGGATTGGTTGAAACTGTTTGAGTACAATCATGGGCTCGAGGACATCACCGGGAATGATTTACTTCCCTGGTTGTTCTCTAGGCTCCCTCCTGTTGCGACTGATGTGGTAATGGAGTTGGGGGAGGCGGATAAGACGGATTACGAAAGTGTGAAAATAGCTTTGATAGCTAGATTCAGGAAGACCCCTTCCCAGTATCTTAAGAGGTTTAGAACCCTCAAAAAGCATGATGGTACCCCTTGGGCTAACTGGGTGAGTGAAGGGTTGAAAAACTTAGAGGGATGGATTAAGGGTTACAAAGTGAACACTTATGAGGGTATGAGAAATCTTTTTATGTTGGAGTCTATTTATGATGCCTGTTCTCCTGAGCTCAGACAGCACTTGGCTGATTCGAAGGAATTGGATTCCCGGAAGCTGGCTAAGCCTGCTGACTTATGGGTTGCCAACAGGGCTACACATAAGGATTCTAGGGCAACTCAGAAAAAGGATGAGGGAAAACAGCCTAAAAAAGACTCAAAAGAGAATTCTAATAACTCCAATTCCAAAGAGGGACCCAAACAAAACCAGAAGGGTAAGCCACAAGGACAACCACAGCAGAATAGTGTGTCTTCTGGTGCCAAGCCGGAAGGAGGTCAGAACAAGCCACCATTCCAGAAAGCATTCGGTAAATGCTTTGTTTGTGGCTCGACTGACCACGTGAAAGGAGATCCCAGATGTAAGGGTAAACCTTCAGGGGTCTAGCTTGTCTCCTTAGCCTTCGCTCCAGAGGAGGAAGTCCAAATGGCAAGTGGAAACTTTCTACTGCTAGCTGACAAACCCATTGGAGTCTCAGCCAGCGTTTCTTTAGTATCTCTGGGGTTGTGGGAACAACAGAATTTAGATGTCTATAATTCTATCCCCGATAATACTAAAGAGTATTATAAGGACAGTGTCCAGGTGAATGGTCAGGAGACTCCTGCCATTAGGGACACTGGGGCCAGCATAACTGTGGTGGATAAATCGTTTTTTCAGGCTGAGGATGTTGGTAAGGCACCCAAACGCCTCACCAAGTTAGCTGGAGGGCCTGTGCAGATGCTTCCCCAATTACCAGTTCTCATCCAGTGTAACGACATGACTGTGAAGATACCTGTCAGCATACAGAGTGAGGTACCAGGACGCGTACTGTTGGGTAACGATTTGAAAACTCTCGGAGTTGTATCGCATACCCCCAGACCTCCTAGTAAACGGTTACAGGAGCTAACCAGACCCGCAAGAGAGAGGACCATGCGCGGTACTCTCCAGGAGATGATGAAGAAAGAAATCACTCCTGCTCCACTGGAATTGTCGGCCGCTGTCTCCAAGAAATCAGAAGCGAAAGGGAAACCTAAGACTTCTATCCCGAAACCAGCAGCCATCATTCCAGTGCAGCCAACACGGACTTCCCCGCGGTTGTCCAAAGTTACACCCGTAACTCCAACTCCAGCCGAGGCTGAGAGGGAGGTACAACCCTGTGTGGTAGAATTAGACTCTGAGGAAGAGCTAATGGAAGGCCAGGAACTCATTGGAGACCTGGATCCTGTTGACCATCCTGAGCTGCAATCTTTACTGGCAGAAGGTGGACCCAGCAGGGCAGACTTCAGTAAGGGACAGAGGGAATGTCCAACTCTGGAAGGTCTCCGCCACCAGGCAGAAGCTCAGGCTGAAGGGCAACCGCCTGGGAAATACAGGTTGCACTGGGAAGATGGCCTCTTCTACAGTGAACCGACCGAGTCTGCACCTGGAGACTACAAACAACTTGTAGTACCCCAAGAGAACAGACCACAGTTCTTGCAGTTAGCCCACGAGATTCCTTTGGCTGGTCACTTGAGTTTCAAGAAGACTAAGGAAAGGCTCTCTCTCTACTTCTATTGGCCGAAGATGGGGGCCGAAGTAGAAAAACACTGCAGGAGCTGCCACACCTGCCAGACCTCTGGTAAGGTTGGCCCCAAGAATGTGGCACCTTTAGTGCCTCTCCCAGTTGTGGGAGTCCCGTTTGAGAGAGTAGGGATTGACATTGTTGGTCCCCTTGATCCTCCAACCTCCTCAGGCAACAGGTTTATACTTGTTGTAGTAGACCATGCTACTAGGTATCCTGAGGCAATTCCTATGAGGACTGTTACAGCTCCGGCGGTGGCTAAGGCCCTCCTTGGTATTTTTACTAGGGTCGGGTTTCCTAAGGAAGTAATCTCTGACAGGGGGTCAAACTTTATGTCCCACTACATGAAAGCCATGTGGAAAACCTGTGGAGTTACTTACAAGTTCTCAACAGCGTACCACCCACAAACCAATGGGTTGGTAGAACGGTTCAACCGAACCATGAAGAGCATGATAGGTGCTTTAGAAGAACCCCTTAAGCGTAAGTGGGACCTTCTACTGCCATGCCTTCTCTTTGCTTATAGAGAAGTCCCTCAGGAGGGAGTAGGTTACTCTCCCTTCGAACTTCTCTATGGTCATCCCGTGAGAGGTCCATTGGCCCTGATTAAGGAGGGGTTGGAGAGTGCTCCTTCCTCCAAGCCAGTCAGAGTGACTGACTACGTGATAGGTCTCCGGAGGAGAATGTCGCACATGATGACGGAAGCAAGCGATAACTTGAAAGCTGGACAAGCATTGATCAAGCACTGGCACGATCAAAAGGCTAACATGGTTGAGTTTGCTCAAGACCAGCTCGTTCTCGTTATGATCCCAACAAGGCAGAGGGCCTTGCAAGATAAGTGGATAGGACCCTACAGAGTTGTGGGTAAACTCGGAGAGGTAAACTATCTGGTGGACTTGGGCAATCCCAAGGAGGCTCCGACAGTCTTCCACACCAACCGACTCAAAGCGTATGTCTCAAGACCCGATGTAGGAGCGTTGCTTCTAGCATCATCCGGGGAAGAAGAAGAGAGTGAAGCTCTTCCGGATCTCCTCAGAGGCTTACCTTTAGATGAAAGAATTGAAGGAGTAAATCTCTCCTCCAATCTGACACCCGAGCAACAAGAAGAGTGCAAATCTATGTTGAATCAGTTTGCCTTTCTGTTCTCGCTTTCACAAGGCTTGACCCCTTGGGGCCAGCACGACATACTCACTGGTGACTGTCTGCCAGTCAAAAGCAGAGGATACCGCATGTCAGAAAACGTACGAACCCACATCAAAGGTGAGGTCAGCAAGATGCTTGATCTCGGGGTAATAGAGCCCTCTACTAGTCCATGGTCTAGCCCAGTTGTGTTAGTACCAAAGGCCGGATCTAAAGAACTTAGATTCTGCGTGGATTATAGAGCTCTTAATGCAGTCACCAAGACTGATGCCCACCCTTTGCCAAGAACAGATGAGTTGGTGGATAAACTTGGCGCCGTCAAGTTCCTCAGCACATTTGACTTGATGTCAGGCTTTTGTCAAATTGCCCTAACAGACCATGCCAAGGAGAAAACTGCATTTTCTACCCCCGTTGGCTTATACCAGTTTAAGGTAATGCCTTTCGGATTGAAGAATGCACCTGCTACGTTTCAAAGGATGGTAAACCAGGTTCTGAATGGGATGGAGGACTTCTGCATGGCATACTTGGATGACATTGCAGTGTTCAGCAATTCCTGGGAAGAACATGTAACCCACCTGAGAGATGTTTTGCAGGCTCTTGGACGAGCCAATCTGACCATAAAGGCGATTAAATGCCAAATTGGACAGAGTAAGGTAGTCTATCTTGGACATGAGGTAGGAGGTGGAGAAATAAGGCCTTTGCTCAGTAAGATTGAAGCTGTGCAAAATTGGACAACACCGACTACTCAAACCCAAGTGAGAGCCTTCCTAGGCCTCACAGGGTATTACAGGAATTTCATAGAGAACTATGGGACCATAGCTTCTCCACTGAATGTCATCTCCTCACCCAAATTTCCTAAGAAGGTTAGATGGAACGAGGAGTGCAATCAGGCTTTTGAAAACCTGACAAAAGGCTCTTTGCCAAGCCCCAGTACTCAGAGCTCCTGATTACCGCCAACACTTAATTGTGCAGACAGATGCTTCAAATGTAGGAATAGGTGCCGTACTCAGTCAACTGGATGGGAAAGGTAGGGAGCACCCCGTTTGCTTCATCAGCCGCAAGCTGAAGGATCCTGAAACAAGGTGGGCAACAATCGAAAGAGAGTGCTTTGCTATCGTGTGGGCTCTGAAGAAGTTTAGGCCGTACTTGTATGGTTCTACTTTTGTCATTCAGACTGACCACCAACCCTTGAGATGGTTAATGCAAATGAAAGGGGAAAACCCAAAACTATTGAGATGGTCGATCTGCCTGCAAGGGTTTGATTTCACCATTGAGCACAGGTCAGGGTGTCACCACCAAAATGCTGATGGTCTGTCTAGGATGTATGTCATCGACTAGAGGTATGAGATTCATCCAGGAGTGGATTAAATCCTCCTGTCCCTTAGTCTGGGGGGGGGCGAGTGTTAGGGAGAATTCTCTGTTTAGGCTGAATTTCCTAACCTAGTGAGTCCCCCAGCAGCTTTGCTGGATTTCAGGAGTTTGTTTTTTCCATCCTGCCAAGAGTGAGACTCTTTTTCTCCCACTCTTGGACATGTAGGTGTGTAATTCCTTTGAATGTCAATGTCTTCTATGGGCTATGGGGTCTTTTACTCCATAGGGTCTCATATGTTTTTCTATGTGTGTTACACCGCACCCTACGTGCCGTAGCACTGGGGCGTCCTAGCGGACCCCCACCATAGACTCCATACCCGGGGCCTGACTAATGTCTCCCCGGGCATGTAAAGTCACCATTGGCTTTACTAGACCTAAATTTACTAACAGAACTAGTACAAACCATCTTATTGTGGACGTACTAGTAGGGGTAATTCCATTACTCCTGGATCTGTTATTCGAGGGGGCACTGTCCCGTCCCCCCTCGTCGAGTTTTGGCTGGTGGCAGTGGAAACTACTTGTTATGTTCGACCCCGAGCATAACCCTATGGGATTCGTCCCATTGTTGGAGATTGATATTTTTCCTCGTTAATCTAACGTACCACCGGTCTACTTATCTTAAATAAATTTATCGGATGGTATTTTCTGCCAGAACTCGGTTTGTAAAATGGCGTCTGTGTTCGTCTCTGTGACTCCTAAACCAAAGGTTGAGCCCTTTGTTCCACTTTTGGCGGGCCTCTGGACAGAGACCCTCCAAAGTGGTGCCATTCTGTCTGGGTTACCACAGGGGTGTGGGAGGGGGTTTAGACACCCTGGACCGAGTTGCCTTGCCAACTCCGGTCGCACTCTGGAGTGATTGGCCCAAGTGGTGAGCCTCCCCGCTCACCACTTAGCATGTGTTGATTGACAGCTAGGCTGAATGAATGGGGGTTTTCTGCATAAAAGCAGGGCTTTTGGGACTGGATCTTCAGAAGTCGCCACAGGACCTAAGAATCCGACGAGGGTAACGCTGAGCTGACCTGCACGATGACACCTCCGGTGGAGCCCTGCGGAACCGACTCACCACTTCCCGACAACAGAGGAGATCTCCCTGCCGGAGAGTCTCTTCCCCTGGCTGGTGGGAACAACCAGTCTCCTTTGCTTTTTATTCGCCTCAGGACGCAGTGGTCGAATTGCCCGTGCAGAGCACCCCGGCAACCGGATAGCCACTACCCCTGTACCGCGACCAAAAGGTGGTGCCTTGTGACGGAGCACTCCGCGGCTGGTCTCTTCCCTGGTGGTGCACCGGACTTCACTTTTCTTCGACGACAAGAACATCTCTACTCTTGGCAAAGACCCGACGTGCATCCACCACCAGGAACAACTGCCCCCGCCGGAGTTGCCCTCCACAACAAGGTACCGTGTCCGCCTGGCTTCCCTTTCGATCGGTTCGAGTGAGGTGTTTTAATCCTCTCCTTTCCGTTGGGTCGCCTCCAAGCTTTCTCACGTATTGTTCTGAACTGGTTCAATCTGCCGATAGCAATTTGCTACAAAGACTCGAACGCATCTCCACTAGAGACTTTTGGGACATATCGCCTTGCCTCTCTCCGAGTGGGCCTGGCCTCTGAACTTTATGATCTATTGTGGTTCTTGCCTTCTTGCCTTGCATTTTTCCCGTGAAGTATTGAACTGTGTTGATTTCGTAACCTGCCTATTTTTCTCCCCCGTCCTAACTAATATTAGAGTGCCATCTAGGTTGAGGCATACACCTCTGTCTGCAAATAAGTGATGCTGGTATAACCTAGACTTGTCGAAATATTGTTAGGGGGATTGATCGTTTCTTCTTCGTAGAGTAATTGTGATTGATTTGCTTGCCGTGATTGTGCCATAGTGTTTTTGATAGATGTTTCGTTATAAATAAATACCTTAATATCTTTACACTGAAGCCTTGTTGCGTGTTTGCTTGTCTTACTGTGAAGAATTGCCCTATCTTGTATACTCCACATACTGCTTAACTCTTCTTGAGGGAAGTCTGACTGCTCAGCCACAGCTACCAAGTGAATCTGTGTGGTACAGACTGCTACCAAGTGGGTTTACTGCCAAACACCTGTAGTCCTAAATCTTTTGCAGTGGTCCCAGAGGGAACTGCACAGGTTTCCGCCTAACAGGAGCGCAGGCAGCGCATGAGGGAATGAGCGACAGCGCAAGACTCAAGGAGAGAGCACAAGGGAGGGGGGAGGGACAGTGCAAAGGGGAGGAAGGACGGCACAAGGAGGAGGAAGGACAGCGCAAGGGGAGGAGAAGGGACAGCACAAATGGGGAGGAGGGAAAGCACAAGGGGGAGGAGGGGAAGTGCAATAGGGAAGATGGAAAGCACAGGTGGGGACAGCACAAGGGGAGAGGCCCAGCTCAAGGGGATGAGCAGGGACGGTGTAAGGGAGGGAGCAAGAACATCCAAGCAGTGGAGAAGGATAGTCCAAGGGGGAAAGGAGGACATCACAAGGGGGAAGAGGGGCCGGATGAGGGGGAAAGGAGCAATAGCGCAAGGGCGAATGAGTGACAGTGCAATGGGGAAGGAGTAACAGCGCAAGGGAGGGTGATCGGTCATCGCAAGTGAGGGAGGCGGGGGGGAAAGGACAGCACAAGGGGGATGAGGGACAGCTCAAGGGGTAGTGACATCAGTTGGTTGTATGTATAAGGTCAGCATTTGGTCGTAGCTGTCCTATATTGTAGTTTTGATCTCAATGTGAATTCTTACAAGGACACCTGCATGTCGTCAGTGAGACTGCACCTATCCAATGAATTATAATCTGAAGATCTCCTCATAACGTATTGTATTGGAGAGATCCAGTACCATTGACAACAGACAAATATCCTCATAAGAATTCGCACTGAGATTGGAGAGGTGCAATATCAATGACATCATACATATTCCCTCATAGGAAATCACATTGAGAAAATAATAGATTGTATGGTAACATTATCTAGAATCGGAAACCTACATGAAGTCCAAATGGGCCAGGAAAGTAGCCCAATTATATCCCAGTTTCCCCTGGCTGTGAAAAGAAAGATCACTATGCAGCCTAGGATTGCCACTTTTGTTTTGAAGCAAAAACTGGACTTAAAGTTCCACCCACATTGTTTTATTAGTGCATTTTGGTTAAAAAAAAATAACCTTAACACTGAATTAATAATTACATCACACATAAATACAATTGTGCGCGCCGTGAGGAAGCACCGAAGAAGCACTGCTTTACCCGCAGATTCTGCTTATCTGTGGATCCAGCTCCAGTTCTAAGCAACTCAGCATCTACTACACAGTTGAGTAAAACTCACATATACAGCATCTAGACACGCCCACTTGGGCTAACGTCTACAAAAACCAGCACACGCGTGCACCGAGGAAGCACCATAGAAGCACCACTGTGCCTGCAGACTCTGCTTCTCCGTGGATCCAGCTCCTGTTCTAAGCAACTCAGCATCAGCGCTATACCTGCTATCAGAGACATTTATAGTGCAATTTGAGCATTCTGGACTCTAATATATAGCTTACTGATATATATCATTTACTCTGTTTATTCAGGACACAGTTGAGTAAAAATCACATATACGGCATCTAGACACGCCCACTTGGGCTAACGTCTACAAAAACAAGCACGCGTGCGTACCAGCGTGTTCGCCGCTTTGCCCGGTGCTTTCTCGTAATCTGTGCATAATTTTTTGCAAATTGCTGCAACTTCATGCGGAGAGGTCTTTATTCACTGCAATCTGATATGCCGTCTCCTAGCCAATTTGATTACAAATGTAAGCAGTGAAAGCTTTCTGACAGCACCATTCGAAGGCACAAAAATAATAACACTTGTTCAACTCCAGTCTCGTGCATTATCAGAGAGCTTATTACGGACAAACATAATCCTGCCTAGAACACCGATATCCGTACTTTCCGTCTGCCAATATTTAACAGCAAGCAGCTCCTATATAGATATTAATGGGTACCGCTTCAAAAGAACCTCTAACAAATGCCATAAATGGTATAGTAATGGCGAAAGATGCTGGTAATAATTTGCCAGCCTCTATAGCTCAAGTTTGCTTGAATGCTGAGGAACACAAACTATTGTCTGCAGATTGTGGTGTTGCTTTATCTGTGGAGAACTCTGATAATGCCTCACAATAGAAGGCAAGCAAGTCCCCTCCTAAAGTATCTATATACAATAGCTTGGTGGTGTAAAATGTACAGATTGCTCCCACCATGTCAAATGATATTGGAATACTGAAGGATGTTTCAGATGGCTCTATAATAATTGACTTGGAATCAATTGGCTCCTGCTTTTCGGCCAGAGATGAGTCACAAAATGTATCAGGCTCTCCCGATCTGTTTCCTGACATGAGTCGGGTAGATTTAGCATTAGCATTATCATGTATTGCTCCGACTCCTCGCAAACCCAAACAACTTTTGTCTAGCAACAGTCCAATAGCAACTGGACCTCGTCCGATTAAATGAATTGAAATCGCATTGGAGGCAATGAATACAGCACTACTGCCTCTAGCCAAATTATTTCAGACTCTTGACAATAAGCTGAACCAACAGTCCGTTCAAATTTCTATGATTTTGGCAAGGCAAACAAATATTGACTTTTCTCTGACAGGCGCTGCCTTGGGCGATTGCAATATCATATCCAAACAGGTGCCTATAACAGCTAAGAATCTCACTTTAACATCTTCTGTACCTTTTATAGACAAAATGATTCCATCCTTGAAAAGGCCACTGATGTTGCCCCTATAGTGGTAGACTCTACTAATGGAACACAACATTTATCTGATATGTCCTCAAAATGTTCCTATACAATATTTTGTGCACCAGACCATAAACATCAGACTGTAAAACCAAATTCCAAAATATTGAGTATTCCCCAAGGAAAGAAAACAAAAAACATTAAAACATCAGAAATGTCTACCACATCGGCCACAACACATTTTTATTATGTCTATTAGCAATACAAAGAGAGGTGTCGTGATAGCCTCTACTGCAGTTTCTAAAAAAATATTCTCTGTTGGCTCAAGTGAAAAAACTCACATTTTTGGTCATTAATCCACCGCGTATTCCATCACATCCTCCGCTTGACACTCTTGTTGAGGCCGCTGCTAATTTACAGGCTCTTGAAAATAGTGCAATTCCTCAGTCTCAGCCCCAACAACTGCAATTGAAACCCACTTCAATCACCACTGCAATCTAAGGAAAAGAGGTTGATTCTCGCCGACATGAGATTAGAGAAGCAATTGACAATTATATGATCTTGCATATAGTTCACCGTATTATTAATATATCTCAGTTCAGCGATAGAGTTAATAAAGAAGTCCCTGTAACACTGACAGAGGTACAGAAAATTCCTCCATTACATTCTACTGTGCAGATGACCCCTTATGATCTGAATAACCAAGTGGCTCAGAAAATTGCTATACCAGAATCTCAGACTCCGTTGTCAAGTAAACAAACCATCAGTAATGAAAATTGTGATGCAATGACTGATATTAGGCATATATTGGAACACCTTTTGACTGTACAGTCTAACAATACAAAGGGCACCATTACGAGGTTGGAGGTAACCATGGCGCTATTAGCGCCATGGGTTCTTCCAAAACCTCACCGACTCCGCCCTGGTGAATGGAGCTATTACCGCCCCATTTCAAGGTTGGCGGGGCGGTAATTCCCCATTCACCAGGGCCCTTCCTCATTCCCATTTGAGCCCCCATAGGGCTCAATGGGAATGGGGAAGGCGCTAATAACGGTACCGTTATTAGCACCAAAGTCCCTTTGCGGGTCCCGTCCTTAACGCCTGGTAAAACCAGGCGTTAAGGGAGGACCCGCAAAGGGAACTCGTAATATGGCGGTAAGGGATTACTGGTACCAGTGCCCTTACAGGTACCGGTAATCCCTTACTGCCCGGGTCGTAATGAGGCCCAAAGTATCTTCACTCAGTAATGAGCAATGATAAGCCAAATAGACCACATGGCTCTGAACCCTCTTGCAGATCCTACCGACAGAGAACTCAGAGTCAAATTGTGGTACAAGAATTCCAATGGCAACTATCTCACAAGATCATAAAACCACTGTAAAACAGCACTCTCTAATATACAACGAAAAGTTTGCACTGCATTCTCTTTATATCGGTTGACGTGTTGCTCCATTTCCGAAATACGATATGAACAGAAGAAGTATTATGCCAATTTTTCTGAAATTCCAGCACTGGAGGAATTTCAGCACTTCTAGCGATATTGAGCAAGTGGAATTTTTTAATGAAAAAGATCTGAGTGTGGCTCGAGTATGGATGAAATCTTGTGTAGTCTTGAACACAATTTGGCTGGTAAAAACACAACTTTTTGATATGGGTTTTGAACTGTCAGTTGGTAGCTCTCCTGAGACCTTTAATCCATGGACTAGTCCTGTCCTAGGGGGGCCTATCGTAGATCTTACTAATCCCATGCCGCAGAATGCCCAAATTGGACAGTCCCTTACCCAGTGTAGTTGCAAATGCAACTATAAAAGAATGTAACTAGATGTGCAACATGATCAGCAAAATGTGTCCATTGTAAGTTGGAATACACAAAGTTTCAACCATCTCATTAATAACACTCAAAATGGTCGTAAACACTTTGATGTGATTGTTTTGCAAGAAACCTGGTTATGTACAGCTCCCTCTTGGAATAATTAAGACATTCATTTATTACCAGCAAAACGTGGCGATAATAGAAGACCTATGTCAGGTCTTGTTACTTCTACAAAAATTAGTGTAAATATTAAATCGGAACCATTGGCTTGTCCAAATGCTTACATGCAGTTAACTAAATTAATTATACAAACTTGGATGTATGCACTATTGAACATCTATTGGAATCCTTTGGGAATTTCTGATACTCGCTTTTTCCAAGACACAAATTAACTAATGGATATGATTCTTCTAACACCCGATATCTCACATATTATCATAGCAGGGGATTTAAATGTGCACATGTTTGATAGCAGTTCATCTACGGCCAAAGAAAGACAGTCCTTGTGGAAAGATTTTACCAAAGTACGGAATCTTATCTTGCTAAATGAGGCCCTTCCTAATGATATGCCACCCCAAAGAACATGGCAGAGAGGCACATATAGCTCTACAATTGACTATATGTATGTGGACTCGAATCTATTCCCGCTTGTCTCTCAGTTCTGTATTGTGCCTACTGACCAAAGTGACCATCAAATGCTTACATGTGAATGGATTGAGGGTGGTCAAAGAACTTGTAATTCACGTGATCAACTATCTTGATCACCAATAACAGCTTAAATAGAATAAGATGGTTGGAGAAGTCCCTGTTACACTTGATCTTGTGTTAACAGAGTATCAAAAATTGCTTGCTGTTGCCCCGGACAAAGATCTGGCCTATTATGAATTAATGCAGCTTTTCCACACCAATAGTTGCCATGTCAAAAAATCTGAGCCTGGATGCCAGGAGAAAGGAGACATTTTCCTGGCCTACCAAGAAAGTATTGTTTGGAACTTTAATATCAGGGGAAGGGAGCCACGTGTGAGGCACGAGACCGTTCTAAGATTCGGGAACTGTTTCAACAAACCAGGAACCATAACCCAGCAGAAGCGAGTCATTCTCCTGGGGCCAGAACAGTAGTGCCTTATTCTTTAGCTTCTAGTGTAAAGGACAGAAGTAAGGTTTTCATGACATAGGACGGTGGACACTTTTGAGTTGTCAAGTTATCCTGACAGGTGTCCAGTCGAAGTTTTGAAACAATCGTTTTCGAAACCTTTTTTTCGACAGTTTGGTGTTGGAACTTTGGGCATTCGAAAATTTCACTGTCGAAACAGTCACTAGGAACCTCCTGACAGACACCTTATCTTTAGTTGAGGCAGCGCAACCCCTCTTAGCAATAGGGCTATATAATTTGCCTCTTGCTTTCAAGTTTAAATTAAAGTCTTTATTCCCAAATCTGCCACATGTGTGTCAGCCTCCTTCTTCTGCACCCTTACACTACCTTGTCAAGTTGTAGTTTTCTTTCGTACTAAAATCAGTAAACGTAAATAAACACACTGGAGTATCCACATTTCGTGAACACTTAGGTTTACAAGCCGGTGAGCCTGCTTTTTGATGGTGGTGTTTGAAGTTGTGCCTCAGCACTGTTGTGGTTTCTGATCATTTTTAATGTTACCGCAAATAGACATACTTTGTTTTTGTGGCTCTAAGTCCTTTCGCCCAATTGTTTTCAATTGCATTTCCAACATCGCCTGTTGTGTTCAGGGAGATGTTAGTGAGCATTCTTAGTTACCATCAAACATTCTAACAAATTGACTTTCAAGATGTGAAACGTCACAAGGTTAGAGGCTTTATTTGTAGCAGCAGTTCTGTGTGTGTGGAGGGTGGTGGAGCCATGACATTTGTAAGAAGACATTTCCCCAGGGCCAGAATAGAAAATTCATAGAAAATGAATGGAGTTTAATTAGGCAACTTTTTCGTGAACACCTCAGGTTTAACGGATTCCCTGCCAATATCCATTTTTTTTAGTCAAAGATTCCACCAAAAAGCTGAGAATTATTCACTGAATTAGGAGTCTGGTAACGTCCGTGGCAGTATAAAACTAAAGTGTTATACATAGAGTTAGCCTTGGAGAAGTAAGTGAATTAAAAAAGTTAGCGGCTGTTAGGCTTGTGATTGGTTTACCCTATGTAAATGAGGTGGGTATGGGTGTTACTTCAGCACCTCGCAGTGGCCATACTAGATGGACTGGGCTATGGAATTGTCCCTGGCACCAATTTAAAAAGGCCCACAGTCGCAAATGGCAGTTTGTTCCTTTTGTGACGGACTGTGTATTGAAGAGGGAGTTTTCTGTAAAATTGTGCATAGCAAAGCATGTGTCTGGTAAGACTGGTCAAAACTATGGACTGCACAGTAAATAACTCATCAAACTGGCCCCCTATGACCATAAAACGGTTTCACACTAGCCTGCGAGACATGCACTTCAGACATTGCCCTATTGGCCAGTCCAAGGCTCTAGGTGGGGCTGAGAGCGGGGGCTTGCTTCACACTGCATCGATTGGCCACAAGGGTGGGTGTTTCAGGGCCCTTCCCATAGGCTACCACCGGAGTCCACTGGCTGACCTGTTGCTTTCTGATCACCAAGAGTAGCACATCAGCTCTTTTCCCATTTGACGGAACAATACAGCATTCCCATAAGTGATGTTCTTGATAATGTCCTAGGAGGCAAACATATCCTAAGGGATTGCTTTGGGGACAAAAGAACGTTTGGTGTTTCTCACTGGACTTTCAGCAAGAGACGGTCAGGCTAATAATCGTACTGGGTGTATCCAATTACAGGACAAAGCAGCACCTGTGCACAGCGCACATGTGTTTATGCTCACAGCCCCACTGTACAATAATGGAGACAATATGTTGGCTGTGCTCTGCCACGGGCAGCTGTGGAAACAACTCGTACATTAATGTTCCAGCAAGAGGGTGCACCAAATTAAAATAATCTGTCCTCTGTGCGAGTCTCCATCGAAATCTGCATATGGAGAGTCACTCTGCATCACCAAAGTGAAAAGGGAATGTTGTGTTGGAAACCCTTTTAAGATCAGTGATTAGTTCGGCATTTGCCTCGGATATCCGTTTAACCTTCAGGACACAGGCAGAACACAGACGGGGCCAACTCAGACCTTCAACGTTCCGATGTGAAAAGGTACAAGCTTGGTAATAATAACAGCTATTATTAAAACACTTAGGAGGAGGAATCTGACACATCAGCTATGCTTCTGATCGTGCGCCACAGGTTCCCCAACGCTCCCCGTATCTGCTGTGATTTTCCTCAGGCTGGATAAACAAAACACCATGTAACACAATTAACATCCTTCCTTATCGTGTGATGCTAAAAGAAAATGGCTGCCCTGGGTAAACAAACACAGACTTGAGAACCACCCACATCATACTGACATCACTCACTGCACAGCCAATAAGGTCCCGGTACATCAAAAACAGTAGACCAGCACCCCACAAATCACTAAATTAACATTTTCAAATACTTTTTATTCCTAATGTAACTATTACATTAACTTGTTTATTTTAAATACAAAATACATTAAAATGTGTAACAAATTCAAAGCTGTTCTCAATATTTTTAAAAGCATCAATAAAGTCAAATAACTTTTTCTTAACATTAACATATGGCGGCCATGTTGTGGCCTGAATGGATAACAGGACGCAGTAGGGTTTCTGACAGTCTTTATTGACTGAGAACAAGGGAGAATGTCTTAAGGCGGACTGGTGGCGCAGGGCGCTTACTCACTGTTAAACTGACCAGGTCCTGTGCTTCCCCAGTTACTTCACTGTGGAAGGGTTGTGCTCACCGGTGGCACGCCGTAAACTCATAGGGCCCCCATGAAGCCTCCAGTGGCTGTGGTGTTATGCCCTATGAGCTGTAGTGATGGTTCAGGAGTTGATTCTCCTTTTTTGTGTAATCAGGAGCAGCGCTCCTGTACGACCGCTCTAGCTGGCGGGGCGCCAACTCTGAAGCGGGAACGTTTTCCCGCGGAGCGTGGGCTCGCGAGATCCCGTGTATCGAGATCTCGCGAGAACACGCTCCCGCGATCACGTGATGTCCCCACACACCTCCTCTGCTGGGAAAAAGGAATGGGAGGTCACTCCATGATGAAGTCCGCATATTTCCCGGGCTTCCTTCTCTCTCTCTGGGGCCTGCCAGGATCCGGGTAGGTGGCGGGATCGATGAAGTGTCCTTGGGAGGGTGCTGGTGAATCGGGATCTCTTTGTCCAGCTCCTTGCCGTGATCCCCTGGGTGTGGTTGGGAAAAGGGAGCTTGCGAAGTCGTTGCGATGTTGCGGCTCTATGATGTCTCCACTCGGGAGATGATGGTTCTCGTATGGCTCTTGGCAGACCTGATCTCCTCCAGTGTCTCCAGGGGAGTGTACAGTATCATATTTCCTGCGGTACATGGCTACCCTCTCTAGATTCCATCTCCTGCCATCGCTGGTGCGGATGTGGTTTGTCCCTCTCTCCATGACTTCTATGGGACTGCTGTATCTGGAACCTGTGGTGGTGTCCTTGTGGGGAAGTCGTATCTTCACCAGATCCCCTTTGTTGACTTGTGTGTGTCGAGCGGCTCGGCGCAAGTCCCCCTGTGCTTTCATTGCTTCTTTGTTGCGCTGCATACGGCACGTTACGTCAGCCATGTCGACGTCTTCGTCGGCCCTCACTTGCTGAAACCATGGTGGTACCAGTGAGGATGCCGCCCTTCTCCCCCTCAGCAGATGGAACGGAGAAACACTTGTGACGGCGTTGGGGGTGAGACGGTCAGCCGCTACGGCTTCTTTGACCGTCTTGTATGGGTCTAGGCCCGAGGCGTGGGCCAGTTGCAGCGCCCCTTTGATGAAGCGGTTGGCCCGCTCGACTAGGCCATTTGCCTGTGGGTGGTATAGACTTGCTTTCCGCTGTTTGATGTTGTTAAGCTTGAGAAATGTTTCCATTTCCCTGGATACTAGTTGGACTCCGTTGTCCGTGACGAGTTCTTCGGGCAGGCCCTCCCGCTGAAATATGGCGGTGAGAGTTTCAATGACTGTTCCCGTAGTGATGTCCGGGGTGAAGTCAGCTTCCACCCATTTGGAAAAGTAGTCGACCAAGACTATCCCGTATTTGTGCTCAGGGGGCATGTTGTCCAGCGGCCCTATGAAATCCAGCCCCAGTTTTCACCACACCCCTTTGGGGACTTCGGTGGGCAGCATGGGGGCTTGCCTCACGGCTAGGCGCTTGTCGCTGTTGGAGCATTCGTGGCACCTATCGACCATCTGCCGAACGTCCTGGTCCATACCTGGCCACCAGTATGCGTCGCGTATCCTTCTTCTGGTCATGTTGCACCCTAAGTGGCCCGAGTGTGCTCTGCACAGTATGACTTTACGGATTCCGCTGGGTGGGATGATTTGATCACCTCTGAGAATGAGACCGTTCATGGCGGTAATTTCCTCATTCACCTTCCAGTAGGGACGAAGGCCTTCAGGGATCGCTCTCTCGTTGGGCCATCCATTTCGAACCCAGGTGCTTACGTGCCTTAGAGCGAAGTCCTGCTCGAACTCTTCTTGCCTGTGGCGCTCGCTCATTTCCATGTACTCGACGTTCCTCAGGTCGCCGATGGACGCAACGACACATTCGTCTTCCAGGAATGTGGTGCCGGGGGCGCTTTGGTTGAGGAGCCTGGACATGCAGTCCGCTTGTGCGTTTTTCCAGCCCGCAATGTGTTGTATCTCGTAGGTATACTCTTGGAGCTTCGCGGCGATCCTGGCCAGTCTGGGGGTGGCCGTCTTGGTGCCGCCCGGGCTCAGCATGTGGATTAGCGGCTTGTGATCGGTGATCAACTTGAATCTTGTCCCCCATACGTATGATCTGAAGTAATCGACGGCCCAAGCGCATGCCAACATCTCTTTCTCTACCGTAGAGTAATTCTTCTCGGATGAGGATAATGCCTTGGATGCAAACGCCACAATGTTCTCTGTGTCGCCCTTTTTCTGGGTCAAGGTGGCCCCTAGGCCGTATGCGCTGGCGTCAGTGGTGATGTAGGTGTCCCATTCAGGGTTGTATGGTTTAAGGCACGGCGCGTGTAGAATCCTATTCTTGATTTCGCCGAAAGCCTCATCTTGTTCTGGGCCCCAAGAGTACGCTGCCCCCTTCTTCAGAAGCTCCCTCATGGGAGACGTGGTCTCAGAGAACCTGGGGACGAATTTGGCATAGTACTCAGCTAGGCCTAAGAATGAGCGCAGTTCCTCTTTAGACATCGGCGCCGGCGCCTCAGTAATGGCCTCCATGAGGTTCCTTTTGGGGCTCACCCCATCACTCGAGATGCAGTACCCAAGATACTCTACTTTGTTCACCCCGAAGACACACTTTTCATGGCGTAGGTGAATGCCTTCCTCCTGAAGTCTGCTTAGGACTGACTTGAGCGCCTTGTCATGGGTCTCGCTGTCCTTGGCGTATACCAGAATGTCGTCTTGGAAGAATGAGACATTGGTGAGGCCTTTCAATAGGGAGTTCATCATCCTCTGGAATGCGGATGCTGCGGACGATAACCCGAAAGGCATGCGGGTGTATTGGAAGATGCCGAAAGGAGTGATGAACGCCGTCAGGGGGCGGGAGGACTTGTGTAGGGAAATCTGGTGATAGGCATCACGCATGTCCAGCTTCGAGAAAATGGCCGCCTCTTTCATCATGAGGACGATCTCATTGATGCTGGGGAGCGGGAAGCTATCCGTGATCACCTCCAAGTTCAGGCTTCTCAGGTCGATGCAGATCCTGAGGTCGTTGCTGGACTTCTTCTTAACTAGTACCACCGGACTCAGCCATTGCGAGGATTCCACGGTTTCAATGGTTCCTTCCTCGACCATCTTCCTCAGGTGAGCGTCCAAGGCTGGTCTTGCGGTGGCAGGTACCGCCCTTACTTTGTGCTTGACTGGGGTGGCGTTGGGTTTCAGTCGAATTTTGTGTACGAAGTTTCTCACTTTTCCCGGTCTCTCGGAGAACAGGTTTGGAAAGATCTCCTTATAGTTTTGCGCTGCTCCTGACGAGATCATGAGCACCTGTTCCGGAGTGCTGGGATCTAGTTTCATGCTGAGTTTGTGTTGGTCATCCCACCGCAGCACGGCTGGACCTTTGGGGGAAAAATACACCTTGGTGGTGGTAGACCTCCCCTTGAAATCGATGCGGGCCTTGATGTAGCCCAACAGGTCGACTGTTGCCCCTCCAAACACGGTGGGTTTTTGCCTGGTGGATCTAATCTCCACTCTTTCTTGTCCCATCATCTCCTTGTACGTGTCGATGGGCAGAATGGTGAGGTCGGATCCCGAATCAGCCATGACGCGCGTTTCCATTCCGTCCACTTTAATGGTGCAGTGGGGCTTTTCTCTCCTGGCATGGGGGGCATTGACCATGACAACCATGGGTCTGTCCAGCAGTTCATCCTCATCGGTGGAGGTGCAGTCACCGTCGACACGGGACACGGTTTTCTCCCGCCACATGCATGGTGGAGCCACGTGGCCAATGCGTCCGCACTTGGAGCATTCTTTATTCCTGGCGGGACAGTCGCGGTCGTTCGCCATGTGCTTGAGACTGGCGCATCTGTAGCATTTCGGTGCCTCCTTTTTCCTGGGACTTTTGTCCTTGGGGCCGTCGCGGGATTGCTTGTCTCTGCGACCTCTCCATTGTAGCGCCGCCATTTCGGGCACAGGCAGGTGACTTCCCGCCTCCTTGCGTCTGCTGGAGGTTTCTTCCTCCGCCCTGGCAATCTGGATGGCTTTATCGAGGGTGACCTCCTTCTCCTGGATGAATTTGTCCTGCACTTTCCTAGAGTTGGTGTGGACGACGAGCATGTCGCAGATGACCTGTTCTGCATTTTCTCCGAAGGCGCACAGAGAAGCGAGTTCCCTCATCCTGGTGATGTAGTCATCCACGGTTTCGCTCCCTTCCTGTTTGCGAGTGTAGAATCTCAACCTATGCAGTACAATATTCTCCTTATTAGTGAACCTCTTCATGGTGCGACGCGTGGCTTCTTTGTACACGTCGTCGTCATCGGCGTCTTCGTCGGCCGCCGGTATTTCTTTAAGGCCTGCAAAGATACGCTGACCTTCAACCCCTAGCGCATTCAACAGCATCGCCCTCTTCCTGATGGGGGCATATTGCGTGCCGCCCACCGCTTCCAAGTAGGTGGAAAAAAGGGGTTCCCATTGCATCCACGGAATCGCCGGTGTCCCTGGCAGGGGGAGAAACGCAGGGGGTGGCGTGGCGCCTTGCATGGTGGGTCCGTGGGACTTCAGGTATCCTCATCGCCAGTTAGGTTGTGGCCTGAATGGATAACAGGACGCAGTAGGGTTTCTGACAGTCTTTATTGACTGAGAACAAGGGAGAATGTCTTAAGGCGGACTGGTGGCGCAGGGCGCTTACTCACTGTTAAACTGACCAGGTCCTGTGCTTCCCCAGTTACTTCACTGTGGAAGGGTTGTGCTCACCGGTGGCACGGCGTAAACTCATAGGGCCCCCATGAAGCCTCCAGTGGCTGTGGTGTTATGCCCTATGAGCTGTAGTGATGGTTCAGGAGTTGATTCTCCTTTTTTGTGTAATCAGGAGCAGCGCTCCTGTACGACCGCTCTAGCTGGCGGGGCGCCAACTCTGAAGCGGGAACGGATTCCTGCGGAGCGTGGGCTCGCGAGATCCCGTGTATCGAGATCTCGCGAGAACACGCTCCCGCGATCACGTGATGTCCCCACAGGCCATCATTTGGGAAGTAAAAATGGCTGACAAATTCAGCACACAATGAAGATGCAGGCAACGTGTGCAAAAACGGGTGTGGTTTGGGGTGAGATGGGTGGGAAGGGGAGGAAAATCATACAGATTCACCTACAAATGGGCGTTAAATGGGTGGGATAAATAGCTAAACAACACAAATACATCATCATATGTCATCTGCATTGAAAAGCATCAGAGACCCTCATTCAAAGCCCCTATTTGAAGTGCTTACGTTAAAGCTCTCATTTTAAAGACAATAGTTTCGGCTTAAAGGTAGTGCTTTCAGCACATGTGAATAGCGCATTAGGCCCGCCTCTAAAAAAGAGGCGGGCCTAATGCGCTATTCACATGTGATACTGCTACAACCTGAGGTGTCTGAAGTCAGCTGTAGGTTGGTTATTGTATTAGTACACATTGCTTGCATTTTTCGTTGTGGAAAATGGGCATTCAGCATATTGTTGTGAAGAGGTGTAAATAAAATGAGCAGTTTTGCAAAAAAAGTATGTTTTTTGCTTTCAAACATGCAGGCGAGTTTGTACTTTTCTTTAAATAAAGAGTTTGCATTTTCATTTACAAATACACCAAATAGTTCATGAGACCTGTTGTCTGGACTTTGATTTAAAATGCACATGGGCCATCAAAATTAACAGCCCTAACATTAAGAATTGCAAGTTTGCATATGAAAGGGTCACTGAAGTTGAACCTGCCACCAGACCCATTTTCCATTCATTGCTGCCTACTGGGCAGTCATTAAATAACAAAGGAGTTGCAAATCACAGCTACAAGTAGTAGTGCCTAATTAGGGTGCATATTTGATCAAGAACCGAAAGACTTCTATCCTAACTGTGCACAAGTCTTCCATTTACCTTTGTATAAATACATGGCTTTTCACAGACTAGTTTTGTGACTAATACATCTAGCGCCCCATCAGGGAGATTTAGAGATACGAATTTCCCCCCAAAACATTTAGAATGTGCCCTGTGATCAGAAAGCACCTTCCTTGTTTGGGGCAAGGATGAGAAGTATCCCGAAGATCCCAGATAAAGTGCCTCTGCCCTCGCATGGAATGCTGAGGCCTCAGGGGCAGGGATGCTCCCGCCTTGATATGATGTCATATGATACGGCATTTATAACGCGCCTATACACAAGTGTTTTGAGGCGCGAATGGTGTTTTAGTAGCGGACACTACCTCTCCAATGCCTGTTACAGATGGAAACATATATTTATAGATAGAAACTTTCTAAAATACTTCCACCATGGAAACTATTGCGCCAAATGATAAATGAGCATCTGCAAGCAAAACGGAAGTCTTGCGTCATAATTTCTTAGAAGTGGTTTCTGGACTTTTAGTTACGGTGACAAAATAAAACTGTAGAGGTTGATGGCACAAAATAAACTGGATTCAAAGAAACAAGTTCGAATATCGTAGTTCAGAACAGATTGGAAGCGGATGTAAATCAGACTGCTTATAACAACAATGCAATTAAATAAAACTTAACCCCATCATTTTTATCATCATGCACAATGAGAAAATACAAGGGATGGAACGAGTAGACTGGAGCAGATGCAAAGAAATAAACGGTAACATTGTCAAGTGTGCTGTACCACTCCAACATGACACTTTAAAAACTAATTTAGTTAAGATGGAGTATAACAGTGATAGACACTGACAGGGTAATTCATAGAATTTCGCCGAAAAATGTCGCAAGCGGCTGGCGCAGAGTGTCCGCGTGCGATTGTGTGCGCCAGGAACGTGCGCTAAAATCGATTTCCGCGCACAGCGTATTCATGGATTTTAGGCTCCCAAACCAGCCGTGGCGCAGAGAATCGCAGCGACCCTGCAGCAGCGCCAGTAACGCCCCCAAGAACGCCCTCGCGCAAGGAAAAGCCATCAAAATCTCTAAATCATCGCAAAGGGCTGCGCTAACCCTGGACCAGTTCACCGGGCTGGCAAACAGCAGACGCCAAGCGGGGAACGTGAATTTCAGGGGTGCGCGGGAAGTTCCACACGCGATTTGCCCAGTGCGAGCAGGGTACGTGTATTTCAGGGGTGCGCGGGAAGTTCCACACGCGATTTCAGCAGGGTACGTGTATTCCAGGGGTGCGCGGGAAGTTCCACACGCGATTGGCCCAGTGCGAGCAGGGTACGTGTATTTCAGGGGTGCGCGGGAAGTTCCACACGCAATTTCAACAGGGTACGTGTATTCCAGGGGTGCGCGGGAAGTTCCACACGCGATTGGCCCAGTGCGAGCAGGGTACGTGTATTTCAGGGGTGCGCGGGAAGTTCCACACACGATTTCAGCAGGGTACGTGTATTCCAGGGGTGCGCGGGAAGTTCCACACGCGATTGGCCCAGTGCGAGCAGGATACGTGTATTCCATGGGTGCGCGGGAAGTTCCACACGCGATATCAGCAGGGTACGTGTATTTCAGGGGTGCGCGGGAAGTTCCACACGCGATTTCAGCAGGGTACGTGTATCTCAGGGGTGCGCGGGAAGTTCCACACGCGATTTCAGCAGGGTACGTGTATTTCAGGGGTGCGCGGGAAGTTCCACACGCGATTGGCCCAGTGCGAGCAGGGTACGTGTATTCCATGGGTGCGCGGGAAGTTCCACATGCGATTCCAGCAGGGTATGTGAATTCCAGGGGTTCTGGGGAGTACTACACGTGAATTGGCCGTGTGGGTCCTCCCAGGTGTACGCTCGACAACCTCCACGGCCCCTCCACGGCCCCTGCAGGCAGCCCACACCACGGGGGACTACCCTGCACCCCTGCTCATGTCCCGCAGGCAGCCCATCCACCATGGGCATGCCCCGCAGCCAACCCACATGTCACCTTGCACTACTGATCAACAATGCATGTCTCCCACCACCCCCACCCCCCAGCAGTGCAGGGGCAGCACCACCAGGCCCCCACTCATGTCCCCCTGCACCCCCACCCCCCAGCATCCAGGGGCAGCCTCCACCAGGCCCCCACTCATGTCTCCCACCACCCCAACCCCCCACCATCCAGGGGCAGCCCCCACCAGGCCCCCACTCATGTCTCCCACCACCCCCACCACCCAGCCACCAGGGGCACCCTCCACCAGGCCCCCACTCATGTCTCCCACCACCCCCACCCCCCAGCAGTGCAGGGGCAGCACCACCAGGCCCCACTCATGTCCCCCTGCACCCCCACCCCCCAGCATCCAGGGGCAGCCTCCACCAGGCCCCCACTCATGTCTCCCACCACCCCCACCCCCCACCATCCAGGGGCACCCTCCACCAGGCCCCCACTCATGTCTCCCACCACCCCCACCCCCCAGCAGTGCAGGGGCAGCCCCCACCAGGCCCCCACGCATGTCTCCCACCACCCCCACCACCCAGCCACCAGGGGCACCCTCCACCAGGCCCCCACTCATGTCTCCCACCACCCCCACCTCCCAGCAGTGCATGGGCACCCTCCACCAGGCCCCCACTCATGTCTCCCACCACCCCCACCCCCCAGCAGTGCAGGGGCAGCACCACCAGGCCCCCACTCATGTCTCCCACCGCCCCCACCACCCAGCAGTGCAGGGGCAGCCCCCACCAGGCCCCCACTCATGTCTCCCACCACCCCCACCCCCCAGCAGTGCAGGGGCAGCCCCCACCAGGCCCCCACTCATGTCTCCCACCACCCCCACCACCCAGCCACCAGGGGCACCCTCCACCAGGCCCCCACTCATGTCTCCCACCACCCCCACCCCCCAGCCACCAGGGGCAGCCTCCACTAGGCCCCCACTCATGTCTCCCACCACCCCCACCCCCCAGCAGTGCAGGGGCAGCACCACCAGGCCCCCACTCATGTCTCCCACCACCCCCACCACCCAGCAGTGCAGGGGCAGCCCCCACCAGGCCCCCACTCATGTCTCCCACCACCCCCACCCCCCAGCAGTGCAGGGGCAGCCCCCACCAGGCCCCCACTCATGTCTCCCACCACCCACACCACCCAGCCACCAGGGGCACCCTCCACCAGGCCCCCACTCATGTCCCCCTGCACCCCCACCCCCCAGCATCCAGGGGCAGCCTCCACCAGGCCCCCACTCATGTCTCCCACCACCCCCACCCCCCAGCAGTGCAGGGGCAGCACCACCAGGCACCCACTCATGTCTCCCACCACCCCCACCACCCAGCAGTGCAGGGGCAGCCCCCACCAGGCCCCCACTCATGTCTCCCACCACCCCCACCAGCCAGCAGTGCAGGGGCAGCCCCCACCAGGCCCCCACTCATGTCTCCCACCACCCCCACCAGCCAGCAGTGCAGGGGCAGCCCCCACTAGGCCCCCACTCATGTCTCCCACCACCCCCACCCCCCAGCAGTGCAGGGGCAGCCCCCACCAGGCCCCCACTCATGTCTCCCACCACCCCCACCACCCAGCCACCAGGGGCACCCTCCACCAGGCCCCCACTCATGTCCCCCTGCACCCCCACCCCCAGCATCCAGGGGCAGCCTCCACCAGGCCCCCACTCATGTCTCCCACCACCCCCACCCCCCAGCAGTGCAGGGGCAGCACCACCAGGCCCCCACTCATGTCTCCCACCACCCCCACCACCCAGCAATGCAGGGGCAGCCCCCACCAGGCCCCCACTCATGTCTCCCAACACCCCCACCCCCAGCAGTGCAGGGGCAGCCCCCACCAGGCCCCCACTCATGTCTCCCACCACCCCCACCAGACAGCAGTGCAGGGGCAGCCCCCACCAGGCCCCCACTCATGTCTCCCACCACCCCCACCCCCCAGCAGTGCAGGGGCAGCCCCCACCAGGCCCCCACTCATGTCTCCCACCACCCCCACCACCCAGCCACCAGGGGCACCCTCCACCAGGCCCCCACTCATGTCCCCCTGCACCCCACCCCCCAGCATCCAGGGGCAGCCTCCACCAGGCCCCCACTCATGTCTCCCACCACCCCACCCCCCAGCAGTGCAGGGGCAGCACCACCAGGCCCCCACTCATGTCTCCCACCACCCCCACCACCCAGCAGTGCAGGGGCAGCACCACCAGGCCCCCACTCATGTCTCCCACCACCCCCACCACCCAGCAGTGCAGGGGCAGCCTCCACCAGGCCCCCACTTATGTCTCCCAACACCCCCACCCCCAGCAGTGCAGGGGCAGCCCCCACCAGGCCCCCACTCATGTCTCCCACCACCCCCACCAGACAGCAGTGCAGGGGCAGCCCCCACCAGGCCCCCACTCATGTCTCCCACCACCCCCACCCCCCAGCAGTGCAGGGGCAGCCCCCACCAGGCCCCCACTCATGTCTCCCACCACCCCCACCACCCAGCCACCAGGGGCACCCTCCACCAGGCCCCCACTCATGTCCCCCTGCACCCCACCCCCCAGCATCCAGGGGCAGCCTCCACCAGGCCCCCACTCATGTCTCCCACCACCCCACCCCCCAGCAGTGCAGGGGCAGCACCACCAGGCCCCCACTCATGTCTCCCACCACCCCCACCACCCAGCAGTGCAGGGGCAGCCCCCACCAGGCCCCCACTCATGTCTCCCACCACCCCCACCCCCAGCAGTGCAGGGGCAGCCTCCACCAGGCCCCCACTTATGTCTCCCACCACCCCCACCCCCCACCATCCAGGGGCACCCTCCACCAGGCCCCCACTCATGTCTCCCACCACCCCCACCACCCAGCCACCAGGGGCACCCTCCACCAGGCCCCCACTCATGTCTCCCACCACCCCCACCCCCCAGCAGTGCATGGGCACCCTCCACCAGGCCCCCAACCATGTCTCCCACCACCCCCACCCCCCAGCAGTGCAGGGGCAGCACCACCAGGCCCCCACTCATGTCTCCCACCACCCCCACCACCCAGCAGTGCAGGGGCAGCCCCCATCAGGCCCCCACTCATGTCTCCCACCACCCCCACCCCCCAGCAGTGCAGGGGCAGCACCACCAGGCCCCCACTCATGTCTCCCACCACCCCCACCACCCAGCAGTGCAGGGGCAGCCCCCATCAGGCCCCCACTCATGTCTCCCACCACCCCCACCCCCCAGCAGTGCACGGGCAGCCCCCACCAGGCCCCCACTCATGTCTCCCACCACCCCCACCACCCAGCCACCAGGGGAACCCTCCACCAGGCCCCCACTCATGTCTCCCACCACCCCCACCACCCAGCAGTGCAGGAGCAGCCCCCACCAGGCCCCCACTCATGTCTCCCACCACCCCCACCAGCCAGCAGTGCAGGGGCAGCCCCCACCAGGCCCCCACTCATGTCTCCCACCACCCCCACCACCCAGCCACCAGGGGCACCCTCCACCAGGCCCCCACTCATGTCTCCCACCACCCCCAGCAGTGCAGGGGCAGCCTCCACCAGGCCCCCACTCATGTCTCCCACCACCCCCACCCCCACCATCCAGGGGCACCCTCCACCAGGCCCCCACTCATGTCTCCCACCACCCCACCACCCAGCAGTGCAGGGGCAGCCCCCACCAGGCCCCCACTCATGTCTCCCACCACCCCCACCCCCCAGCAGTGCAGGGGCAGCACCACCAGGCCCCCACTCATGTCTCCCACCACCCCCACCACTCAGCAGTGCAGGGGCAGCCCCCACCAGGCCCCCACTCATGTCTCCCACCACCCCCACCAGCCAGCAGTGCAGGGGCAGCCCCCACCAGGCCCCCACTCATGTCTCCCACCACCCCCACCACCCAGCCACCAGGGGCACCCTCCACCAGGCCCCCACTCATGTCTCCCACCACCCCCACCCCCAGCAGTGCAGGGGCAGCCTCCACCAGGCCCCCACTCATGTCTCCCACCACCCCCACCCCCCACCATCCAGGGGCACCCTCCACCAGGCCCCCACTCATGTCTCCCACCACCCCCACCACCCAGCCACCAGGGGCACCCTCCACCAGGCCCCCACTCATGTCCCCCTGCACCCCCACACCCCAGCATCCAGGGGCAGCCTCCACCAGGCCCCCACTCATGTCTCCCACCACCCCCACCCCCCCAGCAGTGCAGGGGCAGCACCACCAGGCCCCCACTCATGTCTCCCACCACCCCCAACACCCAGCAGTGCAGGGGCAGCCCCCACCAGGCCCCCACTCATGTCTCCCACCACCCCCACCAGCCAGCAGTGCAGGGGCAGCCCCCACCAGGCCCCCACTCATGTCTCCCACCACCCCCACCACCCAGCCACCAGGGGCACCCTCCACCAGGCCCCCACTCATGTCTCCCACCACTCCCACCCCCAGCAGTGCAGGGGCAGCCTCCACCAGGCCCCCACTCATGTCTCCCACCACCCCCACCCCCCACCATCGAGGGGCACCCTCCACCAGGCCCCCACTCATGTCTCCCACCACCCCCACCCTCCAGCAGTGCAGGGGCAGCCCCCACCAGGCCCCCACTCATGTCTCCCACCACCCCCACCCCCCAGCAGTGCAGGGGCAGCACCACCAGGCCCCCACTCATGTCTCCCACCACCCCCACCACCCAGCAGTGCAGGGGCAGCCCCCACCAGGCCCCCACTCATGTCTCCCACCACCCCCACCCCCCACCCCCCACCATCCAGGGGCACCCTCCACCAGACCCCCACCAGGCCCCCCCTCATGTCTCCCACCACCCCCACCACTCAGCAGTGCAGGGGCAGCCCCCACCAGGCCCCCACTCATGTCTCCCACCACCCCCACCAGCCAGCAGTGCAGGGGCAGCCCCCACCAGACCCCCACTCATGTCTCCCACCACCCCCACCACCCAGCCACCAGGGGCACCCTCCACCAGGCCCCCACTCATGTCTCCCACCACCCCCCAGCCACCAGGGGCACCCTCGACCAGGTCCTCACAATCCCCAATCATGTGCGTTATGGTCAGCCTCCACAGCCAAAAAGCCCTACCAAGTAACCCATTCAGCCACATGGAAATGGAAATTACATGTCACACCCCCAATGTTCATGAAGCTAATGAACCCATGTCCGTCACACACAATGTTTGCAATTGAATGGGAAAACACCCAACATGACATGCATGAAACCAATGAGATGATACCACACAGTGAAGCATGAAAACAAAATTGTATTGAAAAAAAGAAAGAATGCTAAAGAAATGAAACAAACTACAATGGGAAGTAAAAAAAAAATCAAGCTGCATGTCCGCATAAAAATAAAGAACTGCAAATCATAATCCAAAAAAATGTCCTCCAAAGTCAAATGTAAAAAAATTATCTATCAAATCAAGAACTATGTAAAAAACTCGAAAGGGTCCATGAGCCCAACTGAACAAAGGAAACCTAAAAAAAAACTAAACAGCAACTATATACAAAAAGTGGAGCAGTGTCCATCGACTCCAAATCATAAGAAAAAACAAAGGAAACCTAAAACTAAAGAACTATATACAAAGGCGGCGGGCAAGTCCAGCGGCTCACTCCGTGGTGTTCCGGGCCAAGGCATCATCGAACTCCTGTTCGATGTCCCGGAGGCGGTCCAGTTCCATGGCCCCGAGGGTCCGCAGGGACGACGCTGTGTCCTCCTCCAACCCCCTGCGGATTGCCTCGAGGCATTCGGCCCGCCTCTGGGCCCTCCGCATGGAGTTCTCCGCCCTGACCATTGTGAGCCGCGCCTCTTCCGCCCGCCGCCGCTCCGCACCTATGGCGTGGCCCAACCGCTGCCACACGGAAGACACTCTCTGTCCTGGGTCCTCCTGCCCTCCGGCCGATGCCTGCCCCTCTGATGTCTAAGGCCCCAAGCCTTCATGGCTCCCACCATGTTGCTGCTGCTGCTCTGCCTCTGCCCGTGCACTGCCTCCTGCTGCCTGCACATCCTCCGCCGGCTGGGGTGCAGTTGTTGATGTGGCCACCCCTGCTGGACGTCCGACTCCCGACTGTGGCAGGGATGCCTCCTCCACCAGCCTGGCCGCACTGTCAGAGGCAGCTCCACAGGGCACCCAGGTGACTGATGGGTGGGAAGATGGCACAGAGGACGACTGGCGCGTAGGAGGTCCAGTTGAGGAGGGGGTCGGAACAAGCCCCATCAGACGGAGGAATCCGGTCTGGGTGACCTGTCCCAGCAGGCTGACGTGGTCAACGAGCCATTCGAGATGACGTGCAGTCTCTCCATGAAAAGACTGCAGGTCACCTCGCATGGCCCGTTGACGCAACGCCACACCAGCCAGGACAGGCTCAACCCGGACCTGGATAGCCACGTCCGCAGGCAGAGGAAGGCCAGTTGATGTCAGCTCATCCCCTGCCTGAAAACGGGTCTGGACGTAGGCATCCCTGCTGGTGCAAGATGATGCAGGGACAGGATCGGGGACAGGATTGCACACAGGCACCTCCGCGGCGGCCTGTGCTGCCTCCTGTCCCTGGTCCTGGACTGCACCACTAGCACCAGTGGGATCCCCACCTCCAGACCCCGTCTCTGGTGCTTGCACGGCCTCCTCCTCCACCAGACCCCCCACCAACCTGGATGACTCCGTGCCATCTTCCCCTGTTGGGCCCTGTGGGGTCCCAGCTGCCCCTTCTGCTGCCGAGGAGTCCAACTCCAACCTCCGCCTCTTGGACCTCCCCCCGGCAGCTGCGGCCTGGGACGCGGCACCGGACTCCTCACTCCCCGACGAGATGACAACACGGGAGGGGAGCCGGGCCTTGCGTCTCCGGCTGGCGGTGGGATCCCCGCCGCTGTGCTCCACAGCACCTTCTCCGCCCTCTTCATCAGTTGACGCTGCAGACAGGGAGAAACAAAACACAGGCATCAGGGCACTGTACAATGGACACATACACACATGACAGTTGCACATGAGTGGCATTGGAAAACCTCAGACATGTCATCACAATCCCCAACACACATGTCATTGCAACTCGCACACATGAGCCATACCACAGCCATATCGCAACTGCCACCACCATCCATACACATACAACAGCATGAGCAGCCAAAGGTGACCCAGACATCACATGCAACACAGGAAGTGCACCACACATGTACACACACCACCACACTTGCATGCATGTGTACACCTCTGCCAAGTGTGGCACTGTTCAGACGGGCATCCATGTCACATCTGCCAATCAGGCTTACACATACCGCAGTCACATGCATCCATGTTGCATCACTGTTGCAACCTTGTCAAATACACACACATGCACATGTACACAGTGCTCATACATGCAGCCCAAAACAACATACATGCGTGACATCACGGACATGTCTACTTACATACACATTCATACAAACATGTGTGCACGCACAACTGCATTTGCCATGCAAGCCTACACACACAAGCACCATCCATGTCTCACACATTACAGCCCTCGCATGTGTCAGCCCCACGGCCCTGTACACCCCCACCCATACTCGACCCCATACAAACAGATGTGCAACCTGCACAATACCGAATAATCACCACACGCACTGCTCACAATCAGGATGCATGTACACTCACCGCTCGACTCCAGACGGGTCTGCTTCTCTAGGACCTGGACGTGGAGCGCTGGGGATATGCGTTTCAGGACCCCCATCTGTTCTTCCGACAAGTGGCCCCGGCGCCCCTTGGCATCCGCTGCCTTCAAGAGGCGCCGGGCCTTGTTCAGGGTCCTGGACCTGAAGTCCTCCCAGCGCTTCCTGACATGTTGGAAGTCCCGGACTGCCACCCCCTCCGCGTTGATGGCAGTCACGATGTCAGTCCAGATCCGAGTCCGTCCTTCCTTGTCGGCGCGGGAACTTCCAAAGAGGGCATCATACTGCCCCAGGACTTGCTCCACCAGGACACCAACTTCGGTGGCACTGAAGCTGGTGCCCCTCTGCCTCTCTGGCCGGGGGTTGTCAGTGGTCACAGATGGTGTTTGCCCCGACATGACAACCCCAGAGGCAGGAGTGGGTGGGCAACTGGGTCCTGGGGCTGGGCTGTGGAGCGATGGAATTCCAGTCGGGAGTCTTCGGTTCCAGCAGGGGTGGTCACAGCAACAGCACCCCTGGCTGATGTGCAGGCAGCAAATGGCAGTGCACGTGGGCAGCAGGCAGTCAGGCAGCAGCAGATGGTAGGTGGGAGCGTGCTCGGGGCTCTGAGGGGCAGTAGTTCGGCCTTCTGGGCAGGAGCGTGGTCTTCCGTGTGCTTACGCGTGGCCAGCTTGGTACGGAGTGATTTGGCATGTGAAAATCCTGCACGTCAGCGTGAAAATCGAGGAAAGGCCCTTAGCGCGTAAGCGCCTCAGCACGCATACGTGACTCTATTGGACCAAAGGCCCTCAGCGCGTAAGCGCGTCTGTGACGTGACCCGCACGGGTGTTTCCCACACAGCACGTGATGACAGAGCACACGTGGAAAGACTGCACGTCAGAGTGTCATCGCGTGTAATTGGACAGCACGTTAGAGTCTCATCGCGTGTGATTGGTGGAAATGGCCCTACACGCATAAGTGACAAAGCGTGTAATTGGTGGAAATGGCCCTAGCGCGTACACGCCGCGTAAGTGACGCTGGACGTGTGGGCCTGTATAAAAGGTACGTGTAGAACACCATTTCCTTGTACGTGCTTTTCGTGGAGAGCGAGTGGGTGAATTCTGTACTTCTTGTCGTTTCACACGCGATTTACTTCACAGCGTTTCAAGTTCGTATTCCCTGTTACCTCTGACAGCTTTTTCTCTTTTTTCTCTTTTACTGGTTTACCTGGGCCTGTTCCCTCAAACAGTGTTCCCTTCTACTGTTGTCCTGTCTCCTCAGACAGCGTACAAATCTTCTTTTGGCGGGGGTGTTGCCAACCAAACGCGCTCCTTTTTCACGCTCTTTTACCTGGCAGACGGTGAGTCACGCACGTATCTAACATCTGTGCTTGCCCCGTGTGTAGCCTACCCCTTCAGAGGTCATTCTAGGCTGCGTGTGACACGCATACGTTCATTCTTGTGTTACTGGGTGCCACAGCGTAGTGCAGGTTTTTCTTTCTGCACACGTGGTCTAGGAGGGGTTGGGTGCACGTCATCTCCCTTTTTTGGGGCTCCTGTGCGTAGCGTGACCCGTCATCTTTCCCCAGGGGTTACAATCAGCCTTGCAAGAGCACTAGGGTACAATTACCATCTGGTACCCAACCCCTTTGACCCCCAATTGCCCAGGACAATAGTTTACAGCCACTCCCATACGCACATTTACATCAGTGCCATGGCTGGGAGGCGAGGATTCCGTAAGGGTGGCAAAGGTGGAAGAGCCACAAGTGGTGGCCGTGGTGGATCCGGTAGGGGACGTGGTCGTTACTTGCAGGGTGAGCCTGTCCCCCCATGTGTGGAGGACCAGTCAAGGGCACCCATAATCCCCCCCCCACTCCCGTTGAGGCTGATGTGGCTGACACCATCCATGCTCAGCCCTTGTTGGACCAGCCCATTGTGGCACCAGACCTGGCTGACTCCATGGCTGACTTCCAGGTCAGCAGGCCTATGACACGTGTGCTGGTGCACGTTGATGTCACCATGCCACGTGCATCTGGGGCAGCAAGGTCATCTGCTGCACCAAGTAGGCAGGGCGGAGAGGCTGCAGGGGCAGCTGCGGCTCCATCCACCCCAGCCCTCACACACCCAGCCAGGACAGTGTCGGTCCTAGTCCATGCTGCTGACATTCCCCCTGACACCATCACACTAGAGCCAATGCCTGCACCAACTCCCATGCTGAGTGTGTAATCCCACACTCCTGATACAGAGTCCACCAGGGCTCCTGCCCCTAGTGTCCAGAGCGGCGCAGGACACTCAGGATCACCACCACCTTCCAAGCGGAAGAGGAAGAGTGCTCGTCCGGCACAGGCTGATGCCCCAGACACGGCTACACAGTCCGGCCCGTCCAGGAAGCCCAGCTTCACGGATGACGAACTGAATGCACTTGTCGAGTATGTGTCGGCACATGACAACGAGATGGTCATTGTTGCAGGATCCAAGACCACACCTGCACAACGCCAGGCACACTGGCAGACCGTTGCGGACATCGTAAGTGCCCTTGGAATCGTGAGGCGCACAGCCAATGATTGCTATAAGCGCTGGAATGACCTAAAGCGCAGGGCAAAGAGTAAGCTTGCCTCAAGTCATGCCACAACTCTAGTGACTGGAGGTGGGTCTCCAGTAGTAGACATGGAACTCACTCCACATGAGTCAGTCGCTGGGACCTACGTCACGGAGGAACAGATCCAAGGCGTGGGAGATCTGGCTGATTACGAGGCATTGTCCGGTGAGTGCACATGCATGTGTGTGTCATCCATGTGCATGGTGTGTGTGTGAGGGCTTCTGTTTGTGTGCCAGGTGAGAGTGTGTGCGCCTGAGTCGTATGGGTCAGCCATGTGCTTCATGCAATACATCCTGCGCAGCTGCATTTGGCCATAGCAGTATCCCTTCTGCCAACAGTAGACATCTAGCCCAACTGCACGCCAGTTGCCCTTGAAGTGTCACCTTGCCACAACATTGTTGCTTATTTTTCACTGTTCATTCAGTCAGATTGTTTGCATTCCACCACTTTTACTAGGCATGTCGCAGTCCACTAGTCACATGTCTGACATGGCTATGGTAAAGTGGAGTGACTTTGTTACCTGGATATCATTTGTTCACACATGTCCCTGTGCAATTGGACCATTTCAGACTGGCAGCTCCAGGTGAAAAATCTGACCTGTTAGAATTAGAAAAGCTATTACATGCGGGAACTGGACTGAATGAATAGGTGCTGCCCTCCTCTCCATCTTCACTCAATAGCAATGGAACATGCCATCTGTGTGATGGCATGTGTGTTTCACCTGGCAACCACAGGCCAATGTGTGATGCCACTGCCAGGCAGCATGCAGAAAATGTGTTCATCTTCCATCTTGGTGTCATCAGTGTGTGCCATTTGCCTGCCCTTCATATGCAGTGAGGGTGCATGCATGGGAGGGTTTTAGTCATGTGGGACATGTGTCAATCAAGTACTGGTTCTCTTGCTTCTTAGCCCTCATTGTGTGCCATGGTGCTAATGCCTGTTTCCATTTCTTTGTTTTTATGTCTTTGCAGGGGAAGACGCACCTGATACTGCTGGGGTTGTGGAGATGGTGCAGACCCAGGAGGGGTCCGAGGGCCGACCAACCACCAGTGAGGGACGTGGTGTGTTGGTGGGTGAGAACCCACAAGTGCTGCAGGTCATGCTCTCAAGGGGTGTCTCTGGCTGCACCTCCCCCGAGCTGTACTCAGGTGTTGATTCGGATGAGACCTACGTGCCGTCGCAGGTGAGTGTTCCAGGGAGGGATTCTGTTCTGTCCCACCCACCTGCACCAGGGTCAGAACCCTCAATGGGGATGTCAGTGTTGGCAGCTACGCCTTTGGTGGTTACGGATGCAGGGTCAAACTCCGCGACATCTGATCCTGTTCCTGGGCCAGCAGATCAGAGGGGGAATGCAGTCCTGCAGCCTCAGGCAGTGCCGGCACAGCAAGGCGCAGTTCGCCTTGCCCCAGACAGGTGTGGTGCCCGCCGACGTGGTGGCCGTACGCCACCTGGCAATACCGCATGGGAGCAATCCATTTACGGTATGGCAACACAACAGGCAGCATCATCCGAGATGATGGCTCAGGCCATGGATAGGGTGGCCACTTCCATTGTCCCCCCTGAAAGGCTGATGGAGCGACTAGAGCAGGCAACCGACCCCATCTGCCAGTCACACAGGGAGGACATGTTGGCGTCCAACAGGGACAGGCGGGCGGCACTGGCGACTCTGCAGGAGGCCATCTCCATTGAGTCCCAGGGCCACAGGGAAGCCCTGAGGCAGGAGCTCCTTCACCTCAGGACGACTCTTGTTGAGCTTGAGGCTTCAACACACCAAAGGACAGAACAGCAGCTGGAGCGTCTCACCCGTACGCTCTCAGCTGAGATGCAGGCAACGAGGGCGGAGGTCCGGGCATCCCGTGAGTTGTTGCATGGGGACCTCCGCACACTCATCCTCCAGAACCAGACCTACCACACCCGCATGCTTGCAGCCATGGAGGAGCAGACTAGGGCCTTGCGTGGGCTGCCTCCCATAGTGCAACCACCTCCGGATGCAGCTGCACAGGGTGATAATAGCGACAGCAGTGATACTCCCACAATAGGGTAGCCGTGTGGGCCGTGAGCCCATGGAGGTGTTTTTTTTTTCCCAGGGGTTTTGGTGTGAACCCTGTCCTCGGACCTCTTGGGTGGCCTCCCAACCCCCCCCCCGGGCCCTTCAATGGCCATTTTTGATTTTTATTTTTATTTTTGATTTTTATTTTTATTTTTGATTTTTATTTTTGATTTTTATTTTTATTTTTATTTTTATTTTAAATTTCTAAAAATATTTTTCCCAATTTTTTTGGGACAATTTGTTGGCTTCCGTGGTTCCTGTGGGCATACGCAGCATTGTGGCTGGGCACATGCAGGCTTGTCATGTATTTGGTTCAGATGCTTGGGTTTGAGTCACACACACCCCTCCTGCTTCCCGTTTCCATGGGCTTGCAAAGGGTGTGCCCAAGTGACATTGACGTACATGGTGACATTGGACTCCCACTACATGTGTGGGTAGTCTAGTCAATACTGTGTATACATTCCTAGTGCATATTGCTGTTGTGTTGTACACTGCATGTTGCATTGATGTGTAACTCATCATCTGTGTCTACCTCCCAATTTGCAGGTCCCTTCCTCATGTCTACACAAGGCCCTCTAGTCTGGAGATGGGGTCCATGTTGGCAGCAGTGCATCTACAACTCTACATGGCGCCAACACCGCACAGTTGGTAGTGGTGGGAGTGCAGGCATTTCCAGGTGGTGAGACTACTAATATATAACATTAGTGATGTCATGTTAATGGTAGTACCTGCTCAAGTTTGTTGTTGGTCCTGCATTACTGTGAGCATTTCAGGTGTTGCAAGTTTCAATTAGGGACACTCTACATTGTGACACTAGTGTCATGTTGTGGGGATTACTTTGTTTACCTGCAAATAGCATGACATGGCACGGTGTGTCGTGTGGCGGTGCTGGCGATGGGTTGGCTGACATGGCACTGTCCTCTTGTTGCATTTTGCAAGTGGGTATTCATTTTAGCTGCTTGAATGTGTTACTTCACAAAACTGCATTGGTGGTGTCTGTGTGGGTAGGGATGCACACATTGTGACACTTCCAGGTGAACAATCTCAGGCTGACATGGTTTTCACGGTTCATTCTCCAGACATTCAGGATCAGTGTCAGGTTGAGTCATCATTGATTGTCAGATGGAATGTGCCAGGGCAGTGTGCACTCCACAGGGGTGTGATTTCTATGTGAAGTAATTAGCCACTAGCTGTGTACGGGCTGCCTCCCCCCGTGCCCTTTCCCCTCCCATGCGCGGCGGCTGTGCATGTGATTGGGGATGTGGGGCCACCACCATGTCCACGGCCAGGCCCCGGCGTGTTGCAACGTTGTGCAGGACACATGCTGCCACTATGATCCTGCACACTACTGGGGGAGTGTACAACAGCTGCCCGCCAGAACGGTCAAGGGAGCGAAAGCGTGACTTTAGCACTCCGAATGTGCGCTCCACTATGCCCCGGGTTGTAATGTGGGCTGTGTTATATCTTACCTGGGGTGGCGTGGTGGGGTTCCGAATTGGCGTCATCATGTGGGGGCTGAGAGGGTAGGCACTGTCCCCTGTGGAGGTGTTGATTGGTATCATTGGTGGGGTTGTGACCTTGCTCAGTATCTGACATGCATGCATGTGCAGTGGCATTCATACTCACCAAGCAGCCATGTATCGCCCTGCCGCCCAGCTTCTAGGTCCCGGTTTAGGGTGGACATTCGGTAAATGAAGCTGTCGTGGGTTGACCCGGGATAGTTGGCATATACTGCGGTGATGATTCCCTTGGCATTACATACTACCTGCATTACATACTACCTGCACGTTGATGGAATGCCAGTGCTTGCGGTTCATATAGATGTGCTCAGATGCCCTGGGGGGACGTAGAGCCACATGGGTGCAGTCGATGGCACCTAGCACTTTGGGGAATCGTGCCACAGCGTAAAATTCCAGGACGGAAGCATGCCTTTCTGCAGGTGTTCTGGGCAGGTATATGTGCCTGCGGACAGATGGGCGTGAAGTGATGATGTTCAAGACCTGGTGTAGGCAGCGTGACTGGGTGGCCTGTGATACACCACCCACAATGGCACTTGTCCGCTGAAATGATCCAGTGGCTAAGAAGTGCAGTACATTGAGGACCTTCTCCAGGGTGCTGAGTGCTTGGGAGCACAGGGTGGGTGATGTGAGGTCATCCTCCCACTCACTCACCAGGTCCAGTATAATGTGTGGTGGAAACCTGTACCTCCCATGCACCTGGTCATCAGGCATCCCGAAAAGGCTGGTTCTGGGTGTGAATATTCTGGCCCTGACTATCCTCCTCCTCCTCCTTTGGTAGGCCACGCCCACTGCTGCTAGGAACGGTATGTTCATCCTGGGTCTGAGCTTGTTATTTTGTTAGCGCGCAAATTAATGCGTTGCGCGTGTTGTAGGCGAGCGTGTGACCCGCGCACCCCTGAAATCCAGTACCCAGTCCAATAGCGTGTGGAAATTCCCGCGCACCCCGGGATACAGGTGCGCTGATGTACTTGCGTGTGTAAGTGTCCGCGCACCCCTGATATACACGTACATAGGCCAATCACTTTTGTCCAATTACACGCGATGACACTCTGACGTACTGTCCAATTACACGCGATGACACTCTGATGTGCAGTCTTTCCACGTGTGCTCTGTCATCACGTGCTGTGTGGGAAACACCCGTGCGGGTCACGTCACAGACGCGTTTACGCGCTGAGGGCCTTTGGTCCAATAGAATCGCGTATGCGTGCTGACGCGTTTACGCGCTGAGGGCCTTTGGGCCAATAGAATCGCGTATGCGTGCTGACGCGCTTACGCGCTGAGGGCCTTTGGTCCAATAGAATCGCGTATGCGTGCTGACGCGCTTACGCGCTGAGGGCCTTTGGTCCAATAGAATCGCGTATGCGTGCTGACGCGCTTACGCGCTAATGGCCTTTCCTCGAATTTCACGCTGACGTGCAGACTTTTCACGTGCCAAATCACTCCGTATCAAGCTGCCCACGCGTATGCACACGGAAGACCACGCTCCTGCCCAGAAGGCCGAACTACTGCCCCCCAGAGCCCCGAGCACGCTCCCACCTGCCATCTGCTGCTGCCTGACTGCCTGCTGCCCACGTGCACTGCCATTTGCTGCCTGCACATCAGCCAGGGGTGCTGTTGCTGTGACCACCCCTGCTGGAACCGAAGACTCCCGACTGGTATTCCATCGCTCCACAGCCCAGCCCCAGGACCCAGTTGCACACCCACTCCTGCCTCTGGGGTTGTCATGTCGGGGCAAACACCATCTGTGACCACTGACAACCCCCGGCCAGAGAGGCAGAGGGGCACCAGCTTCAGTGCCACCGAAGTTGGTCTCCTGGTGGAGCAAGTCCTGGGGCAGTATGATGCCCTCTTCGGAAGTTCCCGCGCCGACAAGGAAGGACGGACTCGGATCTGGACTGACATCGTGACTGCCATCAACGCGGAGGGGGTGGCAGTCCGGGACTTCCAACATGTCAGGAAGCGCTGGGAGGACTTCAGGTCCAGGACCCTGAACAAGGCCCGGCGCCTCTTGAAGGCAGCGGATGCCAAGGGGCGCCGGGGCCACTTGTCGGAAGAACAGATGAGGGTCCTGGAACGCATATCCCCAGCGCTCCACGTCCAGGTCCTGGAGAAGCAGACCCGTCTGGAGTCGAGCGGTGAGTGTACATGCATCCTGATTGTGAGCAGTGCGTGTGGTGATTATTCGGTAGTGTGCAGGTTGCACATCTGTTTGTATGGGGTCGAGTATGGGTGGGGGTGTCCAGGGCCGTGGGGCTGACACATGCGAGGGCTGTAATGTGTGAGACATGGATGGTGCTTGTGTGTGTAGGCTTGCATGCCAAATGCAGTTGTGCATGCACACATGTTTGGATGAATGTGTATTTAAGTAGACATGTCCGTTATGTCACGCATGTATGTTGTTTTCGGCTGCATGTATGAGCACTGTGTACATGTGCAAGTGTGTGTATTTGACAAGGGTGCAACAGTGATGCACCATGGATGCATGTGACTGCGGTATGTGTAAGCCTGATTGGCAGATGTGACATGGATGCCCGTCTGAACAGTGCAACACTTGGCAGAGGTGTACACATGCATGCAAGTGTGGTGGTGTGTGTACATGTGTGGTGCACTTCCTGTGTTGCATGTGATGTCTGGGTCACCTTTGGCTGCTCATGCTGTTGTATGTGTATGGATGGTGGTGGCAGTTGCGATATGGCTGTGGTATGGCTCATGTGTGCGAGTTGCAATGACATGTGTGTTGGGGATTGTGATGACATGTCTGAGGTTTGCCAATGCCACTCATGTGCAACTGTCATGTGTGTATGTGTCCATTGTACAGTGCCCTGATGCCTGTGTTTTGTTTCTCCCTGTCTGCAGCGTCAACTGATGAAGAGGGCGGAGAAGGTGCTGTGGAGCACAGCGGCGGGGATCCGACCGCCAGCCGGAGACGCAAGGCCCGGCTCCCCTCCCGTGTTGTCCTCTCGTCGGGGAGTGAGGAGTCCGGTGCCGCGTCCCAGGCCGCAGCTGCCGGGGGGAGGTCCAAGAGGCGGAGGTTGGAGTTGGACTCCTCGGCAGCAGAAGGGGCAGCTGGGACCCCACAGGGGAAGATGGCACGGAGTCATCCAGGTTGGTGGGGGGTCTGTTGGAGGAGGAGGCCGTGCAAGCACCAGAGACGGGGTCTGGAGGTGGGGATCCCACTGGTGCTAGTGGTGCAGTCCAGGACCAGGGACAGGAGGCAGCACAGGCCGCCGCGGAGGTGCCTGTGTCCAATCCTGTCCCCGATCCTGTCCCTGCATCATCTTGCACCAGCAGGGATGCCTACGTCCAGACCCGTTTTCAGGCAGGGGATGTGCTGACGTCAACTGGCCTTCCTCTGCCTGCGGACGTGGCTATCCAGGTCCGGGTTGAGCCTGTCCTGGCTGGTGTGGCGTTGCGTCAACGGGCCATGCGAGGTGACCTGCAGTCTTTTCATGGAGAGACTGCACGTCATCTCGAATGGCTCGTTGACCACGTCAGCCTGCTGGGACAGGTCACCCAGACCGGATTCCTCCGTCTGATGGGGCTTGCTCCGACCCCCTCCTCAACTGGACCCCCTACGCGCCAGTCATCCTCTGTGCCATCTTCCCACCCATCTGTCACCTGGGTGCCCTGTGGAGCTGCCTCTGACAGTGCGGCCAGGCTGGTGGAGGAGGCATCCCTGCCACAGTCGGGAGTCGGACATCCAGCAGGGGTGGCCACATCAACAACTGCACCCCAGCTGGCGGAGGATGTGCAGGCAGCAGGAGGCAATGCAGGGGCAGAGGCAGAGCAGCAGCAGCAACATGGTGGGAGCCATGAAGACTCGGGGCCTTCAACATCGGAGGGGCAGGCATCGGCCGGAGGGCAGGAGGACCCAGGACAGAGAGTGTCTTCCGTGTGGCAGCGGTTGGGCTACGCCATAGGTGCGGAGCGGCGGCGGGCGGAAGAGGCGCGGCTCACAATGGTCAGGGCGGAGAACTCCATGCGGAGGGCCCTGAGGCGGGCAGAGTGCCTCGAGGCAATCCGCAGGGGGTTGGAGGAGGACACGGCATCGTCCCTGCAGACCCTCGGGGCCATGGAACTGGACCGCCTCCGGGACATCGAACAGGAGTTCGATGATGCCCTGGCCCGGAATACCACGGAGTGAGCCGCTGGACTTGCCCGCCGCCTTTGTATATAGTTCTTTAGTTTTAGGTTTCCTTTGTTTTTTCTTATGATTTGGAGTCGACGGACACTGCTCCACTTTTTGTATATAGTTGCTTTTTAGTTAGGTTTTTTTTTAGGTTTCCTTTATTCAGTTGGGCTCATGGACCTTTTCGAGTTTTTTACATAGTTCTTGATTTGATTGATAATTTTTTTACATTTGACTTTGGAGGACATTTTTTTGGATTATGATTTGCAGTTCTTTATTTTTATGCGGACATGCATCTTGATTTGTTTTACTTCCCATTGTAGTTTGTTTCATTTCTTTAGCATTCTTTCTTTTTTTCAATACAATTTTGTTTTCATACTTCACTGTGTGGTATCATCTCATTGGTTTCATGCATGTCATGTTGGGTGTTTTCCCATTCAATTGCAAACATTGTGTGTGACGGACATGGGTTCATTAGCTTCATGAACATTGGGGGTGTGACATGTAATTTCCATTTCCATGTGGGTGAATGGGTTACTTGGTAGGGCTTTTTGGCTGTGGAGGCTGACCATAACGCACATGATTGGGGATTGTGAGGACCTGGTGGAGGCTTCCCCTGGTGGCTGGGGGGTGGGGGTGGTGGGAGACATGAGTGGGGGCCTGGTGGAGGGTGCCCCTGGTGGCTGGGGGGTGGGGGTGGTGGGAGACATGAGTGGGGGCCTGGTGGAGGGTGCCCCTGGTGGCTGGGGGGTGGGGGTGGTGGGAGACATGAGTGGGGGCCTGGTGGAGGCTGCCCCTGGTGGCTGGGGGGTGGGGGTGCAGGGGGACATGAGTGGGGGCCTGGTGGTGCTGCCCCTGCACTGCTGGGGGGTGGGGGTGGTGGGAGACATGAGTGGGGGCCTGGTGGAGGCTGCCCCTGGTGGCTGGGGGGTGGGGGTGGTGGGAGACATGAGTGGGGGCCTGGTGGAGGGTGCCCCTGCACTGCTGGGGGTGGGGGTGGTGGGAGACATGAGTGGGGGCCTGGTGGAGGCTGCCCCTGGTGGCTGGGCGGTGGGGGTGGTGGGAGACATGAGTGGGGGCCTGGTGGAGGCTGCCCCTGGTGGCTGGGGGGTGGGGGTGGTGGGAGACATGAGTGGGGGCCTGGTGGAGGCTGCCCCTGGTGGCTGGGGGGTGGGGGTGGTGGGAGACATGAGTGGGGGCCTGGTGGAGGGTGCCCCTGATGGCTGGGGGGTGGGGGTGGTGGGAGACATGAGTGGGGGCCTGGTGGAGGGTGCTCCTGCACTGCTGGGGGGTGGGGGACATGAGTGGGGGCCTGGTGGAGGCTGCCCCTGGTGGCTGGGGGGTGGGGGTGGTGGGAGACATGAGTGGGGGCCTGGTGGAGGGTGCCCCTGGTGGCTGGGGGGTGGGGGTGGTGGGAGACATGAGTGGGGGCCTGGTGGAGGGTGCCCCAGGTGGCTGGGGGGTGGGGGTGGTGGGAGACATGAGTGGGGGCCTGGTGGGAGCTGCCCCTGCACTGCTGGGTGGTGGGGGGGTGGGAGACATGAGTGGGGGCCTGGTGGGGGCTGCCCCTGCACTGCTGGGGGGTGGGGGTGGTGGGAGACATGAGTGGGGGCCTGGTGGAGGGTGCCCCTGGTGGCCGGGGGGTGGGGGTGGTGGGAGACATGAGTGGGGGCCTGGTGGGGGCTGCCCCTGCAGTGCTGGGGGGTGGGGGTGGTGGGAGACATGAGTGGGGGCCTGGTGGAGGCTGCCCCTGGTGGGTGGGGGTGGTGGGAGACATGAGTGGGGGCCTGGTGGAGGGTGCCCCTGCACTGCTGGGGGGTGGGGGTGGTGGGAGACATGAGTGTGGGCCTGGTGGAGGCTGCCCCTGGTGGCTGGGGGGTGGGGGTGGTGGGAGACATGAGTGGGGGCCTGGTGGAGGGTGCCCCTGCACTGCTGGGGGGTGGGGGTGGTGGGAGACATGAGTGGGGGCCTGGTGGAGGCTGCCCCTGGTGGCTGGGGGGTGGGGGTGCAGGGGGACATGAGTGGGGGCCTGGTGGTGCTGCCCCTGCAGTGCTGGGGGGTGGGGGTGGTGGGAGACATGAGTGGGGGCCTGGTGGAGGCTGCCCCTGGTGGCTGGGGGGTGGGGGTGGTGGGAGACATGAGTGGGGGCCTGGTGGAGGGTGCCCCTGCACTGCTGGGGGGTGGGGGTGGTGGGAGACATGAGTGGGGGCCTGGTGGAGGCTGCCCCTGGTGGCGGGGGGTGGGGGTGGTGGGAGACATGAGTGGGGGCCTGGTGGAAGGTGCCCCTGGTGGCTGGGGGGTGGGGGTGGTGGGAGACATGAGTGGGGGCCTGGTGGAGGGTGCCCCTGCACTGCTGGGGGGTGGGGGGAGTGGGAGACATGAGTGGGGGCCTGGTGGAGGGTGCCCCTGGTGGCTGGGGGGTGGGGGTGGTGGGAGACATGAGTGGGGGCCTGGTGGAGGGTGCCCCTGGTGGCTGGGGGGTGAGGGTGGTGGGCGACATGAGTGGGGGCCTGGTGGGGGCTGCCCCTGCACTGCTGGGGGGTGGGGGGGTGGTCGACATGAGTGGGGCCTGGTGGGGGCTGCCCCTGCACTGCTGGGGGGTGGGGGTGGTGGGAGACATGAGTGGGGGCCTGGTGGAGGGTGCCCCTGGTCGCTGGGGGGTGGGGGTGGTGGGAGACATGAGTGGGGGCCTGGTGGGGGCTGCCCCTGCAGTGCTGGGGGGTGGGGGGGTGGTGGGAGACATGAGTGGGGGCCTGGTGGAGGCTGCCCCTGGTGGCTGGGGGGTGGGGGTGGTGGGAGACATGAGTGGGGGCCTGGTGGAGGGTGCCCCTGCACTGCTGGGGGGTGGGGTGGGTGGGAGACATGAGTGGGGGCCTGGTGGAGGCTGCCCCTGGTGGGTGGGGGTGGTGGGAGACATGAGTGGGGGCCTGGTGGAGGATGCCCCTGCACTGCTGGGGGGTGGGGGTGGTGGGAGACATGAGTGGGGGCCTGGTGGAGGCTGCCCCTGGTGGCTGGGGGGTGGGGGTGCAGGGGTACATGAGTGGGGCCCTGGTGGTGCTGCCCCTGCACCGCTGGGGGGTGGGGGTGGTGGGAGACATGAGTGGGGGCCTGGTGGAGGGTGCCCCTGGATGCTGGGGGGTGGGGGTGCAGGGGGACATGAGTGGGGGCCTGGTGGAGGCTGCCCCTGGTGGCTGGGGGGTGGGGGTGGTCGGAGACATGAGTGGGGGCCTGGTGGAGGGCGCCCCTGCACTGCTGGGGGGTGGGGGTGGTGGGAGACATGAGTGGGGGCCTGGTGGAGGCTGCCCCTGGTGGCTGGGGGGTGGGGGTGATAGGGGCCCTGGGTGGGGGCCTGGTGGAGGCTGCCCCTGGTGGCTGGGGGGTGGGGGTGGTGGGAGACATGAGTGGGGGCCTGGTGGAGGCTGCCCCTGGTGGCTGGGGGGTGGGGGTGGTGGGAGACATGAGTGGGGGCCTGGTGGAAGGTGCCCCTGGTGGCTGGGGGGTGGGGGTGGTGGGAGACATGAGTGGGGGCCTGGTGGAGGGTGCCCCTGCACTGCTGGGGGGTGGGGGGAGTGGGAGACATGAGTGGGGGCCTGGTGGAGGCTGCCCCTGGTGGCTGGGGGGTGGGGGTGGTGGGAGACATGAGTGGGGGCCTGGTGGAGGGTGCCCCTGGTGGCTGGGGGGTGGGGGTGGTGGGAGACATGAGTGGGGGCCTGGTGGAGGGTGCCCCTGGTGGCTGGGGGGTGAGGGTGGTGGGCGACATGAGTGGGGGCCTGGTGGGGGCTGCCCCTGCACTGCTGGGGGGTGGGGGGTGGTCGACATGAGTGGGGCCTGGTGGGGGCTGCCCCTGCACTGCTGGGGGGTGGGGGTGGTGGGAGACATGAGTGGGGGCCTGGTGGAGGGTGCCCCTGGTCGCTGGGGGGTGGGGGTGGTGGGAGACATGAGTGGGGGCCTGGTGGGGGCTGCCCCTGCAGTGCTGGGGGGTGGGGGTGGTGGGAGACATGAGTGGGGGCCTGGTGGAGGCTGCCCCTGGTGGCTGGGGGGTGGGGGTGGTGGGAGACATGAGTGGGGGCCTGGTGGAGGGTGCCCCTGCACTGCTGGGGGGTGGGGTGGGTGGGAGACATGAGTGGGGGCCTGGTGGAGGCTGCCCCTGGTGGGTGGGGGTGGTGGGAGACATGAGTGGGGGCCTGGTGGAGGATGCCCCTGCACTGCTGGGGGGTGGGGGTGGTGGGAGACATGAGTGGGGGCCTGGTGGAGGCTGCCCCTGGTGGCTGGGGGGTGGGGGTGCAGGGGTACATGAGTGGGGCCCTGGTGGTGCTGCCCCTGCACCGCTGGGGGGTGGGGGTGGTGGGAGACATGAGTGGGGGCCTGGTGGAGGGTGCCCCTGGATGCTGGGGGGTGGGGGTGCAGGGGGACATGAGTGGGGGCCTGGTGGAGGCTGCCCCTGGTGGCTGGGGGGTGGGGGTGGTGGGAGACATGAGTGGGGGCCTGGTGGAGGGCGCCCCTGCACTGCTGGGGGGTGGGGGTGGTGGGAGACATGAGTGGGGGCCTGGTGGAGGCTGCCCCTGGTGGCTGGGGGGTGGGGGTGATAGGGGCCCTGGGTGGGGGCCTGGTGGAGGCTGCCCCTGGTGGCTGGGGGGTGGGGGTGGTGGGAGACATGAGTGGGGGCCTGGTGGAGGCTGCCCCTGGTGGCTGGTGGGTGGGGGTGGTGGGAGACATGCATTGTTGATCAGTAGTGCAAGGTGACATGTGGGTTGGCTGGGGGCATGCCCATGGTGGATGGGCTGCCTGCGGGACATGAGCAGGGGTGCAGGGTAGTCCCCCGTGGTGTGGGCTGCCTGCAGGGGCCGTGGAGGTTGTGGAGCGTACACCTTGGAGGACCCACACGGCCAATTCACGTGTAGTACTCCCCAGAACCCCTGAAATACACATACCCTGCTGAAATCGCGTGTGGAACTTCCCGCGCACCCCTGAAATACACGTACCCTGCTGAAATCGCGTGTGGAACTTCCCGCGCACCCCTGAAATACACGTACCCTGCTGAAATCGCGTGTGGAACTTCCCGCGCACCCCTGAAATACACGTATCCTGCTGAAATCGCGTGTGGAACTTCCCACGCACCCCTGAAATGCACGTACCCTGCTCTAATCGCGTGTGGTACTTCCAGCGCACCCCTGAAATACACGTACCCTGCTGAAATCGCGTGTGGAACTTCCCGCGCACCCCTGAAATACACGTACCCTGCTCGCACTGGGCCAATCGCGTGTGGAACTTCCCGCGCACCCCTGAAATCCACGTACCCTGCTGAAATCGCGTGTGGAACTTCCCGCGCACCCCTGGAATTCACATACCCTGCTGAAATCGCGTGTGGTACTTCCCGCGCACCCCTGAAATGCACGTAACGTACCCTGCTGAAATCGCGTGTGGGACTTCCCGCGCACCCCTGAAATGCACGTACCCTGCTCTAATCGCGTGTGGTACTTCCCGCGCACCCCTGAAATACACGTACCCTGCTGAAATCGCGTGTGGAACTTCCCGCGCACCCCTGAAATACACGTACCCTGCTCGCACTGGGCCAATCGCGTGTGGAACTTCCCGCGCACCCCTGAAATCCACGTACCCTGCTGAAATCGCGTGTGGAACTTCCCGCGCACCCCTGGAATTCACATACCCTGCTGAAATCGCGTGTGGAACTTCCCGCGCACCCCTGAAATACACGTATCCTGCTGAAATCGCGTGTGGAACTTCCCACGCACCCCTGAAATGCACGTACCCTGCTCTAATCGCGTGTGGTACTTCCAGCGCACCCCTGAAATACACGTACCCTGCTGAAATCGCGTGTGGAACTTCCCGCGCACCCCTGAAATACACGTACCCTGCTCGCACTGGGCCAATCGCGTGTGGAACTTCCCGCGCACCCCTGAAATCCACGTACCCTGCTGAAATCGCGTGTGGAACTTCCCGCGCACCCCTGGAATTCACATACCCTGCTGAAATCGCGTGTGGTACTTCCCGCGCACCCCTGAAATGCACGTAACGTACCCTGCTGAAATCGCGTGTGGGACTTCCCGCGCACCCCTGAAATGCACGTACCCTGCTCTAATCGCGTGTGGTACTTCCCGCGCACCCCTGAAATACACGTACCCTGCTGAAATCGCGTGTGGAACTTCCCTCGCACCCCTGAAATACACGTACCCTGCTCGCACTGGGCCAATCGCGTGTGGAACTTCCCGCGCACCCCTGAAATCCACGTACCCTGCTGAAATCGCGTGTGGAACTTCCCGCGCACCCCTGGAATTCACATACCCTGCTGAAATCGCGTGTGGAACTTCCCGCGCACCCCTGGAATTCACATACCCTGCTGAAATCGCGTGTGGAACTTCCCGCACACCCATGTAATACACGTACCCTGCCGAAATCGCGTGTGAGACTTCCCGCGCACCCCGGTATACACGCACACGTAATTTTTTGTCAGCGGGTGTCCGTGTTTGTCGGTACCCCTTTGCACGTCATTTGTCCTGGAGGGCCACAGTATAGGACATTCTTCATGGCTGTATATAGGTGCTATTTGTTGGCGCACCTTTTGGCGCACATTTCTTCCAGGCGCAGAGACGCTACCGCCTGCTTTCTTGTGGCGGTCGTGTTTGTGCCTGTGCGCTGGTTTGAGCGTGTGCTTTTTTGCCCTATTCTATTCCATGAATACGTGTTGTAGGCGAGCGTGTGGGCGTTCCGCGCACTTGTACCCTGTACTTCCCCCGTGACGCCCACGTTTTGGCAAGTTGTTCCCCATTCCGAGTGTTACGCCCCGTGTTACGCCTACTTTTGTTGCGTGCGCCACGCTATGTGCGATTTTCGCTGTGGCCTGTGCGATTTTCGCTGTGACCTGGCGCACGCTGTTAGATGGCCTGTGCGCCAACGTGCGCCGCGCACTTTTTTTTCGCACATCCGATGGTTTTCTCGCGCACGGCCTTCCATGAATCGATGTGCGCTGCTTTTCGTGCGATTTTCGCACTTGCACTGCGATTTTCGCTATTCCACTGCGATTCGCACGTTTTTGGCCACTTGCGCCACGCTAATTATTCCATGAATCGGCCTCTGAATATTTATGGTCATTATGATCTTTAAGCTCACTACTGACTGCAAATCAAGTTCTAATATAAGAAAACAATGAAAGGCAGCCCAGAAGTAGAATAAAACCAATGTACAAAGCAGCATGGAAACAAAATAATATCTTAAAAGCAACAATTGTATACAGTTTACACATTTGCACCTTTCTGACACTTTAACCATGATGCACGTTTTCTTTATCACAAAGCACCTGATGACACCTAGACCACTACATACTGCTGCAAGATATGTGTCAAAGAGCTAACGGCCCCCCTTGCTGGATCTCATAGGTTTATCAGGATTAGACTGAACTAACAGGCTATGCAGACAGCTCCAGGATTTCAGAAGTAAAATGCATTGGTCTTATACTTGTTGACAAACTACTATGTGAACTGCAGATCACTCATGCAATCATATGTTGTGTATTTTGTGTGTGTTTTTGTATAGTACCAGAAGCACCTGCAATGGAAATGATGAATAGAAAGACCGAGACTAAAACAATCCGATGGAAGAGCCTGTCAAATTACACAGGGATCGTTAAAGGCTATCAGGTATTTTCAATGTCTTTGGCGGCTACAACGTGTGCGTGACTAAAAGCTTGTCAGTGAAATGCTAGAACAAGTTAGGCTTTTGCTATATACTGAAAATGGATGACTGCCTGATACGGGATCTCTCATCAATGTTTTTGTGTGAATGCATTTTTTTAGGAATAACACATGCATTTCTATGGCTGCTTATTAAGAGAATAATTCAAGCAATGGGTAATGTTTTGTGTTTTCGCTACGCTCTTTCATGGAACATTGAAACTATACTAAATTTACATAAATCCACATTGCAAGACTCAGTGGGCACTTTAGTCAGTAATCGGGGTGTGTGGGGATGAAAATAAGATTTCACAAACACGCAGGGGTTTGCTTGTGAGTCATTTTCAGTGCCGCACAGACCTCATTATCAATGCATGACTGGTGTACCTTCACACGTCCATTGTATGACCCTGCGTTACAAAGCTGTATCTCAGACATAATCACACCCATTAATACATTCTACATGGCAATCTCTAAGACCCACTTTCCCATCCAGCAACCACCAACTAAATGCATTTCACTTATCTGTGATGATATCCATGGCTCACAATTGGTGTTACCACGAATGATCTGAGTGACCATTAATACTGTGTTGTTCACTCTTTAATGGCTGATATACAACTCAAGGTGCAAGCTACTAGCCAGGCAATAAGTTCACCTACCCCCTTCATTTTCCAAATGCTCACAGCACGCCATTCCACACTCCCCAGGAATAAACTATCAGTAATTAATAGCTAAGGGTAAATTCCCATTTTGAAGGAACATATGATATACTAGCAGAAGTACCTGTTTTACAAACGGGTTCTTTAGACAGACATGATAACACTCTCATCAATTGTTGAAAATGAATAATCCTGTAGGTTGCTGTTTCGCCTCACCCTGGTGTGATGCAGCTCGATGCAGTGTATTTTGGTGCTTGTGGTGGGACTGGTTGAGAAGCAACCTTTTTTGTTTCCCGTCCTGGTGAACATTGTTTACGGTTTCGTCGGCAGGCACTATCTCGCAAAAACCCTCTGGAAAAATAATGTCACCTGAAGCGGTAAAAATCAGGAAACTTTTGGAATGCTACCTACCTTCACCTTTGCCTCTCAGGTCCTGTTTTGTTTAATCAAAGGCCACTAACAAACAGAACTGAAGGGCCCACTGGAAAAATGACCTGCCTGCCTTCAAAAACCTTTACACTAAAAATTGGCATATTTAGGCAGACTATGTGTGCGTCTTTCTGCAGTTAAAATCCAGAGAAAGCTGAAAAGAAATGTAATCAGAGTGCAGATTGGAAAGGCACATCATATTGCTGGCTGAGAGATAAATGCAGCATTTTCACTGAAACTGCCATCCATCAAAAGACAACCCAGACCCACTTTTCAGCATAAAGATGAACAGCAGATAATTAGAAATGTGTTTTATGAAGGACTGAAATAAATAACTCTATACTTCCAGCAGTCATATTTAAAACCCAATGCTGTGTGAAAAGAAAGAAGAAATCCACTTATGCAAAAGCAAAGTGAACCCTGATCAGTAACAAACGGCCTCTGGATCTGAATAGGGAATTCCTTTGAAGCTCTTGCATTCCAGCGATTTGCAGCTCCAGTTAAGTGTGCTTTGTCCTTAAGGGTGTTAAAAACAAACTTCCTCCATGGCCAGACCAGTTGTCTCTGAAGGTTCATTTCTTTGCAGGGAAAACGGCCCAGCCAGTGGGTGACTGGAATGTAGGGAATAATATTAGGTTTTCAGATCGAAAGGGTGGTCAACGTCAGATAACAGGACAGAATGCCAGCTGTCAGCATGGCCTCATGACATCACAAGGCTAGCCTGGCTCCTTATCTGCAGTGGGAGATCTCTGTGTAGCCCTATACATCCCAACTATTTACTACCTGCAGCCCATCAACTTCAAGCAACAAAGAGGCTAATGGATTTTATACGGCCTTAGCAAAAACACAGTCCAGGAGACTCTGGTCACATGCTGGCCAAGGATGGCCACTGGCCTTACAAAAGGAGAGCTAAGATTTGCATACATATGACGATTTCCGATTAGTTTAAATGGACTATAATAACTGATGCATTTTCTCAGCAACCACAAGTAGCACTGTATCCATGTATGTGTCATTTTAAAGATAATGTAAAGGCTATTTTGTTGAAATAAAATGTATCCATATGCGATTTAGGGAATTGTAATGGCAAGCAAAAATGTGTTTATGGCTCCTCCGAAAATGTCCCGAATTTAAGAATTGGCGAGCTGTTGGAGGGTACAATTAGGTATTTGGAGAGTATATTGCATGTTCATAACTGTTATGCTGTTTGTATAAAGAGCGAAAAAGTGCCATGTGCCTGTGCACCATGGTATGGACCCGGCTGTCGTTTTATTAAATCCCCCATGATTAGCTGAAGCAGAATATATGGTTATGGTTAAGTTGCTGTTTCCATATGAAGAGCACTTTTTGGGCGGCTTATAACTTCGCTCCCCGTGTCATGATCTCTGCTTCGAAAAGGTCAGGGTTTTCCCAACTCCCTTGGAAGCAGATCCATAACCCAGGTTCCGAGTGCCAACCAGTCCCAATTGGGACCTTTTGGACCCAGTCCTGGCGCAAGTGGCACCAGGCTCACAAATATGCCCAGTCCCAGCGCTGGAAACGCCGGGCTCATAATGCTTGGGTGGACTTACCTGCAGCAGACCATGCTGCTTACTTGCCTGCCAGTTGAGCCTCTGATCCTCTTCTGTTTGGAACTACTTTTCCTGTTGGGTGGGGCAGGAGCCACTCCCTAGATTCAGAACACTGGAACTCTTCTGGAAAGCAGGAACTCTTTTCTTACCTAGGCGTGGCTGTGGAAGGAGACACCTAAGCACTACAGGAGGCTATTTAAACCACACCCGATGGATGAATCTTGCTTTGCGTTATTCTGCATCCTCTGCAGCAGAACGCTCATCGTGTCTTCTGCATCTGATCCTGGGCCTAAGGAAAAAGGCTTACCATCCTGAATCCAGTCTTCAGCAACACCTATAAAGACAAGAAAGAACAGGTTAGCATTACGGTCTTCAGTGACAGCTCTTCACTTACCTGGTCCATCGGCTGTCACCAACGCCTCGCGCTGCATTCCGGCATCTGAAAGACAAAGGCTTACCTACTCTTCGCACGCTCCGGAGGCCTTCGGCGCTGCATCCCGCATCTGAAAGACAAAACAAGGTGCGTTTAAAGAAATTGGTAACTTTAATACTCATGTGCCATTACTCCTTTCCACATCTAACCCAGTGGGTATTCCGGCACCCTGCAGCCGCTCCGAACTTGTACCTGCAAAATAAAAAGACAGTTAGAGCGCATCGTGAAGCAGGCAACAAGCGCTTACTTACGTGCTTCCAGGCGCTTCTATTCATCACACGGGCTCCATCTTCAACTCACTTCAGCCCGTCATCCGCCATCGCCGGAACCCTGCAAAACAAGAAACATCATTACTAAAGACTTTAAAGACATTAGAATTACTCGAAACTTACCGTTCGTGCAGTAAACGACAGACAGCAGTCCTCTGAAGTCAGAGGCCTGCTCCCCTTATCCAGTGAAGAAACTGGTTACAGCACCCTGCCCCGAGGCAGATGGAGAGCACGGCGTTCACTTACCTAAGGTGAGAGCGTTAACCTTTGGGGTTCTACAGGAGAAGAGAAAGGGAAGAAGAGAGAGACATTCAATAACCCAGTTCCTTAATCCCATATTTTCTATCTGCAGACATCTTACCCTTCGAGTCAGACATACAGTGCACAGAGGTCCAGCCCAAAGAGCCAGCCGTGTGTTACACATCACCTTTGAAGATACGGTATACGCCCAGTCAAGACCGGCGCCTCTACGGGAATCAGGTGAGCGTTACAGAACGCAAAGCCTACCACAAAACTCCCGTCCAGGCGCTATGGAAACCTCGGATACCGACCAGCTAGCCCAGTTACTTGGGGAACTAAGGGCAGAAGTGCATGCAGTCCGTCAGGAAACAAACGCTCTATGAAGGGAACTGATTATTTCCAAGGAGCGAACAGATGATCTCGCTAGACAATTGCTAAATGTCACAAGCCGGACAGACCACATTACCCGCATCTGGGGGGAATCTTCCTTCTACATCCTCTATGAATCCAGTGCAGATCAACCTACCTGGGAATGTACCTCTGGCTCCGCCCAAACGATTTTCTGGTGACCCAAAGAGGTTTGCAGTATTTATCAATCAGTGCCGGTTGCATTTCTTATGCCGGCCAGCAGCCTTTACAACTGATCAAGCTAAAGTAGCTTTCGTGCTTTCGTACCTTAGTGGCAATGCGGCAGACTGGTCGATCCCTCTAGTAAATCAAGATGATCCAGTCCTCCATGATTTTCAAGCTTTTCAGCTCAGTATGGAAAAACTGTTCGCAAGACATTCACAGGGGCAGGCCTTGGACAATGAGCTTCTTTCGTTGCGACAAGGTAATCAAGACCTTTTGGCTTATATTGCGTCTTTCAACAGACTGATATTGGAAACTCAATGGCCTGAGGACAAAAGGATTACGCTGTTTTATAGAGGTCTACGTGGAGAGCTCAAAGATGTGTTAGCCCAAGTAGTGAATCCCCCACAAGATTGTTCGGACTATATAGACTTAGTCGTTCAAATAGATCACAGACTGCAGAACAGGAAGGCCGATCGTTCCAAGTTTGATGCTCGAGTATTTTCCAAACCGCCAACTCCTTCCAAAGGAGTAGACTCCAGGGAACCCATGCAAATAGGGGGTCTGAAAGGTCCTCTAACACAAAAGGAGCGGGAAAGGAGGAAACAGTTGCAATTATGCCTCTATTGCGGAAACTCAGGGCACTTTCTTCGAGACTGTCCGGTGAAACCTGCCAAGAAGGCAGTAGGAGCTGCAGTTACCAAAGTTACAAACTCTGAGCAGGGAAACGACCTCGCCCGACAAGAATAGAGGTCCTCTTGCCGAGCGTGAAAACCAGTTCCGTGACCTCGCATTTCGTGATACCTATGGTCCTCATTAGCCCTGATAATCCGGATCGATTACATGCAATTGAAGCTTACGTCGACAGCGGTGCCATCGGCAATTATGTTGATCATGAAATGGTTTTGAGGATGAATCTAACTCTTTGTCCCAAGGCTGTAAAGGACGTCATTACTACGGTGGATGGTACGGAGATAGCCTCCGGGCCAGTAACGCATACCACTCAAGAGGTGACGCTAGTAAGCCAAGATGGACACCATGAGAAGATCGTGTTCGATGTGATCAAGGCCCCTCAGTTTCAGATTATTCTAGGAATACCTTGGTTAGAGAAACACAATCCTCTGATTGATTGGCGAGCAAGAACGGTCCAGTTTCCAGAATGTGTCTCTACTTGTCACCCTCCACCTGGTGTTGCACTGGCAGCAATTTCTTCAGAGACTCCCCAGTTACCTCCCGAATACCTAGAATACCAAGATGTTTTCCGGAAGGATCAGGCTAACTCTCTACCTCCTCATAGGTCTTATGACTGCCAGATAGACCTGATACCTGGATCTACTCCTCCTTGTAGTAGAATTTATGCCCTCACCGAGCCTGAGAACCTTCACCTTCGACAATACCCGGATCAATACCTGGCAAATGGGTTTATTCGTCCTTCCAAGTCCCCTGCTTCTTCAGCTTTGTTCTTCGTTCCAAAAAAGGAAGGAGACCTTAGAACTTGTATAGATTATCGCTCCCTGAACCAGATCACCGTTAAGAATAGATATCCGTTACCTTTGATCCCTGAACTCCTGGACCAAGTCAGAAAAGCATGCATATATACAAAGCTGGATCTTAGAGGAGCTTACCACTTGGTACGAGTAAAAGAGGGCGATGAATGGAAGGCGGCCTTCCGCACCAAGTATGGGCTATTTGAATATCAGGTCATGCCCTTCGGACTTTGCAATGCCCCGGCCGCCTTTCAATATTTTATGAACGATGTCCTCAGAGAGCTCATAGATGTGTGTGTTGTTGTTTACATTGACGACATCCTCGTTTATTCTTCATCGGAATCTGAACATCGGAAACACGTGAAAATGGTCCTCGAAAGATTGCGTCAACACAAACTTTTCGCTAAGTTGGAAAAATGTGTTTTCAACGTGACTGAAGTTGAGTTCTTGGGATTCATATTATCACCCGGCGGAGTGCGTATGGATTCAAAGAAGGTCGATGCAGTTCTCAAATGGCCATCACCATGCTCCGTAAAAGGTGTGCAAAGCATGTCAGGCTTCGCTAACCTTTACCGCAGGTTTATCCCCGAATTCTCTCGAATAGTCCAGCCCATCACTGCCTTGTTAAAGAAAAACAAACGTTTTGAATGGTCTACCGAGGCGGAACAAGCTTTCCAGGATTTGAAGACTAAATTTATCTCTGCACCAATCTTAAAACACCCTCGCCCCGAACTCCCCTACATCGTGGAAACTGATGCTTCAAGCCTTGCCATGGGGGCAGTTCTATCACAAAAGGACCCGGTAAGCAATCAGTTGCATCCCGTGGCATTTTGGTCCCGCAAATTCTCGCCTCCTGAAATCAATTACACGATTACTGACAAGGAACTTCTGGCTATGAAGTCTGCCTTTAAGGCTTGGCGGCATTATCTGCTGGGGGCCCGACACACCGTTACTGTGATTACGGATCACCGAAACCTGCAATATTTGAAAACCGCAAAAGCCCAATCCTCTAGACAACTCCGTTGGGCATTATTCTTTGCCGAGTTTGACTTCATAATTACCTATTGACCTGGTACAAAGAACGGTAAATCTGATGCCCTTTCTCGGATGGGAGTGGAAGAACACTTGATCAACCCTAAACCTGTACCAATCATTCCCGAACAAAGAATTCTGGGTGTAATCGCCACAGAATCCATAGAGGAAGTTAAGGATAAAGCCAGGCAACTTGTAACTCCAGCAGACATACAGAATTGGCATCTGCAGGGAAAGGACTTTGCAGTAAAGGACAACTTATTGTATTTCCAAGAACGATTATACCTACCCAGCACAGATTTACAGAAAAAATTAATCTCTTGTTATCACGATTCTTTAATGGAAGGACATCCCGGCATGGCCAAGACCTCAGAAAAGATCAAGCGCTACTTCTGGTGGCCGTCTTGGAAAAAAGATATCAGAGACTTTATAATGTCCTGTGGAGTATGCGCCCAAAACAAGAGTCAAAAGGAAAGACCAGCAGGCCTCTTACGCCCTATTGACATCCCACCTCGCCCTTGGCATACGCTTTCTATGGACTTCATCACCGATCTACCTCCATGCTCCGGATACAATACGATTCTAGTAATCGTGGACTTATTCTCCAAGATGGCGCATTTCATTCCGCTCAAAGGCTTGCCAACAGCAGAAACTCTAGCCCGAGAATTTCTCGAAAACATCGTCCGACTACACGGTTTTCCTTCGGTTCTAATTTCGGATCGAGGTAGTCAATTTATTTATCATTTTTGGCGAAGTTGCTTTCGGATGGCTCAAATTGATGCGAGACTATCGACCAGCCACCACCCTCAGACCGACGGACAAACCGAGAGGACCAATCAAACTCTGGAACAGTATTTACGCTGCATGCTGCAACAAACTGAAAAAACTTGGAAAGACATCCTTTGGATAGCCGAATATGCCTACAATAACTCTGTCCATTCGGGAACTGGGAAAACCCTGTTTTTTCTTTTGTACGGCAGTCACCCTCGAACCTTGGAGTTGGATCCCCTCCAAGATCTTGAAACACTAGCAATAGACTACCTGCATTCTACAATCACCCAAGCCTTTAAGGAAGCTGTTTCTCACCTTCAAAGGGCTAAAGAACAATACAAGAATGGAGCAGATCAACATCGGAAGGAAGCCCCTCAATATCAAGTAGGGGATCAAGTCTGGTTATCCACCAAATATCTACCTCTAAAAGGGCCACGCACATTCAACCCAAGATACCTTGGTCCCTATTCCATCACTACCATAGTAAACCCAGTAGCGGTCAAGTTGGACTTGCCCCCGCACATGAAGATACATCCGGTCTTCCACGTCTCTCTATTAAAACCCGTGCAAACTCAAACCCGACTAACTAAATCTCCAAAACCTATCCTAGTTGATGGAGAACTCGAGTTTGAAGTCAAAAGCATTCTGGACTCCAAGATCTCCAAATCTAAACTATTTTACCTAATTGACTGGAAAGGCTACGGCCCCAAAGAGAGATCCTGGGAACCTGCTGAATATGTCCACGCTCCTCGCCTAATCAGAAGATTTCACCGAACATTTCCTGACAAGCCAAAACCCCCGGAGAAGCCCGGTTTGGGAGGGGCCTTGAGGGGGGGTACTGTCATGATCTCTGCTTCCAAAAGGTCAGGGTTTTCCCAACTCCCTTGGAAGCAGATCCATAACCCAGGTTCCGAGTGCCAACCAGTCCCAATTGGGACCTTTTGGACCCAGTCCTGGCGCCAGTGGCACCAGGCTCATAAATATGCCCAGTCCCAGCGCTGGAAGCGCCAGGCTCATAATGCTTGGGTGGACTTACCTGCAGCAGACCATGCTGCTTACTTGCCTGCCAGTTGAGCCTCTGATCCTCTTCTGTTTGGAACTACTTTTCCTGTTGGGTGGGGCAGGAGCCACTCCCTAGATTCAGAACACTGGAACTCTTCTGGAAAGCAGGAACTTTTTTCTTACCTATGCGTGGCTGTGGAAGGAGACACCTAAGCACTACAGGAGGCTATTTAAACCACACCCGATGGATGAATCTTGCTTTGCGTTATTCTGCATCCTCTGCAGCAGAACGCTCATCGTGTCTTCTGCATCTGATCCTGGGCCTAAGGAAAAAGGCTTACCATCCTGAATCCAGTCTTCAGCAACACCTATAAAGACAAGAAAGAACAGGTTAGCATTACGGTCTTCAGTGACAGCTCTTCACTTACCTGGTCCATCGGCTGTCACCAACGCCTCGCGCTGCATTCCGGCATCTGAAAGACAAAGGCTTACCTACTCTTCGTGCGCTCCGGAGGTCTTCACACTGCATTCCGGCATCTGAAAGACAAAAGCTTACCAACTCTTTGCACGCTCCGGAGGCCTTCGGCGCTGCATCCCGCATCTGAAAGACAAAACAAGGTGCGTTTAAAGACATTGGCGAACTTTAATACTCATGTGCCATTACTCCTTTCCACATCTAATCCAGTGGGTATTCCGGCACCCTGCAGCCGCTCCGAACTTGTACCTGCAAAATAAAAAGACAGTTAAAGCGCATCGTGAAGCAGGCAACAAGCGCTTACTTACGTGCTTCCAGGCGCTTCTATTCATCACACGGGCTCCATCTTCAACTCACTTCAGCCCGTCATCCGCCATCGCCGGAACCCTGCAAAACAAGAAACATCATTACTAAAGACTTTAAAGACATTAGAATTACTCGAAACTTACCGTTCGTGCAGTAAACGACGGACAGCAGTCCTCTGAAGTCAAGAGGCCTGCTCCCCTTATCCAGTGAAGAAACTGGTTACAGCACCCTGCCCCGAGGCAGATGGAGAGCACGGCGTTCACTTACCTAAGGTGAGAGCGTTAACCTTTGGGGTTCTACAGGAGAAGAGAAAGGGAAGAAGAGAGAGACATTCAATAACCCAGTTCCTTAATCCCATATTTTCTATCTGCAGACATCTTACCCTTCGAGTCAGACATACAGTGCACAGAGGTCCAGCCCAAAGAGCCAGCCGTGTGTTACACATCACCTTTGAAGATACGGTATACGCCCAGTCAAGACCGGCGCCTCTACGGGAATCAGGTGAGCGTTACACCCTGGACGAATCCACACCAAACTTTGCAAAGAAAGTGTATGGCCCACACTGAATTATTTTGCAAAGTTTGGTGAGGTTTGGTCCAGGGGGGGCAAAGTTATAGGGGGGTTCCAAATCTTTTTTTTTCCCCATAGACTGAATGGGAAAAAAAACTATGCTCAAGCCTACAGCTCAAACCGCTGGACGGATTTTCACCAAATATGGACCAGGAGCAGCAGCTTGGTCCCGAAAGCGTGAAAATTGGTGCAAATACGTCCAGTAGTTTTTTAAAAAATTACCAAAAAGTAGGTCAGAAAATATTAGTGATATCTGTGTCCACTTCGCGGACACACTTCCCTGTTCGCTCCGTGGACAGGACAGGGATTGGGCAAGCGGCTTGCGTGGTGTCCGCGGACATGTTACGTGCTTTCCCATTGGCTGCGGTGCAGCATGCAGTGCGTCGTATTTTGAAAGACGCCCGCCATCTTTGTTAATCCCGAAGAGCGGGATCTGCCACCTGCTAGTAAGGTGTCTTCCTCCCGTTCCCCCCACCCCTGCTCATGCCCGTGTCTTCCTCCTGTTCCCCCTAACCCCCGCTCATGCCCCGTGTCTCCTTCCTGTCCCCCCTACCTCTGCTCACCCCCGTGTCTCCCCTGTTCCTCCAGCCCCCGCTCACGCCATCGGCACACAGTGGCCTGCGGAGGTACAAGGAGCAGGATCTGCCGCCTGCACACTAACCTTATGTCTGTGTTTTCCTCCCATTCTCCCCCACACCCCGCCCATGCCCCGTGTCTCCTCTGTCCCCCCCCCCCGGTCATGCCCCGTGTCTCCCTCCTTTTCTCCCCCACCCCCCGGTCATGCCCCTTGTTTTCCCTGTTCCCCCCACCCCTCGCTCATGCCCCGTGTCTCCCCTGTTCCTCCCCACCCCCCGCTCATGCCCCGTGTCGCCCCTGCTCCCCCACACCCCTGCTCATGCCCCTTGACTCCCTTGTTCTCCCCCACCCCCTGCTCATGGCCCATGTCTCTCTTGTTCCCCCCGCTCATGCCCCGTGTCTCCCTCCTTTTCTCCCCACCCTCTGCTCATGCCCCATGTCTCCTCTGCTCTGTTCCCCCCACCCCCCTCTCATGCCCCGTGTTTCCCCTGTGCCCGCCCAGCCCCGCTCCTGCCCCGTGTCTCTCTCCTGTTGCCCCCCACCCCCTGCTCATGCCCCGTGTCTTGCTCCTGTTACCCCCCACCCCCCGTTCATGCCCTGTGTCTCTCTCCTGTTGCCCCCACCCCCCGCTCATGCCCCATGTCTCTCTCCTGTTCCCTCCACCCCCCGTTCATGCCCCGTGTCTCTCCTGTTTCCCCCCACCCCCGCTCATGCCCCGAGTCTCTCCCCTGTTCCCCCCGCCCCCCGCTCATGCCCCATGTGTCTCTCCTGTTCCCCCCACCCCCCGCTCATGCCCCGTGTCTCCACTGTTCCCCCCCACCCCCCGCTCATGCCCCGTGTTTCCTTCCTGTTCCCCTCACCCCCTGCTCATGGCCCGTGTCTCTCTTGTTCCCCCCGCTCATGCCCTGTGTCTCCCCCCTTTTGTCCCCACCCTCTGCTCATGCCCCTTGTCTCCTCTGTTCCCCCCCACCCCCCTGTCATGCCCCGTGTCTCCCCTGTGCCCGCCCACCCCCGCTCCTGCCCCGTGTCTCTCTCCTGTTGCCCCCACCCCCGCTCATGCCCCATGTCTCTCTCCTGTTCCCTCCACCCCCGTTCATGCCCCATGTCTCCCCTGTTTCCCCCCACCCCACGCTTATGCCCCGAGTCTCTCCCCTGTTCCCCCCGCTCATGCCCCATGTCTCTCTCCTGTTCCCCCCACCCCCCGCTCATGCCCCGTGTCTCCACTGTCCTCCCCCACCCCCCGCTCATGCCCCGTGTCTCCCTCCTGTTCCCCCCACCCCCCGCTCATGCCCCGTGTCTCCACTGTTCCCCCCCACCCCCCGCTCATGCCCCGTGTCTCCCTCCTGTTCCCCCCACTCCCCGCTCATCATACCCCGTGTCTCTGCTGCTCCCCCCAACCCCCGCTCATGCCCCGTGTGTCCCTCGTGTTACCCCCCACCCCACCGCTCATGCCCCGTGTCTCCCTCGTGTTCCCCCATCCCCTGCTCATGCCCCGTGTCTCCCTCGTGTTCTCCCCATCCCCCGCTCATGCCCTGTGTCTTCCTCATGTACCCCCACACCCCCGCTCATGCCCCGTGTCTCCCTCGTGTTTTCTCCACGCCCCGCTCATGCCCTGTGTCGCCCTCGTGTTCCCCACACCCCCCGCTCATGTCCTGTGTGTCTACTGTTGCTCCCACCCCCTGCTCATGCCCCGTGTCTCCCTTGCGTTCCCCCCACCCCCGTGTCTCTCTCCTTTTCCCCCCACCCCCCGCTCATGCTCCGTGTCTCCCCTGTTCCCCCCACCCCCGATCATGCTCCGTGTCTCCCCTGTCCCCCCCCACCCCTGCGCATGCCCCGTGTCTCCCCCCTTCCCTCCCACCCCCGCTCATGCCCGGTGTCTCCCCTGTTCCACCCCACCCCCGTTCATGGCCTGTGTCTCCCTTCTTTCCCCCCCACGCCCCGCTCGCTCATGCCCCGTGTTTTCCCTGTTCCCCCCACCCCCCGCTCATGCCCCGTGTGTGCCCTGTTGTGTTCTCTTTATACACCCTGCCTTCCCTTTCCATGGTGGCCATCTTGGTAAAAGATGTTCCTTCCTACACCGGGACGCCGCCGCCGTCCCGGTTTGAGAAGAAAAATATTTTTTTTTTACCACCTGGGGTTCCCACTTTGAGGACCTAAGATGCTAGTGGTCTTCATCTATTGAAAAGGATGTTATGGTGACTTTGCACTAATAAAAACCTGTGAAATGCAGTAAAAAAATGTGTTACAGGGATGTTATGGTTAAGTTGCACTAATAAAAACCTATGAAATTCAGTGAAAAAACATTGTTAAAGGGACATTATGGTTAAGTTGCGCTACTAAAAACCTATGAAATTCAGTGAAAAAACATTGTTAAAGGGACGTTATGGTTCCAAGTAAAACCGAAAAACCCTTGAAATTCGCCAGTTATAGTAAGCTAAGCAACCATAACTCGCGCCACCACCGTGCACTGCTAAGACTAACACCCACGACATCAAAGATGACATCACAAATGTCACTGATGACATATGTATGTACTTTTCATGAAATATGCGTACAAGGGATTCTTATTATAATGTTGCGAAAATGTTGCCATATAGCTACTTTCCGGCCAAAGTTGACATACAAAAAAGGGTCATTTCAAATGGGAGTTGCAATATTTCTATTCTAGACTCCTGAACCAATCCTTAGACAGGGGATGGGCTTGGGGGATGGAGAGAAACTGGAAGGGCAATCAAAGCTACACACATTTTTGCAGGGCACTGCCCATTTTGAAATCTTGATTGTGCCATCAATGGCACGTATAGTCGATGCACTATGAGAGAAGGCAATAGCTGCAAAAAACATCCCTTGGAGACTCTTGCCAAAATTACCAAAGGAGATTTGCTGGAGTTTCATCTGGGTGGAAATATTGCTAGAAAAGCAGAGGCGGCGAATCTTCACTGAAAGAGAAGGGCTATTTTTTACATTTTTTTATTTGATTTAGTTGCATAACAACTTTTCAAATATTTTATCACCATTTAAACAATCATTTAGACATTTCCTACATCTCAAAAGATTTCCTAATACAACAATAACAAATGTATCCAAATTGCATACAAAGAAGAGAACACTAAAAACATATTACCACTAACAGTTAGATCTATTCCCGCTCCTTTAAATCTAACCATTCCCCCTTTCAAGAAATTCCATACAGGCATCCTAAAAGGATCTAACCTCCTACTTCGCTGTGGACCCTGTGACATGTAAACCTGTGGTATTGCTATTTCTGTCTAACCCTCAGTGACTTCAACTTTCGGAAGAATCAATCTGAAGAATTGTACCACTGCCATTTGGACACGTTCTCTTGGAGAAGAGAATATTGTTTGCCATCTACAGGCACTTGAAGTATAAGTGTGAAATGTGAGAATGTTAAGGAAGCATCTATTACGGGCCTCCCTTAGAGCCGGACAATCAAATAGTAGATGCTGACGGGTTTCATTTTGCGATGTGTCTAAGCAATATCTACAGTAATTCTGCGCTGCAGTGATGACTTTGCGCCTGGCCAGCACCTCACGCGTGCCCCACAAATTAAATCTAAACCTTAGGAACTCTGACCTGGTATCAGGTGATGGAAATTTCGCCAGGTACGAGGCCATTCTCTCATAAGGGTTTATACCAAAAGACCAGACATTAAAGTCTTTGTATGGATTACAGGTGGCAAGCGTCCCTGACCAGTCTGCATATTATATCTTACTTTTAGCGTGGTCCGGATTCAGCAGTAACAGCTCAAGTGATACCTCCGCCCTGGCCATACAATTTAAGACGCAATTAAGCCACTCTCCTGAGAATTTATTTCTTGATTTCAACAAGGCAAAGGCTAAAACTTCTAAGATGGGACTCGTATTTACCCCCAGTACGCACTTTCGAAGTAGCACACATTGTCTCCAACTTGCCTGGGCGTGGAGGGACAACAGGCCTAGCTCGTACCGGATCAATGCGATCGGAACTGCCTTAGGGACTGTTAAGATCTCTTTCCAATGTTTAGATTCAAGCGCGTCCCATGGGTGAGATTTCCCTCCACCCCATACAACAAAATCGGGGACACTTTCATTTTATAAAAGTCAAGAGCGTGTTTTAATGTGAATTTTCTGTATTTTTTAATTATTATTCGCGTCTGTGAGGTCAGCTGTGATAGCTTCCTCAGAGACCTTGCGCATTCGTCGCCCTTGCATTGTCTATTCATGATTAAAGTTCCCAGATATTTATACTCAGATACATTTTCTAGCATTATATCTTGGATCAACCATTTCTGATTGGCCCGAAACCTCTTACTAGATGCTGTTGGACTACATGTTAATACCTGGGATTTACCCACATTGATACTCAAGCCGTTTTTGCAGGCATAAGCCCCCAACTTCCCCAACATACGCTGTAGCCCCTGTGGAGTTTGCGATAGTAACACCAAATCATCCGCATACAACATATACGGGATTTGTTGAAGACCCAACTTAGGGGGATCCCCATTACAATCAACAAATTCTTTCCCAATATCGAGAATAAAAAAATTAAACAGGAACGCTGCTTGTTTCAGGCCACGTTCGGTTACAATTTCCGGTGACAGTTTTCCATCCAGGCTAATGCGTACGTGCATAGTTGTCTTAGTATGGAACAGGATGATCAGGGACAACAGTGACGTAGGACAATCATAGGCCTTCAGTTTTCGGAACAGCAACTCACGATCAACAGAGTCGAATGCTGCCTTAAAATCGATAAATCCCATATATAGGGGCTAGAGAGAAGTGCTATGTAATCCAGTTGACTGAAGTGCTGGCTAGAATCCTGTTTTTCCACTACAAGCAAAGGTGCTCATTCCCTGAGTGCCAAGGCCAGAGATTTCCAAAAGTAAGTAGATTGTCCTACAAGAGGTCAGCAGGGGGACCTATTTCATTTACCCATTCCCTTTCATTGGTGGTTTCTTTTTCATTAGTGGGTGGGAGAGGGGGCAACCTGTGTAGATCCTTAGCCTATTTGACTGAATATAAATGTAATTAGTTCCCATTCAGTAAAACACCCCAGCGATTTTTGTTAACATTTGAAATTAGCAAAGCTCTTTCTCAGTGTACGCTGAAAACTATAGCCTGTAATGTAATTGTGTAATCCTATTTGTCCTGCTGACCACAACTTCTTACGGAAGAGGGGTATACTTGTCCCTAAACTAAAATTACATCCCAAACCTCCAACTTCCCCAACACAGGCTTTTAAGTGTAGGGGGTTCTGAAAATCCCAAATTCCTAAATCATCTCCATTTTACTGTCCATCTTCCCCAACACAGGCCTTTAAGTGAGGGGGGTCTGAAAAACAAACTTCTAAAACTGTCTCCACTGCCTAGGCCTGGACTTTGAATAGAATTAATGTAATTGGTGCTTGGCGTTTGGGGCCTGGCAGGAGAAGTGCTTGCAAAAGTGAGACCTCATGTATCCAACATTGTAAACCAAAAGGCTAGCCTTTTTAAGCATGTACAAAAATCGAAATTGTAGAGCACTGTATGTGTAAATTGATTTTGTTCATTGACCAGTGTTGATTATTCTTTGAATTGAAATCTTTATAAAGTAACTTGTAAAATGAAGTTTAATTGTGGGCCACAGAGAAGGTGACATGTGCAGTTTTAGTGCGATCTCCATTACCCGTAATTCAAATAAATATAAATATATTTTATGTACACCGGCGTGGTTCTTTGCTCATTCGTGGAACTGGGGGAGGGTCCAATGGGATCCAATGGCCATGATATGGATCTGAAATAGGGCTGAACAAAGATTTAATTGAATAGTTTGTTGTGTGACATCTTGATTGGGGAGGGAAGGAACAGTTAAATGTGATCTTACCTTCCTCAATTACAGAGTGGTAAATGTAATTGTGGACAAAACACAGATTTATGATTTATTTTGTTTTTTGTTTTATTTGGGGGTTGGTGCTGTTACCCCGCTACCCTTTATTTATTTAATGTTTGCACTGTTTTTCGGTGTTATTGTCCACTTTGAAATGTATCCCTCTGTTTTGTTTGCAATAAAATGACTGGATACCGGAAGGAACTCCCCGAGTTGAGGGTTACCTGTTAATAAACCTTTACAAATTGGGGACTCGTGCTGGGATTTGGATGCCTATTTTTTACTTATGACAAGTGCATTGTGCCAAACTATTCATTTTGATGTAATTGCATTAAGGTGGAGTGACAGTCATCTTTGTGTTAAATTGCCGCAAGTACTTGAGTTCCAGGGAGGTGTATGTGAAAAACTCATATTGATTTAGATTTGGCATTTTGAGTGACAATTAAGCAGGAACAGGGTGATTTATGCCCCTGGGCAAAGTCATTCCTGCAAAAACTGAAAAAAGCTATTTAAAATGACTACCTTAGATGTGTGTGATTCCAAGAAACATCTTCTCACCGAGCTGGCAAGCTAAAATGATGCAAGATGTTACATCAGAAGGAATTGACTTTTGGCTTGAAGGTGGGAGTTTGCACAAAGCATTGGAGGCAATTTACAGGATCCAAAAACTACATGTGAGGAACAGATTCAAATTGCTCAACTCACGGCTCATTTATATTTGTATTTGCAATTAGCTGAAGAGCAGTTGCAAATAAGAAACCAGTTCATTGAATCAAAATGAGTCCCTAAAAAAGGTTCAGCATTCATGGGAACAAATGAAGGAGAAATTGTATTTATTTATTTATTTAGCATTTACTTCAGTGAACAAAGCCCTGAGGCATCTAGAAGCTAGTTAGAGAAAGTGCATGGTGCATTAGTGCAAGAATACGCAAATAGTTACAGGCATGAAAGAAAAAAAGGAATGTGTGTGTACACAGGCTAACAAGAATCTTCTCATGTTATAGGATGCTACATCAGGCAGCATACGGGTCAAATAGGTAGGATTACACTGACTGGCATAGCCTCACCTCATGTTACAGGACTAAATCAAACAGTATACGGGTGAAATAGGTAAGATTACACAGAGTAGCACAGCCTCACCTCATGTTACAGGGGGCTACATCAGGCAGCATATAGTTCAAATAGGTTAGAGTACACAGTCTGGCAAAATCTCACCTTGTGTTATGGGGGGCTACATCAGGCAGCATGTGGGTCAAGTAGGTAAGAGTACACAGCCTGGCAAAACCTCACCTCATGTTACGGGGCTACATCAGGCAACATATAGGTCAAATAGGTACAATTTCACAAACTGGCAAGGCCTCATCTCATGTTGCAGAGGGCTACATCAGGCAGCATGTGGGTCAAGTAGGTAAGAGTACACAGGCTGGGAAAACCTCACCTCGTGTTATGGGGGCTACATCAGACAGCATATAGGTCAAATAGGTACGATTACACAGACTGGCAAAACCTCATATCGTGTTATGGGGGCTACATCATAACAGGCAGCATATGGGTCAGAAAGGCATGACTATACATACTTGCAAAACCACACCTCGTGTTATGGGGGGCTACATCAGGTAGCATACGGGTCAGATAGTTATGATTGAACAGACTGGCAAAACCTCACCATGTTACAGGGGGCTACATCAGGCAGCATATGGGTCAATGGGTGTGATTGTGCTGAATGGCAAGTCAGTAGTGAGCATAGAATGGGGGTCTCACCATGTGAGGGGCATTCATAAAGCAGAGAATGAGCATGGCGGCATGGAAGTGTAAACACCTAAATTCGTTTTTTAAACAAGGCATTCTTGAAACAGTAAATGAGCATGGCAGCATGGAAGTGAAAACACCTAGATTTGTTATTTAAACAAGGCATTCTAAAAGCAGCAGATGAGCATGGCGGCATGGAAGTGAAAACATCTAGATTCATTTTTTAAACGGGGCATGGAAGTGAAAACATCTAGATACATTTTTTAAACAGTGCAGGGAAGAGAAAACATCTAGATTATGCAGTCTCAAAGCAAGAAATGTACATAGCTGCATGGAAGGGCACCTTGAGTAAGCATTACGTGGTGGTGAAGTTAATAGAGGACAGTGAGCTGTCGAAATGCATATAGCAGGAATACAAAGCAGGAAGAGGTGGGTTATTGTCCAGGGGTGGTAGAGGAATGCTCTGCTTCATGGTAGCTTACCGAGCGAATGGAATTTTTCAAGGAGCCATTGGTGTTACGAGGTCTGTGAGAAAAGTGTATGCAGTGCAGTGCTCCGCCATGCTCAGACAGGCTGAGACAGGAGCCTTTAGTGTGGGCCTTTGCTAGGGGCCAGCTTTCCTCACCTGCCACCTTGCAACTGGACTGAAAAAAGCAGGGGCAGCCAATCCGATGCTTCTTGTGGATCGAAGCACCATGGCAATCTGTGCAGCCCTCAGAAGCACTCCGGTGCCAAGGATGAGGGCGGCCTTCATGAAGTGAAGATAAAGTAAGGCGCGCAATGACACGGTGTGCACCACACGTGGTTTCCCAAGGCGAGAGGCGTCCAGGCCTTGGTATGCAGGCCGGTTGTAACAGCATGCAAAATAGCTATAGTGCGGAGCATGCACATGATATTGTAAAATATTATGCGCAATAACTCAGAGGAAGGGCTTACCTTTTCATATGAGCCACTGGAAAGGACCGGTGGAGGTAGTGGATGCTCGGAGGATGAGGGGCTGCAGGCGACCTCCTCGCAGTGGTTGCAGGAATCAGAGCCACATTTTGGAGGTGAAACATGAAAGTCTCATAGAGCAACTGAAAAATGAGTTGAACACCCATTTACAAGCCAGTGCAGAGCGAGAAACAGAGTTTGCTACATTCCAGGACACTTACAGGGAGTGTGCAGAAACTGTAACCCACATTCAAGGTAAATTGAATGATCAGACTGTTCATAGCAGCTCTCTGGCCAGCCACTCTTGGCCCTCTTCCTACTCCCACCTGCAAGGCTAAAAAACTTGGGGTAATTTCTGACTCCACACTCTCCTTCTCTCCTCACATCTCTGACATATCTAAGAAGTCACACTACCAACTGCATCTCCTCAGAGGTATTCTTCCTTTCCTCTCCTTCCCTCAGAAGCTCACTGTCTCCAGAGATCTGGTTCTCTCTAGGCTTGACTATTGCAACAGCCTCTTTCTAAATCTGCCTGCTTCTACTCTCTGCACTCTGCAACTTATCCAGAACAGGACTGCGAGACTTGTCCTTGGCCTCAAGCCCAGGGATCGTATCTCTCCAGGACTGAAATCCCTGCGCTGGCTCCCAGTGGCTGCCAGGATTAAGTTCAAAACCCTCTGCATCGTCCACAAGGCCTTCTGGGGCCTGGGGCCCGAATACCTTCAACTCCCTCTTCCTAAATATCTTCCTTCTCAATCTCTTCGCTCATCCACCTCCAACTCCCTCAGGGTCAGTCGCTTCTCCAAGCAACGTGTTGGTGGTAGATCTCTTTCTTCGGCTGGTGCCTCCCTCTGGAACAGCCTCCCGGCCTCCCTAAAACTTGAGGAGAACCATCTATGGTTCCGGAAGCACCTCAAAACCTTTCTCTTTGCTTCTGCCTTTTCTCCTCTCCTCTGCTGACCCCCTGGCTATAACCGCAACTGCACTGACTACCTGGACACCCTTTGATCTTGGGCCCAGATCCCTCCCCTGCCAGCGTCACACACCTGCACTGCCCACCTAGCAACCCCTGCATGTGGGGACTGTTTCTGTATCCCCCTACCAGCCCTTGACACCTGATATATGCACTTACCCTGGCACTTGCCACTTGCTGGGCGTTACTACCTGTTGTTATCATCTTTCCCCATGTACGGCACTTGTTCCTGCCCCCTTCCCATGCACTTGCGCGATCTGAATGACACCTGGCCTAGTAGGATCGCTGTACGTCCTCCCTTTGTTCCCCTCCCTTGCCTCGTCGCGCCTTGAAACACTTGTGTATAGGCAGGTTATAAATGCCATATCATATCATAGTAGTGCATTACTGGAGAAAATAATGACTTCCTAGCAAATCATCACGTAACTGAAATGTGAAAAAAACCAGTTAATTATAAAAGGGGTTGACTCCCAGAGCGAATTTGACCAGTTGCACCAAGATTTAAAGGCTTTAAAACAAAAGAAATTGCAACCAGAAAAGAAAGAAAACGAAATTTTACCCAAGGACAATGGTGTCCTGTTATAAAAAGTAAACCAATTGAAAATGGATACAGAAAGGGGTGAGCCAAAGTAAGGGATAAAAATACAGAGCTTCTAGAGCATTTGAGGTGCGCAGGAGCTGACCTATTTCAGGCAGCCCATGATAGAGAAGCTCAAGAGGAAGAGGTAGTCCGTCTCACAGAGATAAGCTCAGGGAACAGGCTGGCATTTTACAACAAGCTCAGACGGAAAATTAAGCCCTCCAGGAAGAGGCTCAGGGAGTGAGGAATAGATTTGCGGGGAAAAGCAGGGCACTTGAAGCCAGCCAAGCATTAGTGTCAGAGCTAAATGTTCAGCTCTCTGAGTACCAGTAGGAAATCTGGATAGAGAAAGGCAAGAATTAAAAATGAAATGAAGAAATGATGAAATACATGCAGTCTCTGAGGTACCCTGACCAATTACGATATGGAACAAAGCCCACTTATCAAGGTGAGGCCCCCCTTCCATCAGGGGCCTCAAGCCAGTCATTTGAAACCTCCCAGGTACAAATGGGAACTGACCTAATGCATGCCACCGAAAAAGAACAGGGGAACATGAGGCAGTTGGATTTACCCAGGTATAGCCCAACTGATCCAGAAGGCCGGTACTTCTCTGATCCTGATGCGTATTCACATCTACCGTAAGGAAGGAAGGAAAGGGGGCTGGACCAGTGTGTCCTGGGAGACTAAAAGGAATATTGTAAGTACTTCAGACCATGAAAACTCCTATGACAAGAACGTCAGGGAGTTAGATTGTCTGAAGATGACACTACAAAGAGACCAACTCGCCCATTTTGCTGAAGGAGAAAAGCCAGACCCTCAGCCTAGGAAGGGCATTCTAAAAACCTTCATGGGAAGGGGGGAAATTCCCCAGACTCCCTGGAAGGAGGCATAATGAAACTGTATTCTATCCTGTGCCAAAAGGTGCCTACAGGGGAAATGACCCTGAAAATTCACGGCTGCACAGGCAAACGGAGTCCAGGTCATGTGGTTCTGGGAGACATTCCCAGTCTCATAGAGATAGGGAGCGCCTAGAAGACAGGGAATGAAGTACCAGTAGCAGCTCTGAGTCAGAAGGCACCCTGACCAATTACGATATGGATCACCTCTACCGTAAGGAAGTAAAGGCAATGTCGACTATGCATCCGCTCCAAAAAAAGAGTCTTTATTCAAGCCTGATCTCTGCGGCATCAAGCAACACAGCCAAAAGTCTGCAAGGAACTGGCCAACCCTGCAGCAGTCTCTTCTTCTGTCACACCCACCCAGGAACTTTGTTCGGCCCTGGCTGCACACTTCATCACAAAATCCAAGACATCCTTTCCTCCCTCCCTTCCACAACACAGCATACACCCACACCGGAGCCTCCCTTGGCCCCCCTCCAATTCCCTTTTCTTCTCTCTCACCAGTCTCACCCGATGTGGTCGCCAGACAAGTCCGGTCTATGAAGGCTTCATCCAAACAGGTGGACTCCTGCCCCTCCAAAACCATTAAGGACAACATTGACTCCCTCGCCCCAGCCTTGGCTTATCTCTGCAATCTCTCCTTTTCCACTGGAGTTTTCCCAACTGCTCTGAAGCACTCCCTTGTGCACCCTCTGCTCAAGAAACCCTCTGCCGACCCCTCCATTCCGGCAAACTACCACCCTATATCTATCACTCTATTTCTGGGCAAACTCCTGGAGATGTTGGCTATCTCTCAGCTGACCCTCCACACTGAATCTATTGGGTGCTTCCAGGAACATCAGTCTGGCTTTAGAGCATCCAGAGGCATGGAAACGGCTCTTCTGAACACCCGTGAAGACCTGCTCTCAAACCTTGACACTAACACTCCCTCTGTCCTCATTCTCCTTGACCCCTCCCCTGCCTTCGACACGGTTAACTAAAACATTGTGATCTCACGTCTCTGTGACACCCTGGGAATCACAGGTCAGGCTCTGGCGTGGTTAACCTCCTTTCACCAGTATTGGATCTTTCATAGGTTCAGATGTTTGAATATTCCCTCAGACCGGGAATCCTCTGTGATTTAAATAATTATTACAATGTTTTAAATATATTAATTATTTCCATAGAAATATGACTGTAGGTTGCCCATTATGGTCTATGTGCCATTCACTTGTGTAGTCCCTCCACCTCACATTCGTCCTTTAAGGCCCTAACCAATGAGGTGGCAGGGTTTAAGCTCCACCCCAGTCAGCCATCTTCAGAGTTTTCACTGCAGTCTAACAGACAGATATCTTTCTCCTGTTAGATATATTTGTTTTTCCCAAAATATATATTTTTGAGATCTCCTGATCAATCTCTTTTTGCTCTGTGTTTCTGGGCTCAGAAAACACTTTATTTGACCTAAAATTTATCGAGTGAAATCCTCTTCAAAACATGGCTGAACTTTCAACTGCCAAAAAGCCTTCCCTGTTCAGGGACTGCATGAGGTGCATGAAGGAACTTGTCTACATGAAGGATCCGCATGACCAATGCATATACTGCCTGTATCTTCATGACATAAATAAATGTGACATTTGCAGGACTTTCTCCAACAAGACCCTGCAGGATAGACACAGAAGACTTCTACATTTAGAAGCCAATGATCTATCTTCTCATGATGAATCTGCAAAGACAACTCCTGTACATTCTTCTAAACCATCTGAGAGACAAACTTCTACGAGAAGGGCCTCTTCAGTGGAAAGGAGTGTCTACCAGACTCACAAAAGTAAGAGGAAGGTGGAAATAGCCCCTTTGGGCTCTGGGGATCACAAGAAAAGGCATACTGAGGAAAAAACCACCTTCCAAAGGTAATGAGGTGTTTAAAAAAAACAGGGGGGGGCAATCTTCAACGGATAAGCCGTCTATGAGCGGCCATAGCGATAGAGGCCCATCAATGACCAAGCCGTCACCGAAACCCGTATCGTCCATGACGATGACCCTTCAAACCTAGTCATCGACGACCAAATCCTCATCGTCGAAATCAGCCTCCACGAAACATCACTCGTCCACAAATCTCTCGTCCACGAAGATCACATCGACGGATAAACACACTCAACCGTCGACGAAGTCATCATCCACAAAAGCACCGCCGACAAAGTAATCGTCCACGAAGCCGCTGTCGACTAAGCATACAACGGCGCTGTCGACAACAAACTCAATTCCTTCGTCCATGAAGAAATCAAAACCCAAAACAGACGTCACTGTTACACCAACCAAAGAAAAAACGGTGCTTCCTATATCAGTGACTCATGAACCAATAGGAGCACAACTTTCTCATTTAGTAGAGATGGCAGAACTCCCAGACATCATTCTTCAGGAGGAGTTTTCAGACACAGAATTTTTTGGCGAGCAACCTTGCCTCACCCCCAAGGAACACAGTCCTCCTTGGCAACCAACTGCAGAGGAACCTGCCGATCCTTACAATCCAGCTCTCATAGAGTCGATGCAAAGGATCATTGAAGAATTCCACAAACTTCAAGCGGAAAAGAAAGTCATCCATACCGAAAGAGGTAACACCTCCACAGAGGAGCATCTAGCCTCGGCATAGCACACCTAGGGAGTCCCCTTCTAGGAGCAGGCCACATAAAAGGGCACATTCACCTGAGCCTCCTTGCAGATCCAGGAGCAGGACGCTCAGTGCTTCACCGAAAGGGTCCCATCTCCAAGATCATCGCCTAGGCCAAGATCACCTGTTCAAGATCCTTGTGCCTTCAACCGCATCGGTCTCAGACTGGCAAGAGGATTCTTTCCGAGATTTCTCAGACCCTGAGGAAGGGGAGATTACTCATGAGCCTGACACTCATAGCGAATCGGATGTTTACATAGTTGATAAACCTAGAAAGAAAGACTCTCCAGGAGATTCTTCACCACCAGACGATTTGGTATCTTTTCATACCATTATCGGCAAAGCTACAGACTTATTCAAGTTACAAGTCACCTCTGAAGAGAAAAAGTCAGTGCTTTATGAGCACAGGGACAAACGCAGAAGGACAGACACGACCATCCCTTGTCTTGATAATATATGGGAATCTGGGTCAAAGATATTGGCTATGCCTTTATCTACTCCCGCTCTGGTTTCAAGACTGGAAAAGAAATACAAAGCCCCTGACACTGTGCCCCTTTGTCTAAGGGGACATGCTAAGCCAGATTCTGTCATCACGGTGGCAGCCAGAAAAAAGTTGCCCAATCTTTCATCGCCCTCATCAGCACCTCCTGACAAGGAAGGCCGTAAGTTAGAAACCATGGGCAGGAAGGTATCCTCGTCAGCCTCTCTCACCATCAGAGCGAGCAATGCACTAGCATGACAGCGCATTTTGACCGCAAACTATGGTTGCGTATGTCTAAGCTAACCAAGCATTTACCAGTGGGTCTCCAGGAAGAAGCTAGAACAATCATAGCAGACGGGGAAGCTACCTCAGATCATATGATTGACGCAACAGTGGACGTGGTGGAATCAGATTTCAGGCAAATGGCTCACAGTACTGTACTGAGGAGACAAGCCTGGATGAAAGCTACAGACTTCAGACTGGAGGTCCAAGCTCAAATATTGGACATGCCCTTTGATGGGCAAGACTTATTTGGTAAGAAGATCGATGACCACTTCAAAGGTATAAAGACGGACACAGACATAGCTCGAGCCATCACTTCCCTTAAAGACAAGGACAAAGACCGTAGATCTTTTTGTCCTTTTCAAGGCTCATCCTCCAAATTCAGAGGCTTCAATCGTCCCTCCTATGGCCAAGAAACACAGGGAAACACCATCCAGGACAACAGATACCACCAAGCCTCTAGCAGGAACTCCTAGAGAGGAAGGCGTGGCTCTACCCAGGGCAAGACTCAGAGCAAGCAAAATTGACACATCATGTCTTTCCCCTCAACGTCACACCCCGGTGGGCGGAAGAGTAAGCCGATTTCTCCATTGTTGGCAGTCAATAACATCGGACAAGTGGGTGTTGCAGGTGATCCGCAAGGGTCACACCATAGAATTTCTAGATCAACTTCCATCCTTTGCTCCCACCCCTCCCTCTCAAGGTACATCTTTTAAGACATGTCATGTCTGAAATCCAACAACTGCTTCAAAAAGCAGCTATCGAATCAGTCCAAGACCAACAGAAGGGAAGAGGCTTCTACTGCCGGTTCTTCCTGATCAAAAAGAAAAACGGTCAGTGGAGACCTATACTGGTTCTAAGAGCGCTCAACAATATCATCAAGCGCATCAAATTCAAGATGATATCCCTGCAAAGCGTCTTACCTTGGCTAAACCGGCCCGACTTCCTGGCCACTCTAGATTTGGAAGACGCCTACTTCCACATTTCCATTCACCCTGCCCATAGACATTTCCTCAGGTTCGCAATAGGAGAGTTACACTTTCAATCCTGTGTTCTCCCGTTCGGCCTAACATTAGCACCAAGAGTTTTTACCAAGTGTCTTGCACCGGTAGCGGCAAAACTCAGAAGGACAGGAACAGAAGTCTTCCCATATTTGGACGACTGGTTGATGAGGCCAAGCTCATACAAACTCGAGAACTTAAACCTCTTAAAAGGGTTAGGGTTTCAAAAAACGAAACAAAATCCTGCCCAGTGCCCAGCAAGACAGTTCTCTTCCTGGGTGCAGACTTCGACACAAGCATCCCCAGGGTAAGACCCTTGGCGGACAGAGTAGCAGCTATTCTCCACTTGACCTCATGGTTCCTAAACAGAGCAGCAACCAAGGTACGCTCTTTCAAATCTCTCCTGGGCATGATGTCCTCATGTATATTCCTCATACCAAATTGCAGACTTCGCATGAGACCATCCAGGAGGCCCCAGACCACCAATGGAAACAAGCACTCGGTTCATGGGTGGATACCGTCCAACTACCGCAGACATTACACAAGGCACTTCAATGGTGGAATACACCTCAAAACCTGTTACTGGGAATGCCCTTTCAAGCACCAACATCTACCCTTCTCCTTGGGACAGATGCATCTCTGTCGGGCCGGGGGCTCCCTTAGGAGACTTCCAAACCAAGGGCACATGGTCCGCTCAGGAATCTCAACTGCACATCGATGTCTTGGAGCTCAGGGCAGTACGGTGGGCTCTGAAAGCCTTCCTCCCGGTATTGGCCAGCCAGGTGTTGACCATCCAGACCGACAATACGACCTCCATGCATTACACGAACAAGCAAGGAGGCACCAAGTCAGAGATCTTGTCACAAGAAGCTCAACTGCTATGGGCATTGGCATTGCACCACAGAGTCCAAATCAAAGCGGAACATCTTCTGGGAGTGGACAACATCCTAGCGGACAAAGTGAGCAGAGAATTCACAACATCTCACGAGTTGGAACTAGACGAGAAAGAAGTCCAACTAATATTTTCCAAATGGGGTCATCCACAGATCAATATTTTCGCCACCAAAGCCAACAATAAATGCCACAAATTTACCTCCAGGTACCCAGAACATCGGTCAATAGGAGATGCGTTCTCTGTGGATTGGACAGGGAAATTCCTTTATGCCTTTCCCCCCCCATCCCTCTCATAGCCAGAGTGCTATGCAGACTGAAGGAACAGAATTGTTCTATGATCCTGATAGCACCGGATTGGGCCTAGCAGATCTGGTACTCAAACCTACAACACCTCTCCCGTTGGCCCCCGATTCACCTCAAAGCTCATCAGGAGCTTTTGACACAACAGAATCGCAAGGTCCTCTCTTTATCATCAGAACCTCCTTTTACCTGTTCCATAAAGACTGCGTCATTCTGAGACGGAGATGACTCTCATGGAGCGCATTGTCCTCCCAACTTTCTTCCAGAACCACACCTCTGATGCAGAAAGATCTTGGCATTCTCTAGATGTGGCAAGGTTTCTAAAGTTTTACTTACAGAGAACTAAGGAGTTCCGCTCCTCCAAAAGATTGTTTATTGCTTTCTCTGGCTGCACTAAAGGTCAACATATTTCAAAACAAAGTTTGGCACGTTGGGTTTCTCACTGTATTTCCCACTGTCATCAGTCCAAAGGCGACCCCCTCACCAGTCCTCCTTCGGCGCACTCCACCAGAGGAAGAGCAGCTTCAGTGACGTTTCACGCAGGGGTAGCATTGAAGGACATTTGCAGAGCCGTTACCTGCAGCACTCTGCACACGTTCGCCAAGCATTACTGCCTGACAGAAGATACCAACAAAGAATCTGCCGTTGGCCATGCAGTGCTCCCCCACCTCTTTACATAAGGTAGGATCAGCCTTCCTCCCGCCTTTCCCTGGGTATGTAACCTTGGTGTTGCTGTATGGCAAAGGTCGCAGAAAGTTTCTACATATCTATGTATATATGATGTGGGCATGTTTTACCTGCTTTGTATTCTATTCAGCATCTGAATCTATGAAAGATCCAATGCAGGAGAAGTCTTAGTTACCTGTAACTGTATTTCTCCAGCATTAGTATCTTTCATAGATTCACATGCGCCCACCCGCCTCCCCTAGAGACTGCTCCTGTGTTCAGCATCCCTCATACTGTAGTCTATACAGTTCAAAATCTGAAGATGGCTGACTGGGGTGACGCTTAAACCCTGCCACCTCATTGGTTAGGGCCATAAAGACCAAAGTGAAGTGGATGGACTACACACGTGAATGGCTCATAGACCATAATGGGCAATCTACAGTCATATTTCTATGGAAATAATGTATATATTTAAACAAAATTAATAATTATTTAAATCACAGAGGATTCCCGGTCTGACAACGGGGAATATTCAAGCATCGGAATCTATGAAAGATATCAATGCTGGAGGAATACAGTTACAGGTAAGTAACTAAGACTTCTCTCCGTCCGCCCATCCCAGGTGGAACTCGAGCCTTTCTCTCGACTATCGCTCTCTCAACCTGTGGCGTCCCCCAGGGATCTTTTATTTATTTATTTTATTTGTGTATGGTTTCAAAGAAACCTTTACAAATCAATACACAAGCAAATAAAAGAATCACTTCACAAAATAACAATTCATCACATTATCACCTTTACATTCACATTCACATTCATATTCATAATCACAAGAAGGAAGAGATGAATAAGAAAAAAAAGAAAAAAGAGAAAAGAAGGATAAAAAACGGGAAAGAATTACCATAACAATCCCTTATTGCATTTATCAAGTACTTAAAACTGGTCTGCATTAGTTCAATCTTATACCCATTTACATTCCAAATTTGGACGAAATAACAGTTCATAACATTTCATTACATTTCATAAATAATGGAAAAGGTTTCCTTATGCTATAAAACACTTTTGTATTTGACTCAACCTTATGCCAAATTACATACCAACTTTAGGAAACGAACAACTGCCAAATTGCAGAGGAATTTTGTTATCAAACAGCATACGTTTCCAAAGTAATTCGAGGTCAACTTTTGAGGTGTCAAACACAAAACGATTAAAATATCGTTGCCTTTCCTGTAGCAACGCGGGACAATCAATTAAAAGATGTCTTAGTGACTCATTAATATCAACTATTCTGCAGAATCTGCAAGCCGCTACCGCCTCCGCCCCCTTGGTTCTAATTAGCATGATTTCTCCTGTTGAAAGCGCATTAAAACGGAATCTCATGAAGAAGTTTCTCCATGCTTTCTGAGGGAATGAGTAGAGATACGGTTCCGGAGCGCCTGCACCCTTATAAAATGATACCATATGACCATACAATTTATATTGACTAAGTTTCTCCACAGTGGTGTCCCAATCACAATTTCTTAGCAGTAATTTAACTTTTTTTGGATTGAGGAGAAGAGAGCTCACTGTAGCCCCTACTTTCTCCAGTAGATTTTTACATATTTCTACCAGTTTTTCCATGAAAACAGATTTTGTTATGCCTTTGATCAGTAAAGTGGACATAGCATTATATAGGGTGTCTCCATTGTTGCTTACGATATTTCGAAATAACATCAAACATTTCCATTCAATAATGCTTCTTAAAGACTGTAATCCAAATTCGTATCTTATAGCTGGTAGGGGCACACAATTAGGAATGCACCATACCATTTTCCGTAACAGAAACAACTCCAGTTTATTTGAGTTCATTTTACCCTGAATGAAAGAGAATTCAATGCCATAAGTGATTTTTGGAATAGTTTTAGGTTTGTAGTATTTCAGTAATGGTAAGGATGAAAAAGCCCCAAACTTTTGATCTACTATTCGCATTTGGAGGGAACAGACTTTAGCTTTCATCATATATTGATTAAAGGTAAGTGCTCTCTCAGGTGTGTCATTTACGAACAAGCCCAGATAAATTATACTGGCCTCATTAGGACCCAGGCAGTAAGGGGTTTACGGCGGCGTAAACAGCGCCGACCCTTACCGCCTGATTCCGAGGTCCCTTAGCGCCATGGAGGTTTTAACACCTGCTTTTTGCAGGTGTTAAAATCCATGGCGCTAAGGGACCTTGTTGTTAATTACGCCACCGTAATTTACGGTGGCGTAATTAACGCCTTCCCCACTCCCATTATGCCCTATGGGGCAAAAATGGGAATGGGGAAGGGTAAATGGGTTAATGGGGACTTACCGCCCCACTCACCTCGGAATTGGGCGGTAAGTCCGCCAACCACCATGGCGTAAACGTAGTTTACGCCATGGTGGTAAAGGTACGACCCAGGCGGTAACTTATCGCCTGGGTCGTAATGAGGCCCACTGTTTTTAATTTCCAGCTTCTGTTTGTCTAAAAACCAGGTTTTTTTACAATATTTTCTATGTTGAGTGAAGCATATAACGCTTGATTTCAAAGCATTCACCGCTAGACCATTTTCCGTCATATAAGTAAGAAAAGCAGTTAGCAAACGTTGTAAGCCCACCTGGGTCCTGTCAAATAGTAAATAATCATCCGCATACGAGGACCAACTCATTTTTTTCCCTTCGACTGCAGGTTGTACTAATGCAGCCTTTTCCAAACATGGTCCTATATCTGTGGTGTACAAATTATATAGAGTGGGAGCAAAAATGCATCCCTGTCTTAAGCCGTTAAATGTTTTTATTGGCGCAGACAGGAGGCCATCATTATTTAGTCTGATCCGGACACAGGATCCTTCATGGAGATGAATTAGGATTGCTAGAATCTCTAATGGCATACCCAAGCTCTGGAGTTTTGTCCATAGATGTCCACGATTCACGCAATCAAACGCTAATGAGAGGTCCATACTTGCCAAGTAAACTGGTAAGGAACCCTTTTTCCAACCCATCTCTTGTAGTAAGTTTATAAGAAGGCCCCCAGCCTCTGTACCACACTTTTTCCTGAAGCCGAATTGGTTCAAGAATAGAATGTTGTTTCCAGAGATCCAAGCTTCAATTTGCTGCAGTACAAGGCTAGCGAAGATTTTCGAATCTGCGTCTAAAAGTGCGATGGGTCTATAATTCGCTGCAAGCAGTCTGTCCCCCTTCTTGTATATGGGCACTATAAAAGACATGTTCCACGTTTGGGGAATGGATTTAGATCGTTCGACATCCCTAAACAAGATTTGCAATGCCTTGGCCCACATGTCCGGATCCCCTTTCAACAATTGATTGGATATACCATTTGGGCCCGCCGCCCTGGAAGGGCTAGATAGAGTGATTCTCCTCCTTATTTCCCTACATGTGAAACTACATTTCCATTGGAGACTATTTAAGGATTTTACCAGACCAGTACCCTGATCTCTTTTTGCATACAGATTAGTTATGTGGTTTGCCCAGATCTGTTTGTTTATAGGATTAAGAGTACAATCCTGGTTCAGTGACAGCGATCTATTAATCAGTCTCCAAAATTGGCGGGCTGAATTGTGTGTTAAAGCCCCCAGCATCTCTTCATTATCTGCCTGATATAATTTATACTTATATCCCTGCAACCAGTTTTTATATTGTTGTTTCAAATATCTCCCCCCTTCTACTTTGGAGGCGGCTGGGATTTGCAAAAACTTTAATTTTCTTAATAATCTACGGAGTATAATTCTAGCTTGCCTCACCGTTGTGTCATATTTATGAGCATGTGACTTGGTTACATTTGTATTCCGAGGTCTTTTCACCGATTCCTCTATTAAATGTTTTAGATGCTGTCCTACATTTACATGCGAGAAGCTCTCACAGTTATCTTCAAATGATGACCTGGAAAAAACATTTCTAAACAGCCTGTTACATGCTTCAACATTTCCCTCATGCCAAATAATTCTCTTCCCTCTACAATTGGGCTCCAGATTACGCGGCATCCTGACTTAATCTCCCACTCCTCTCACAACATACAAGTCAAGCTCAAGCATACCATGATCACTCATTATCGTTCTGCAAATTTCAAAGTGCACTATTGAATTATATAACGCTTCCGAAATATAAATGTAATCAATTGCTGAGACCTTATTCCCCGCAAACCAGGTTATATAGTCTGCATCACACCTTTGCTGTTGATGCACAGATCTCAGACCCCATGATTTAAAAAAACAATTCCACAGCTTATGATCAAATTTCTTATCTGATGCACAAAAGTTCGACACACCTCTAATCTGGCGATCTATTGAGACATTGGAGGGCACCGTGAGAGTTCCCTTTGGGTCAGACATCAGGGATTTCATGTTTGTATTTAAATCACCCATTAACATGATTTTGACCCCAGGGTAGCATACCACACAATTCTCCACAGTTATCTCAATTTTCAACAACAGAGCATACAAATCAAATCCAGGAGTCCAGTAGACATTCCATACTAAAATGTATGGCACCAATGGGTTGTTTTGGATTTCTATTAAAGTACCCAAAGCAAAAGGGGGCTCTCTATACAGTTCCTTTACCACCATCCCACAATTAAGCTTGATTGCGGTGATAATACCACCAGAGGGGCGACCCACTAAGCCTTTTGTGGCAAGAAGATGTACACATTCAAAACCATCAAATTGTTCCATAGACATCATCCAGGACTCCTGGATGCAGATTATGTGTTTAGACTTTAATTTACAGCCCAATTCGATGGAAGAAGAAAGATAGGAATGCCCTCGGGAGTTCCAACAAATCAATGAGAGGATGTTTTCAGTCCCTAATAGTTTTGTTTGAGTGATTGGAGTTTGGAGATCGAGTCTCGTAGACTCAGTGCCAGCCATCTCCAACTTGTTTCCTGTTCCGGTACACTCTCTGGACCCCTTTGTTGAAAGATCCACCAGGATATAGAGGTCTCGACAACTCTTTTATTTCACTATCAGGAGGGACCTTCAGTCCATCACTGAAGATCAGAACATCATACCCCCTTTTGTTAAATTGGTCTAATTCAGCTAGTAATTTATGAAAAACCAACTCAGAGTGGAACACAACCCTTACATGATCATAACAATATGGATGGATAAAATCCACTCTCTTAATATCCATGCACGACAATTCCGCCAAAGATGGAATATCGTTAATGAGGGTTAAAATTCTGTTCCTATTTAGTGGAGGTTGATTACCACAGTCAAATAGAGGGTACAAAAGTACACTTGGGAAGTCCATATAGCATGGTTTCCTCCAGACTACATCCCTCGGTTCCGTCTCCATATAGTGTTTAGGTGGTCTAGAATTGTGCCTACCGCACCCTACAAAAGGGTTTGTTGCCGATTCCTGAACATCCGGGGAATATCCTGCAGCCTGTACCCTCAATGGGACTGTCTGTACTTGACTTAGACTTGTGCATTATGCACATCCTGGGGCACTACCATCTCCCCCCTATTTCCATCTGGAGGGGATGTATTGGCATATTTTTCCGTTGACGGTTCCACTATTTACAGATCTAGCTTCTCCTTTTCCCGTCTTGGGTATAACATAGGCCTATCCTCAGCTAAAACCCCCTCACCCGGGTTCGAGTCAAAGTTGAATCTAGTCACCAGCGCCCCCAGCATGGAGGGAATAATTCCCATATCAGTCTGAGGTATCTCTAATACTGGTTTCCAGTTGGCCTCCACTGTTGTCGTATATTCTTTATCCCCTATCCCCTATCCGCTTTTGCAGGGCCCCAATGGATGATTTAGGTATAGCATCCATTTGCTTTATCCCAGCCGCTCCACCTGCCATATTTGCCTCTTGTGCTAGCGGCTGGTCCCCCAGCCTCGGATCAACCCCATCCTTAAGTGCACGGCCTCTCTCTATAATATTCCCTACTATTGCTACCTGATCATCCACCCCTACAGTAGGGTTAGACATTTCTGGGATGTCTTTGTGTTTGTTGAAAAGACCGTAAATTTCCTTCTGGGGCATGATTTGAGGTGCTCTTGCTCCTGCCTTCCCCCGCCCCTCCCCTAGGGGGCTACCAAGAATCTTACCAATATGCGCCTCTTCCTTATTAATCATACTCCGTTTATGAGACATTTCTTCAGTTAGGGAGTTAGCGGGAGCAGAATACTCTTTGCTCCGGATACTAAGGGAGTCGCTCCCTTCCAAATTTGCAATCAATACTTGGTCCACCTCCTTCCTAATGAAGTTCCTCCATGTATGTTTTGCAAATTTTTGATTTTGGCTGTTAGCGTACGAGATAGAGCCTTTTTTGTTATTTTTCTTAGATTTAATAGTGTTTTTCTTTTTATGTTCTGTTTTACCCTTTATGCCCTCCCCACTGCCATTCAGTTTTTGTAAAGACAGAATCTCTGAGGAATTCGGAGCTAATGTCGGGGGAGAAGATGTCAACCCTCTACCATTTAATTCCTCCATGTTGGTCTCTGGGGCCTTTTCAGAGGGATTTGCCGTTATCACCCCCAAGGCAAGAAGGCGCATGGTCAATTTTATAGGGAGGGATTCCATTATTTCTGAGCTTAATTTAGCTTGCACTATTTGGCGCTCAGTTAGTATCCTCAGCTTAGTAAAGCCTCTCGAGTGAATTTTTAGTTCCTGTAGAATTTGAATTAGAGTATCAGCTATCCTTGTATTCTGGTCCCGTTCTAATTCCATGTTTACCAAAGCATGTGAGTGGGAGATCTCGTGTATGGGTTGTGACAAGTTCTGCAAGGCATTATCCACTGAAAAAAAATCAAGTGGTGTGTCTAGAAAGGAGGATATTGGGGCATTACTTATGTTTTCCTAAGGAATATTATCAAATAAAGAGGAGCTCGATGCAACCTCCTGTTTACTAGACACTTTTCCTCTCATTGACAACATGGACGAATGAGCCATCGCCGCCCCCTCCAGTAACGTAGAATCACTGGGTTCTGGAGGTGATGTTGGCAACGGCATGTTCATTGCCATTCGCAGCGTGTTTTCTTACCGGTGTGAAAACCAGCGGTGCCGATAAGATATCGTCATACATTCTTACCCATAATGCGTTCGCTGGTCTTAATTCCCAGCCATTCACTGGGGGCCGATTATACACATACTCAAAGCTGTTACGTCTCCTCGACATTAGCATCAAGGAAAGGCTTCCCGTCTCCGACCTCTCAAGTAGTTTCAGGCAATTCAAATCCCCAGTTTGGTTTACCCTGCGAAAGTGCCCTCGTCGTCCCCAACAATATACTTAGCTTATTGTTGGCGTTTCTAAAAAACAGGCAGAATGACGCCATTCGTCGCCCGTCAGCCCAACAGGAGTAACAGGCAGGCACTTCAGGCGGGCACTTCCGCTCGGGCACGCACGCTAGGGCGCGTGCGCCGAATGTTTTAAAGCGTTGGCTGCGTGCACCGGGGGTGGGTTCTACAAGAAAGACACTACAATCAGTACCAAAAATCATAAAAGTCCATGAAAGTCCATGAAAGTCTATACACAGCCAGTGCAGATCCCACTGGTACCGGCAGCCCACTTCTTGCCGGCCAATCACAATCTGTGAATGAACGAAATCAGCAACGTCCTCGATTCGCAACAGAGAGAGTCTCCCAGGAGTAACAAGCAGGCACTTCAGGCGGGCACTTCCGGTCGGGCGCGCGCGCTAGGGCACGTGCGCCGAATGTTTTAAAGCGTTGGCTGCGTGCACCGGGGGCGGGTTCTCTTGCCAGCCAATCACAATCCGTGAATGAACGAAATCAGCAACGTCCTCGATTTGCAACAGAGAGAGTCTCCCAGGCATAACAGGCAGGCACTTCAGGCGGGCACTTCCGATCCCCAGGGATCTAACCAATCCCCCTTCTTTAACATCTACATGACTGCCTCGGCACGTGTGATTGCCACTTTCACCTCTAACTTCCAGTGCTACGGGGATTACACACAACTATCTTTCAGGCTCCTCAGCCGCCTCCTCCTCCTTGCTCATATCTGACTGTCCGCTATTCAGTCATGGTGTGCTGCAAATTACTTTTCCCTCAACGCCAGTAAAACTGAGATAGTTTGCATTGGGACCCCTGCTCCTCCCTTCCCACTTTCACTCTGGTCAATTCCCCTTGGCCCTGCGCCTGCACCTAGCTGCAAGGCTAAAAACCTTGGGGTCATCTTCGATTGAACTCTCTCCTTTGCCTCTCACATTTCGAACATCTCTAAAAAGTCTAACTATCAGCTGCACCTCCTCAGAGGTACTCTACTTTTTCTCACTTTCCCCAGCGGCACACTGTCTCCAGAGCCCTGGTTCTCTCTAGGCTGGACTACGGCAACAGCCTCTTCCTCAACCTCCCTGCGCCCTCTGCAACTCATCCCGAAAAGAACCGCAAGACTTATCCTTAGCCTCAGCCCCAGGGACCGCATCTCTCTGGTGCTGAAATCTCTTCACTGGCTCCACGTGGCTGCAAGGATCAAGTTCAAGACCCTCTGCATTGTCCACAAGGCTTTCTGAGGCCTGGGACCTACCTATCTGCAACTTTGCCTAACTAAATACTGTCCCTCCCGAGCCCTCTGCTCATCTACCTCCAACCTTATACGAGTGAGCCAGTTCTCCAAGCAGAGATTTGGAGGCAGATCCTTATCCCCAGCAGGGGCCTCCCTCTGGAATAGTTTTGGAAACTTCTCAAGACCTTGCTCTTCTCCTCTTCCTTCTCTCTTCCTCTACCCTACTAACCTGGCTCTCTCCTCCTTCCCTCTCTCCCTCCTTTTTCTTACAGCTTGCTTACTGGCTGCCTGGTGTACCTCAGAGTCTCATAGATCCCTGGGACCCCCGCCAGTCCTCTCCCGCACTTTCCCCAGGGCCCTGCACTCGCATCAACCTTATTGCACTTGAGGAATGACCCATGAGAGTCGGTCTCTCTGCACTTACCCTGGTCTCCACCGACTGGGTGCACTTGCGTAACTTGCTGTAACTGTCGGTGCACTTGCATGATCCGAATGCACCATGTCTAAAGATGGTCTGAATGTTCTCCCCTGTCTTCACACCTTAATTGCACTTGGTAAAACTGCAGAATCGCTGTCAGGCCTATCTGGTGTGTCTCAACTGTTAATTGTATTATATGCACTTACTCTGCCTGTGCAGATTATTATCGTCTCAGAATTTCAATGGTTCTGAACGACTGTTTTTCCCCCATGTTCCCAAACTCCTTGAGCGCTTTGAAACACTTGCCTTGTGTTTAGGCGCATTATAAATAAATATTACCTTTACCATTACCTTTAAGACCTAGGTATAAGGTATAAGGTCAATCCTGCGGTATGTATACGGCCGGGGGGTGGGGAGGGGCAATCAGGTAAGCACTGCCCCGGGAAACTTCCCTCAAATTTCCCTTAGGAGAGAAGTATCACTCCACCTCCCAACCTGATTTTTTTCCCCAGATAATCCCGAACCAGAACTTCCAAAATAATCCTCCTCTCTCGCCCCGATTCCAGGACAATAGATCCCTGAACCCAAGAGAAGGGAGATTCAGGATGGAAAATTATGGGGTACATTTCCAGTACCCGAGCTAGTCCGGGAGAAGGGACAGTTACCTTTTTCAGGAGCAGCAGAGTTATGATTCGAGACTTCCCTACAACCCAGAAAAGTTCTTGCTGTTGGAGCGGCAGGTCCAGCAACTGCCCGATGACCTGGGGTGCATTCTGAGAGCTCACTCCAACCCTCACCCGAACTCTGATTACCAGAATTCCCCAACACCCAGGGCTGATGGCCTAGGGGGGGAAATGAAGGGAGGAAATGTGTGAACAACCACAGGTTCCTGAGGAGGGCGCCCGGGTAGAGGTGTAAGGAAGGCATGGTATCAAACAGTAAGACAGACACAAGTGATCACAGTTAAAGGGTGTTTATTGAACTTCAATTGGGTTTGAAAAACACCTGTCTAATCCTAAATCTAAAAATGTAAGCAAGCTACGACCACCAAATAATAATAACGCAGTCCTAGTCGAGTCTGTCAAAATAAAATGGCCTATACTAATAAACCTATTGCTAATCCTTACTTTGAAATAAAAATAGTGTGGGAAACAATGTTATACAAAAGAAAAGTGTTCAAGAAATGATATGTCAGGATATTCAAGCCGTTGGCTTCCCTTCCCCATGTTTTCAGCACGGGACAACGCGGCACACTCAAGCTTTGCACATTCTCTGGCTTCTTTAGCACAATAATGCAGTTCAAAACCTCAACATAAGGGCCTTCTGTGCGAAAATCTCTTTGCAATTCAAAGCCTCTTCCTTCAGAGGGCCTGATGCAACACAACACACATTAAAGTTTTGTTCCTCTTAGGAATTCACATGTACAACTTCTTGGGTGATTTACTGTTCAACCGGGTTCCCCCTCCTCTGGGTTCAGACCCACTTTAACACAAAACCTTCCCGGGTGATTTACTGTTCACTCCGGGTCTCCCTCTGCCGGGCTCAGACCCACTTTAACACAAAACCTTCCCAGGTGATTTACTGTTCACCCCAGGTCTCCCTAGGCCAGGCTCACAACACTCGAACACAAAACTTTCAATTGATCTCCCTCTTATCTACTTTTCCAAACTTTACTTCAACAAGATCGAAAACTTTAGTCCGTGCGCTGGAATTTGCCCGTCGCAGTGCCACTTTGATTCACAATTTACTTGTTCTCCTGATAAAGCCTTTTTCTCACTTTCACTTTTGCCACTTCTCAGCTGGATTCCTTACAGAGACTTTCGATTGAGCACTGACGTGATGCCGGACCACTCTGTGAAAGGTATTGTATCTTGCTTTGAAAGTTCAATCACTCATCAGCATTCAACTTTACTTGCGTCTCTTATCACACACGTTTTGACAATGTTCATTCCAGGGCTCGCCATACACATTGTGTGTCGGGTTATCTGCGACACACAATGCAGGATTCTTCAGCCTGGTTTCCTGGTCTTATAATTTCTATTATTGAGGTTTCTGGAAAGTAACCGTTCCTTGTTGAAAAGGTCAAGCGAACTTCCCTTCTTGCGATCCCCTTCTGTTTTGCTGTCGTTCTTCTCGTTAAACTGCCATCTCAAAACTGCTGTTTCCTTGTATGCTCTGCCTCGCTCAGAGTCTGCTCTCGTGCTCTACCTTTTATCCAAGTGGGGAAGCTTAAGGGAAGTCAGGTGTGTGTAATGGTCAGTAATTGCCTGACCTTGCATGACCGTCGTATTGGGACACGTCAGGTATACTGCTCGGGTTTTAGTCTGTTTTCTCTCATAGCGGGCTGTCCGTGTGAAAGTGTTTGTGTTATAAAGGGGGGAGGGTAGAGTTCCTGAATATCCTGCAGGGTAGGATGGGGTCATGGTGTTATAGGGAAGGGGATATTGCTTCTCACCATCCAATGTCCTACTCCCACTCTCCGAGACCCCTCACCCAGCACTCCTGCAGTGCTCTAACCCCAGGAACTGGATCCAAAAGCGATGGCTGTGTCCTGGAGGCAGGCAGGATCACACTCAAGGACCCAGTACTGGTTGTCGACATGCTCTTTCATTGCTGGGGCTGTAGCAGGATGGGCTGTGGGATGCACATCACCGACTTTTTGCACTGTTTTATGTGCTGATACAGTATGCTGTCTTTGCGCTGCTCCTCTGTGGTAAGGCCGAACATCTTCAATCCGCAGTGGGCGCAGGCCTTAAACAGGCTCTTCCTCGTGGACTCAGCCCAACTACACATACACTAATTCTTCCAATATTACCGGTGGTGGGAATGGTCTACGGTCCAGCAACATTACTAATTAACCCCTGTCGTCTAGAAGATATCAAAAATGATGAAATCTTTCATCGAAAATTATTCAAAAGTCGAAATCATTTGAAGAAAAGCTGAAGAGAGAATCCATGAGGACTCCTCTCACTAACGTTGGGTAAAAAATCTGAAGATGGCCGATGGGGAGGAGCTAAGCGAGGTGTTCCCATTGGCTGTGGACAGTGTGACACGAAATGACTGTACTGGAGCACAAAAGTGATGAGAGTTTTCAGTTTAAGTTTAAACTGCTCTATATTACAGAGGATTCTCAGCCTGCCGACGCAGAATATTCACAGCATTTGAATCTATGAAATATACCGATGCTGGAGTTACAGGTAAGTAACTTATTCCTTCTCTCGTTTCGGCCTCCCGCAAAGGATTGAGTAACAACAAGGAATTCATTTTACCGGTGAGGTGATAGTGAAGATGTGGGGACATACCTTACCCAGAAACATTGGGGATGTAATTATGATAAAATTGCCAAAATACCAATTTAGAGCATCTGTGCACCTTGGAATTATTTAGCCGCACAGTAGTAGTCTGCACTCAAAGTTACTTCTGAACAAGAACATTTTAAAAGCCTATTTAACTGGCTGGCAATTAAATATCACTTCTTCATTTACACCCCTTATGTCAAATATATGCAGAGAAAAAGCTCATTTGTTGTCACATTTTAGATTTTAGATTTTCTAATGTTTTAGCTGATCTTGGTTTTTAGAGTGACATCATTCTGCTCCCTGATAAAATATTTTTCCTTAATAAATTCAGGAGTACAAGTAGTGGACTTTGTGAGATATATCGACCTGGAGACCAGGAATGGTGGAGAACTAAGGCTTGACATAAAGCAACCTCTTAATAGCTACAGATAAGGAACACTATTTCATCTGAACTAAAAGTGTTGCTTAGTGGCACAATGATCATGTTGAGGTGGATCATGAGGCTGCCTGTGGGTCAATTACATGAACCTTGACAAGCTTTATTGAGAAACTCATTGAGCGGTGTCCTACAATAGGCCGTTTTATGGCGGAAAGTAAAGGGCATCAGTAATGTAGGTCCCCTCTGCCTGTTTGCCTACCTTGCCTCTTGCCACAAACCCAAGGTGTTGGCTTTGTCTACTCCTCTGTATTATCCTGGACTCTTACTTCCTGTCTAATGTTCCTCTCTCATCCCACAATACCATGCCCCTGCCTATTGCCTACCCATGCCCGAATTCTAAACAACCTTCTAATAACACATGTAGGCAACAAAGACATTATTTCCATCAATCAAACCCACACACCATCTACTCCAATAGCTACTATACAAAATCATCCAAAGAAAAAGTTACAAATGTTATTCTTTGCACCTATCACATATAATTGGAAAAAGTCACTGTCCCACATTCCTAACAAATGCTTTCTTACTGAACAGCAATCAATCACCACCATCAAGGTTACATCAAACTAGATTGCCCAGCATTGGATCTTTCATAGATCCACATGCTTTGAATATTAAGAACAAAAGAGGTCCCAGTCTCTATGCGCCAAGGAATTGGAATTTATTGAAGGTAAAAAACACCTAACACGTGTTTCAAGCTGCATACAGCTCTTCTTCAGAGGCTACAGTTATACGAAAATAACAAACAAATTATAAATAAATTACAATGTATGCAGTTAGTACAACGTATCAAAAACAAACAAAGGTACAAGGGAAGGGAAAGGAACCAGGGCAAGGTGCAACCACAATTAACACATGTGCAATACATATAAAAACCCATAATAAATGAGGTTAAATTACCGCAAGTTGTCAATTTAATTTTTGTGGCAGCACGTGTGCATGGAAACAATTGCAGAGAAAAATTAAAGCACAATTTTAGAAACAAGGGTTGACCAAACGAATCAATCAGATAAGTCTTAAAATAAAAGACTAGTATGTGCCCCATAATTGTGAAGTAAACAGTTTACCTTGAATTACAGCAATTAGCCATCAAAATTAAACGTAGGACAATGCCAGGATGAATTCTGAAAAGACGCCAATATGTAATTAATATAAACAACCAAAATTGGAACAAAACCATTTATAACCAAGATACCAGGATCATTAAAAAATAAAACATACCTCAAACTGCCTCGCTATTGCGGAAGGCTAAAATTCAACAAAAACAAAAGAAGAAAAACCGAGTCTCAATTAATGTTGTATAAAGACCAACAATAACCCTTTTAAACCACTAATTGGCTCCTGATCAACAAGGAATTAAATATATCAGCCGTAATTATGCCGTAATATACACGAATTTCAAAGATAATTGTTCCAGGAAACAACCAATTAGGTCGGTGACCATGTATAGGGGCAGCGTATTAACACGTCTTACCGCGACAATCGTAAGTTTGTGTCTGCTCAGGATTCCACTGCGCGATTTGCGAAATAGTAGTAGGACTACATATAATAGAGTCTAAAGGCAGTGAGATGTATGGTCATGCAACTAAGGTGTAGCAAGTTGGGAAAACGAGCCACCATGTTGGAAGAACGGAAAGAGCCTAACAGGGAACCTTACTACATTAAAAGGAGGTCCCTAGGCCCAGTACGGATAATACATTCCAGAACTAATTAATTAGCCAAAAAAAAGAACTAAAAAAAATAATTACAAAAAATATATATATATATTAGTAGCCAAGTCAATTAATTGATAATGATGCGTTGAAAAGGGGACTGATGAATAAAACCAAGTACAATTGTGAATGGAATTAAATATTAAAGGGAAGAAGGATTTGCAAGCCACAAGATAGCGGCTGAAATAACAGGACGGGAGTGCGCTGCTACAGGTCAGCATTAGGCATTATGGCAATACATAAACAAAAAAGTTCAATAAGGGGGACACAGCCACATGGACAAGAAATAATGATAATAGTTTTCACAAACGGTAGATAGAGGCACTTGTCAATCTCAGTCAATAATGTGCATCCTGAATTATAAAAAGGTGGCAAACTCATGATCCGAATTGAGTCCAGCACTGACAGTCCAATATTTGCAAATTAATTTCGCCTCCAATTGACGTAATTTTAATGTGAGGTTGCCACCGCGTGGGGGCAATGTAACTTTGTACAGCCCCACAAAGCGAATATCATCCTTGCAGTCCATTTGGTGTGATTGATGCCAATGGTGTGCAAGGGTATATTTAGCTTCCTGGCTACCAATTGTAGCCAGATGTTCACGGATCCTAATTTTAAGTGGGCGTATAGTACTCCCTATATATTTAAGGCCACAGGTACAGATAATGCAATACACGACAAACTTAGAATTACAATTAATAAAGGACTTAATTTCATGATCACCATGTCTACCAAATGTGACTGATGATGTTTAAAATGTAAATTGGCACATATTGCAACCACCACATTTGTGAAAACCTTGGACTCTGGCGGAGTGAAGCCAAGTCTGAGGTGTGGGTAACGGACTCATAAATGAAGGGCACAATTTGTTTTTAAGAGATTTGCCTTTACTATAAGTCACACTTACATTAGTGTCCAACCAATTTGCGATATCTTTGTCGAGATGTAACAAGTGACAATGTTTCTTCAGAATATTATACATTTTGTAACTGTCAGAATTATATCTGGTAATTAGCCTGATATTTTGAGAGGATTGTGATTTGGTCCGAATTTTTGGCACAAGTAGATCAGCTCTCTTAAACTGTCGTACTGTAGCTGATGCCCGTTCAACACACATCTTATTGTACCCTCTATTCAAAAACCGAGATTTTTTGAGGGCACTTTCTTGATCATAATCCACTGATTGGGAACAATTTCTCTTAGCACATATAAATGTACCTTTGGGAATATTAGCTATGACATGTTTTTTATGGCAGGATTCTGCATGTAGAATAGCATTCACAGAGGTAGACTTACGAAAAGTTTTTGTGGTAAGACCGTCAGAGGTTAAATCAATAGAAAGATCCAGGAAATCAATATGAGTTTGGCTGTATGTTGAAGTAAATTGTAATCCCCATTCATTAGTGTTTAAACAAGAAACACATTCTACAAGTAGTTCCTGTGTGCCAGTCCACACTAGGATCACATCATCAATATATCGTTTCCACAAATATATGAATGGTAAGTACAAAGAATTAGAGAACACACATTTGTGTTCGAAATAATGCATGAAGGCGTTAGCCAGAGCCGGTGCGAAGTTCGCACCCATAGCGACTCCAATCAATTGCTTAAAATACATGTTGTTGAAGACGAAAACATTATTTTGTAAAGTAAATAACAGTAGTTCTTTAACCATTTCTATATGTTGGAAATAAGAAGCAGAAAAATCTCGAAATAAAAAATCAACACTTTGTAATGCTTTGGAATGAGCTATTGAAGCATACAAAGCTTTGACATCAAGGGTAGCCAACCAACAGTCTCGATCAAATTTGAGATGATCTACTAATATATGTGGGGGTCTGCAATACCTCTGGTAATAAAAATTCATTGATGTAAATAGAGATTGGCTCAAGTATCCCACCACCTCCACTTACTATAGGTCTCCCTTCTGGTATGTCTAGAAATTCCTTATGCACTTTCGGAAGAAAGTACACAGTGGGCATGATCGGCCTAATTTATGCCATTTCAAAATAAGTGAATTTGCTGTTGCATGAATAGAATATAAAGGGTTATTTGGGATAATCAAATAGCAGCCTGCTGAGTACTTTGAATATTCCCTGTTGTCAGTCTGGGAATCCTTGGTTACACACTTCCTACTTTTAATAATATGAACTGTAGTTTCTCCTTTATGCCTTCTGCCCCATATAATTGGACGTTGAGTACCAAGTCACAACCCTAGAGGCCATCTTCATATTCTAACCACATGTGCTGATAGGAGTCCTACACATTTTCTCTTAGGAGAGAAATTTCTGAAATAATGTATGTGCATAATTCTAAAAAAACGTCACAGAAAACAGTCTCTACAGATAAGTCAAAGGTTCTATTTCTTTGGGATCATGTAGAGCAATCTAAAAAATCCTTCTTCAAAGCCTGTGCTACTTGTGGGATGAAGAATGTCAATGAGGGAGATGTACATAAAGATTGTATTTACTGCCTATATCCTAATCATACAACTGAAGACTGTGGAATATGCCAAGTGTTCAGCGCAAAAGGCTAAGGAATAGGGATAGGAGATCGATAATTGTGGGCAATTACCACCCCTTTGAGGCAGAGTGTGGCTGCAGGAAGACCGTCTGACAAGATTAATTCTCAGCCTCAGAAGACTTCTCCTCAGTACAGATATACCCAATAAACGACCACCACAGAGCCAGCAGAGACCTCGCTGCGAGTCCCGTCTCGACCACAGCAAAGGTTTGTCAACGAGGGTGCATGTTTTGACCAGAGCGAAGGCCCCATTGACGAGCGGCTATGGTTCAGTTACGAGAAGCCTATAGACAACCTCCCACCAAAAAGAGGCAATGCACTGTTGAAGATCCTGCCCATGGAGCGACGGAAGAGTGGCTCGACAGGTCTTCAGTCGACGAGTGCCCATTGAATAAAGTTGACTAGACCGTTGATGAGCACGCCGACAGGGACTGAAACAAAACACAGTCAACGGGCAAATAGGACTGCATGGCAGAGAAACCCAAGGCAAAAGAGGCATCTCCCAGGCAGGCGGCAGGGTTAGGTCACTCCTCTGCGATGATACTATTGAAAATACCAAGTGCACTTCGTCGATGGGATCATAGGGGAGCCACATATGAGAGAAAAGCAGAAAAAAGTACCCTGCCGACAAGTGAAAAACTGTTTGCGGGATCACCCCCTCCCCCTTTAACAAGCCGACTGCAAAAATTCTGCCGACAGAAACTCTGTCAACAACAACCGCCAAAAGATCATTAGACAAGACCAGAAGACAACAGAAAAAGGCAACAAACGCTCTAGCAATTATGGCTAGATATGACAGAAATATTGCACTGATGATATCCATCATAAAGACTTGCCAGAAGAAAAAAGGAAGGAATGTCTGGCCATACTCCAAGAAGGAGCGGAATCCTCCAACTACAATATGAATATAGGTGTAGACATTGCAGAAATAGGCTTTAAACAAATATATAATTGAGTGGTCCTCCACTGACAAGGGTGGCACCGCTGCACTGACCTGACTTCCGTCCATAACTGCAAAACAAGGTTCTGGAAAGCCGTTTGAAGGAGACCAGTTATTTGCTCCCAAAATTGATGAGGCCTTGAAGACGATAAAAACAGACATAGATAGAAAGGTCTTTACCCGGCCAGAAAGAATTTTCATCCCTTTCGGGGAGCATCAGGTCGCTCTGCGAGTTCCACAAGAGGTGGCAGATCCTTCCGACATAGCACTTACTACACACAAAAATGCTACATATGGCTACAAAAAAACAGACGCAAGACCATTTATAAATCCTCCAAGCCGAAGTTAAAGAGGGCTATCCAAAAAGTGCAAAAGCAATGTCTTACCACAGGGTTTACTGACACTACTTCATGGTGAAAAACAGACAGAAAATGGAGCCAAATTCTCGACCTCAGACCTCTCAACAAATTGGTCAAGGAACAAATAATCAAAATGCTCATACTAACGGATGTGATAAAGGCAGTGCAACTAAACGACTTCCTAGTGTCATTAGATTTACAGTACTTGTGCTTTCACTTCCCAGTGCACAAGACACTCAGAAAGTACATACGATTCATGATGGGAATCGACCACTACCAATTCAAAGTGCTGTCATTCGACCTCAGGTCCGCCACCGGACTTTCACAAAATGTCTGGCACCTGTAGCATCATACCTGCGAAGATAGTGACCACATATATCCCTACTTGGACATCTGGCTGGTGAGAGTGACTATATTCGACACAGCATGAGAAAGTCAGACACAGACACAGCTCGGATTCATGATCAACTACAAAGAAATCTGTATAAGGCCTTCCAGGCAAGTGGTCTTTTGGATGCAGCTTTCTCCACTACAGAGGCACTAGTCCGCCAATCACATGAGAGAGTCTAGACAATCTCGATGATAACAGCTACATTCAAACCAGAGATGTGGATTTCCATCAAAGTGTATGCAACTTCTAGGTACAATGTCTTCATGCATGCCCTTAATCCCATAGTGCAGACTGCATATAAGACCACTGCAAGAGTTCATGGCTGACAGGTGATCACAGGTGGAAGGGGCCTGGGACATCAAGAGCAGGGTCACAGCGCCATTAGATCACTGATTAAAATGGAAGACGGTACCTCACAACATAATCACGGGCATGCCGTTACAGGAAACACTGCATCAAATGACCGTGGTGACAGACGCATCCCTATCAGGATGGGCAGGCCATGTCAACCATCTATGTGTGAAAGGACGATGGACAAGGGAAGAAGCAAGCCTACACATCAAGGTCCTCGATTTAAAAGCGATATCTCAAGTACTTCACTCATTCCTGCCCATGCTATGGGGAATAACGATGAGAATGCTAACGGACAATACAACTACCATATATTATATATGAAAACCAGGGGGTACCTGATCCAGAACTCTGTCACAGGAGGCACATCAACTGTGGTACTGGCCAATCAGCAAACACCTCTTCGTGCAGGCATTTAATTTGCTAGAGCTCCAAAAAACAATTGCAGATGGTCTTAGCAGAGCGAGCAGGCAATGCCAGGAGTAGGAGCTATGCGACCAGCAGCTCATAAAAGTGTTCAAGCGATGGAACACGCCACAGATAGACCTGTTTGCGATGCAACAAAACACAACGTCCGCAACCTTTGCCAACAGACTTTCACAAATGGGCTGAGTGGGAGGCAACTTTGCAATGTCATGGCAGGACCTGTTTGCTTATGCATTACCCGATCACAGTGATTCGCAGGCTCGTCTAAATGATAAGAACGTATCCCTGTCAACTCGTCCTCATTGCTCCAGCGTGATCACGCCAACCGTGGTACTTAGACCTTCTGCACATGTCGGAGGATAGCCCCATTCAACTCGGTGTCACTCTCAACCTACTTTCACAGAAGAGGGGACAAATACTTTGCCACTAACTGGCACTCAAGCTTACAGCGTGGCTCCTAATTTCGCAGGGTTTAGACACTTGGAAGTGCCAGAGGAATGCATAAAAATCCTAGAGGCGGCAAGGGCTGTTTCACCTAGCAGGTCATACAGACACAAGTGGAACCGGTTTTGGAAGTGGTGTGCTAAACAACAACTGCGCCCTCTGGAAATGGAACCTCACCATTTTCTGCCCTACCTCCTAAGTCTAGCGCAAGGAGGACTGTCACATGATTCCATCCGAGTGCACTTAGCAGCTATCTCCAGATACAACAGGAGGAGGAATGTCTGTTGTTTCGTGAAAGTCATCAAGCACTTCATGAAAGGTATTTTCCTCACTTTCCCCACCAATGAAAAAGACTTCACCGGAGTAGACGGTGCTTTCTGGGCTCATGAGACCAGCCCTGGCAAAGGCACATATAAAATATGTCTCTTGGAGGTGGCTGTCTTGGTGACGATCACCGGATTCAGAAGAACATCAGAACTACAGGCTCTGGCAGTCAATGATCCGTAACTAAATTTTGGAAAGGACAAAGTGATATTGAAAACAAATCCCCACTTCATTCCCAAGGTGCCCACAGATTTCCACGTGAATTCCACAATCGTATTGCCGAAATTGTTTTGAAAATCAGCGCTGCATGCAAAGTTTGCACTACACTCCCTAGAGGTTAAAAGGGCAATCACATTTTATCTGGACCGGATAAAATCTGTTAGGGATAACACACAACTCTTTATGGCTTTGGCCCTTCAAACAGAGGGAAAGCCATATCGAAACAAGGTGTACCAGGTGAATTATCTATATCAAGATGCCACAATGAAGCTAAATGACAGTTGAAGGCTGCAATACAACCCAATTCTACTAGAGCAATGGGGGCATCTACAGCATTGTGGGCTGGAATCCCACTGACAGATGTTTGCCGAGCCGCCACCGGGTGGAGTCACATAAGTTTGCAAGGGACTACTGCAGGATGCAATGGAGCACAGAGTCTGAAGAGTGGTCCTACAGTGTCCGTTCCAGTAAGGTAGATCATTATCCTTCGCACTACCATATATATTTGTGGTAAACTGCTAAGTATTCTATTCAAACCATGTGAAAATATGAACGATCCAATGCTGTGGAAGTAGTAAGTTGCTTAACTGTAACTCCTGTTCTCCAGCGTTGGTATCATCTCACCAATCCAACACCTTCATTAGCGAATGCCTTACAATCATACAAAAATGAATGTCCCAAAACAGCTTATGCCTTAACCCCAGTATAATAGAGGACTTGGTCATTGGCACCTAGCACATTCACCACGTTCCATTGATAAGGCCCAGTAACCTAGGAACACCCCCACTGCCCGTCACCCACTTCAATAGCACGGAACATGGGATTCCTTCTAGACACTGACCTACCTATTCCTTAAATCACATGTAAATGACCTCACCAAAAAAACACAACCTCCTACAAATCCTGAGAAAGATACTCCCCTATTTGGAACTTCACCGAAAGATCATCACCAATGCTTTATTACTCTCCAAACCAGAATACATCAGTTCTCTCTAAATTGGTATGAGGAATTGCCATCTGGCATCAATGTAGAAGACCTGGCTTTTAAGATTTTTTATCAACTAATAAAATCGTCATTCAATTTCAGAAAGGTTGACCTGCTAACCAGGTCCCCCTTTCGTAAAGCTACATGCACCTCTGCACAGCTGTATCCGTAGCCCAGCTGCATCAGTAGCCTGATCACTGTGCTGATACAAATGCAAAAGCATTTGCTTCTGTGAAACAAAAGTGCACTTGTTTGCTTTCAAAGAAGCAGATTGCGTTGTACATTTTTTAGAAAGTATTTAGTGGACGATTTGCATAATAACCTAACACCAGTGTTTATTATGTAGATTTAGATCTTCTCAAATTAAATGGTCAGCGGAGATGAACTTGCCCTCATGACCCATTTGTTATTAATTACAGCAGGGTTTTGATGGAATACAGCCAAGACTCTATTCTTCTGATACCAGAGTTAAAGACGGGGAGTGATCGGACCGCCATACACACCCCTTAAAACTACCCCCTGGCAAGAATGTATTTATATAGTTATTTTATTTATTGTGCATTTGTTAGGCGCTTATACAGTGAGTCAATTCTGTTTCAAAGCGCCCACAGGGCAACAGGGAGGTAACATGGGATTGAAAATAATGAATACAGTGGAGGATACGAAAAACCTACTAGGCTTTGTGAGTATTCAGAACGTGCAAGTACAGCGAGAAGAGGGGACATGGGGGCGGGGGTAAGTATTGGAATATCAGTGCTTGTGGCAGAGCAGCAGATTAAGCGCATTGCATGGTAAGCTCTATGCGGCCAGGATCCGCATTGGGTAAAAGTGTAAACCTACAGGATAGAAGCCGGTGGGTGCTGAGACAAGTGCAGCGAGGTAGGAATAGGCAGGGGCGATTGGGTGCGGGAGGCCAGAACCCTGAAGGGCACAGAAGGGCCATGGTCACCAATCACAGCGACTGTGAGATTAGCAGAGGAGGGAAGAAGGGAAGGAGGAGGTGTAGAGAAAGGTCTTGAGAAGGTTCCTGAATTTGAGGAAGTCCTGCTCAAGACAAAGAGCTTTCAGGTTGTGGCCCACATGGTTGAAGACCGACTTGTAGCTCATCACTTCTAGAGCGTCTATAGTGTGGATTATCCATTTACATTAACGTAATGTAAGGACTTTCGATTTGTTTTGTCTCCATATGTTGTTTATTTGCTGTTCGTTATCTCTGCTCTCATATCGATTTTCCTGAAGTTCCTTGGGAATACAAAAATATTTTCTCTAATAGGTGTCCTAATCACTTAATAGCTGTGCTGGGCCAATGAACTGAAAGATTTCCACCATCTCCAAAGCTTCCCAAGAAGCCCAGACAAAATCTTTGTCTCCCACCTAATGGGGAGTTATGAGGAGCTTTATGAGGAGCTTATCTTTGCAGAGGATCTTCACAGTGACACTGCACAAGCTGAGCAAAGACATGAACTGGACAACTCCTTCAAGACACAGGCTCATAGTAGATTTGAATACGAAATTTCAAAGAAAGGACCTGGACACTTCCTCTCCAAGAAATGATAGCACCTGACATGTTGCCTTGATTTCAGAATTTTGATGTTCATGTTGAGTCATTTTCACATTGCTGATCAGCCCTCTTAGCATAATCCACAGTGTGAATTTTCAAATACGTTATGACATATTCTAGTTGGCTAAAACACACTTGCTGGTTTGACAGGACATATACTGAGAATGTTGGTTTATTTGAGGCTTTTCATGTTTCCTCTGCTTTATGCATAAAGTGGTGGCCTAATAGTACATTTTTATATTGTTTTTGGTGGGGACCACGGGTAACAATCTCACACCTCCTTTCCACCTTTAAAATGGTGAGCTGGTTTATTGTTTTCTCTTGAACTACTTGTTTACTCTCTATAGCTGAGTTACTCGTTAAAGAAAGTTGCTCTTCCCCCACTGAGTCTTTGGATGTGGTTTGTAAACTGCACCGGTGCTATCTTTAGCCGCACTTACCAACCTTTCACTGATTTTCTGGTAGTCTTCCTGGCAAGGGGTTGCCTTGTCCCAGTTCCACTAGCCAAGAACCTACATTCTTGTTATGAGTACACTGTTCATCTCCAATTTGTGTCCATGCTCCTTGAACTTCTTTTCAATACAAACAGAGAAGAGGAACCGTGCAAGACATTTAAGGCAAGAAATATGATGGTATTATGCTTCCATAGAATGATACTCTTACTGTTAGGGGTCCAATTCAGCAGACACTACATGATGCGTCTTGGTATTGGGCCCCACAAACTGAGCAGGGGTGTCTTTTGTCCTTTATTATTAAACCAGTTGTGCTTTAAGTGTCAGCTACGTGTATCATAGGGCTTATTTACACACTGAATGAATGAAGCGCTTTGCACGTAGGAAATGGATACAGTGAAGGAAGCATAGATACAACAGAGAGAGGGCTAACAATAGGGGAGGGCAGACAATTTTGCAGCAAGGGATTTACATGCAATCTGGAGAGGAAGCAGTGGGGAGCAGATCACCCACTCCCAGGTAGGGTGGGGAGTGAGGGCGTATGGACCTAGGTGTTAGAGTGCAGCCATTCCTTGGAGAGGATGGTCTTGAGCTCCTTCTTGAAATGTGGAAGCATTGTGGTGAGTCTGGTGTTGACTGGGTGGGGCATCCAAAGCCTTGGGTCATAGACCGAGAAGGCCTGTGCTCTGGGTCTTTCCTTCCTACACCGGTGGAGTTCAAGTCTGAACACGGCCTTACGTATGGTGGGTCATATGCCTGGGGAGATGCTGAGTTTCTCAGTGAGGTGGATTGGGGACTTGTAAATGATGCAGCAGGATTTAAAGAAGATCCATACTAGCCGTAGGAGCCAGTGAAGTTTGATGAGGGTTGGGGGTGATGTGGTTGAATTTGCAAGAGTCCTTTGATGAGTTGTGCTGTAGCATGCAGGACACATCTCAGGGGTGTCAGTGTAGTCGCCAGAAAGCCTTCCAAACATATGTATGACACCAGGCTCTTCGAGACTACAATCAAGAGCTAGATAGCTCCCAGATAATGAATCCCTGGATTACACTTAATGTACTCAAATTACTGCAGTTAGTCATATTAGTGGTAGAATTTGTAAAGGATTGAATTCTCAGATAAAGGGTGCAGTAGTAAATTGAGTGTCATTTTAGTATTCAAAAGTTTAGGAGGGGTAAGGAAGGAAGATATGTGATAATTGTGGATACAATAGATAATGCATCACTTACACTTGTCATTTTATATTCCCTGAATGTTCACCAAAAGATGATTCTCAACATGCCTTCCCAGATATTGCTGACTTTGCCCACAGTCCACTTAGTATAGGTGGTCTCCATTGTTCTATTGACAATGACTTAAGTGACAAATACTATCACGTTTAGGCTAACATGAATCGCAGAGTTGCTGTCATAGTCATTGCAAAGCTCTGATGCAAATCTGTCCAGAAGCTTTGCTTATATGGAGAATGAATGGGAAAACGCCCATTTTGGGACCCCCTTTATAACTTTGTCCTCTCTTGACAAAGCTGTGCAAAGCATTCCCATAACATTTAGAGTTGGGGCTATATGTTTTGGGGGAATGTGTTATGCAAATTCATTGAAAGGCACAAACATAAAAGTCAGAGAACAACTGCTCTGCCTATGGGGACTTATGTATTAGCAACCAGGTGGTTCACCTCAGCTGACCAAAGGGCTCAGAATGTAGGCTATACCTACTGGTAAGGCTCATATTCCAGGATTTCTGATTGGCCGGTTGTGCATCCCTGCCAACTACCCACAGTCTCCCTTACTTTCCGTTGCTCCTCTACAGCATCCCTCTTCTCTGCCCCTTCACAGTTACCTGTGTTTTTGCTCCACAATCCAGGCCCATCTCTCTCTCCGTTGTCATTTCCATGGTGGCCATCTTGGATTGTAATTTTCTTTTACCTTGAGAAACAGCCGGAGCTCTCTGCGTGCGCTGTGTCTCATACATAACAAACTATCCAATTAGCACCCCGGATGGTATGCTGGTATAGGCTCATCCCATGCAGCCTTTTCCTGGGTGGTAACAGCATCTGGGTTCTTGCTTTACTAGAGACTTTGGGGGTCATTACGAGTTTGGAGGTAGCCATGGTGCTATTAGCGCCATGGCTGCCTCCAGTCGTGTCCGGGTTCCATGAATGGGGACTTACCGGGTCATTCCAACCATGCAGGACCCAGTAAATACCCATTCAAAATACCCATCCCCATTCGAGCCCCCATAGGGCTCAATGGGAATGGGGAGGGAGCTAATAACGGGCCCGTTATTAACGGGCCCGTTATTAGCTCCCTGGTCCCCTTGTGGGACCTGCAAAGGACGTCTGGTCTGACCATGCATTTTGAGTGGGTCTCGCGATGGAACCTCGTAATGCGGCGGTAAGGGTTAACAGCACCGGCATCCTTACCGGTGCCGTTAACCCCTTACCGCCGCACTCGTAATGACCCCCTTTGACTTAGATTGCTGTGTACATGTTGCCATTACATAAACGGGAATGTGTTACTTCACTTTGAAATTGTTACAGTAACACGTCCTTTATCATCCCTTCCTATCAGTCCCCTATTTCATATCTCCCCTCTCTCTGCCCCTTTACATAATTACACACCATCAGGTGCCATGTAGCAGCTTTGTACCGTAGTTGCCCTTATAAATAATAAAATGAATCAGAGAGGTGAATAATTTGCAGACGAAGAGTGTTCATTATTGTTGACCAGTAGAAGTGAAGTCTGTCCTTTGAAAAGCAACATTCATGCTTCAGATTGTTCGATTGAATGTAGTGGGACGGTTAATATTGTGAGCCATATAGATGTTGCCCTAAAATATGTTCCATGATGAAGATATTTGAATATGCTGTGCTGCATCTTAATCCGCTCATGTGACTGTTAATATTTTAATGCTGTGTTAACCCTTAAATGCTTTAATTTTTAGCTCAACATCACATCCTGGAGAGACTACAACCGAACATTCCAAGAGACAGAATATGTTACAGTAGATTCCTCAGTGACTGAGTACACAGTGGCGAGATCCGGGACCAACTACACAGTAACGATCCAGGGCTTCACGTCGGCTGGATTAGGAAAGGCAACAACACGTACATTTGCCACCTTCATCTCGGGTAATAATTTATTGTTCAATATTTATTGTTGATAGTTGCACATTGGCTACAGTTTGGAAATTTGGAAAACGGGCACTTCTCCAGCATGGGGTCTGGCATGGATTCACATGCTTGTGAATATTCCCCGTCGTCAAGCTGGGAATCCTCAGTAAAAGAAAAAACTGTTTCACTTTTACTTTAACACTGTATTTCTCCTCTAAACCAATCACTGTCGCCTGGGTCATACTGCCCCCATCCAATGACAGTCCTCTCCCTAAGTCCCTCCTCTGGCAGCCATCTTCAGATTTTTACTGCATGTTTCAGTGTTGAGAGTCCTCGAGTTTGCTCTCTGAGCTATTTAGTACGTTTTTCCAAACTTCTTCTCGGAAAAGGTTTTTGTTTCAAAGAGACTGTGTGCTCTTTTCCTCATCAGCCGGCAACGGAGATCCGTTGTCGATGAAGTTTTGCGACCCACAAGGCCGAAGATTAGTCGAAGTGTCCAGAAGGCCTTCTTGGGCCTACCCCGCGCCCTATGACCATGACAGAGGAGAAGGAGGGAAGGACCCTTTTCAGGACCTGCACAAATGCAGGCTACAGAATGTCTTTGTGGAAGACAAGCATCTGCAGTGTCTTTACTGCCTGCACCCGTATCACAAGGATAGGTGCGAGATATGCCTGGTCTTCTCGAAGAAGACCAAAAAGGACAGGCATAGCAGGCTGGCTGCATGGCTCAGTTCGAGCACGGCCTTTGCCCCGTGCTCCGAGCAGGGGCATGCCTCACCAAGGACCAGCCGGTCCGAAGAGCGGTCTTCTAAGTCCATTGAGGTCGCCCCATCTGTGTGGGTCCAAATAAGGTCAAGAGCTGCAAGTCTGAGTCCACCGGGTTCGCCGCTGCCACAATTCCCATGTTGGTTAGACGGCGATCATCATTGCCGTCCGAGCTCCGTAGCCAGCCTGCCATCGAGCTCCTCCTGTCAAGGACTCCAAAATGTTATTTTCAAAATACATGGGCTCAGCTTTCTCTGAAAATGTTTGTGACTTTCACTAAACATGTGTGTGTTGCTTGCATTTTATACATGTGGGTGTTTGTGTAAATGTGAATGCAGCTAAATGTGCAAGTTTAAATTCATGTTGATATGCCTGCACACATTTAATGCTTCTGTATGTGTGTGGCTTTCAACCTGCATTCATTTTTCCAGCTGAAAAATATACTATTCCCCTGTTACATATAAAATGTTGAACCCCCCCCCCCCTTCCCTTCAACATTACACAAGATTCTGTCTGTGCATTGAAAGTTAAGGGAATGCTGGAGTTTGCACTTCACACAATTCCTCTTAAAGGAATAGTGCACTTAAACATATTATTGTCCCGCGCGTTCGGGCATGTGTTTTTAAGCATACGCTGATCGATCGTACAAACATTTCCTATGTACCTTACCATAGTTTTCCTCACTTTTACACATGCGAAATCAAGCAGCAGGGATCGTCCATCTTGTGCTAATCTTATCTGTTGCCACATTGCCCTAAGGCGAACTGCCCTGGCAGCACTAAATAATATCCCCCGCCCCTGTGGCTGACATCACTAGATGCGCACAGCCCATTTCACAACACCAATGCACGTCTCGTGTCAACGTTCTCTGTGCTCCAGCTAATGACGTGTCTCCATGGAAATGGCAGGAAGCCTCTTTCCTCAATAAGTATAAACAGACCGCTGCTCATCAGACAACATCAGATTTGCTTTTCCAATTGTTTCACCGTCTTTTTTTGTGTATCCTGTGGCTCGTTTCTGCTCAGTTCAGCTATCTTCGTTGCTCATAGCCTATGCGAACAGATACTAGTACTATCATTACTATCTATTTCACTTTTGTTGCATAATGGCAACAATACAGCCCTAGTAGTACGAGCCGGAGTATACTGAGGCAGAATTACTCGAAAGAGAAAGATGCGGAAACGATGGGGCTTCGGACGACAGTTGGCGGACGAATCACCAGATCAAGAGCCTGAGCCTAGTCGCATGGACGACGTCTCCACCTGGTGTACCTGCAATCGGTGCAAGGTAATGCCAAACGAGGAAGGAGAACTGCTGCTGCCGAGAAAACTCTGGATGCTTGTCCTACATATCGGAAGACGAGACACGGCTGCAATGTGTTACCAAGCTGCATGACTTCAGGGCAGCTTGCCTCACACGGTCCGTGTTGAGGATTATGATGGTGCTTATACACGAACTTCGCGCAACCGTTTGCCCTCGCAATCAAAGTAACAAGAAAGTGTACTCTAGATGTGATGTCACTTAGGCCACTAACATTTCATGTCTTTCTCCTATATTGTCTTAACTTTGATCTATCACTGCCAAATGAATGCAGTCTGGCAATTCAATACACCTCTAGCGAATTGGGGAAATCATAGTGGTCATCTTATGTGTCTTTCACGTACAACCAAGAAACAATATTTCTCTGTGTCCCAAATTTAATGTAATGCATAGTTGTTCACTTTTGTAAGGTGTCTACACTTTAGCCCAAGTTGATTGATCCGTGAACATTTGGACTGGCAATTGCATTTTCAACTAAGGTTTGATACACTTATCTTGTTCATTTAAATACAGTTTGTATCTTTCTCTTCCACAGGTGGTACAAGCTGGTGGCCTATCGTGCTTTTACATGGTGGCTTCATGGGAGGCTAGGACACTGCGTTCAACGAGTAATACCCTCCTGTGTCATTGGTGCCATTAGAGACACATTCCCCAGTGACAGCGGTCAATACAGGGGATTTTCCCACACTCTGCTGCAACCCGAAGTATATAATGTGTAGTACATTTGTGCCATCAACATCAGCAACAAAATAAAATACAACTGAACTTTTATGAATGGTTGTATCAATTTTCCAGTGAATCAAGAACACGATCACTTGTCCTGGCAGATCTGACTGGGTGGGAACGGCCAAGGTGCCAAACATCATGTACACTTCAAAAGGTATCTTCCGCACAGGGGCCATTGTTCACATGGCCTACCCAGACCCAGCGTCTCCGGGTAGGCTCCCCTGAAGCAGCCCCTGCACCCTGCAATCCACATAAGTGTGTTTCTCCATTGAGCAGTGTTCTGGGCCTTGTATTCATGCCTAATGCCCATCCATCCTCCCCTACCCTTTCAATGGTAGTTCGCACCTGTGTCTGTGCCCTCCCAAGGTCCCTCAGTGTGGGAACGGCCGAGGTGCCAAACACCATGTATATTTCAAAGGTATCTTCCGCGCAGGGGCCTTTGTACACATGGCCTAGCCAGACCCAGATCTCCAGGCAGGCTCCCCTGAAGCAGGCCGTGCCACTGCAATCCACATAAGTGTGCCTCTCCATTGAGCAGTGTTCTGGCCCTTTCCTGCATGCCTCTTGGCCGTCCATCCCCCCATCCTATCAATGGCAGGTCACACCTGTGTCCATGCCCTCCCAAGGGGGCTCTCAGGGTGGGAACGGCCGAGATGCCAAACACCATGTACACCTCAAAGGTATCTTCCGCACAGGGGCCATTGTACACATGGCCTAGCCAGACCCAGTGTCTCCATGCAGGCACCCCTGAAGCAGGCCGTGCCCCTGCAATCCACATATGTGTGTCTCTCCATTAGTGTTCTGACCCTTTCCTGCATGCCTCTTGGACGTCCATCCCCCCTACCCTATCAATGGCAGTTCACACCTGTGTACGTGCCCTCCCAAGGGGGCTCTCAGGGTGGGAACGGCCGAGGTGCCAAACACCATGTACACTTCAAAGGTATATTCCGTGCAGGGGCCATTGGACACACGGCCTCCCCAGAGCCAGTGTCTCCAGCCAGGCTCACGTGAAGCAGGCTGTGCCACTGGTATCCACATAAGACGATTCCATATACACGTCACTCATTCACATACTTTTCTAATTCTTCATAAACCCCTTGATATTTATTGTGAGAACATCTGTGAGCACTGCAAGTCAACTCGTGATCGTGCTACCTGAAAACATCTGTGACCACTGAAAGTCAGCTTGTCATTGTGCTACCTGTGAACATCTCTGAGTACTGGAAGTCAACTCATGATCGCGCTACGTGTTCTCCTGCTACTACTAACTACCCTGCTTGCTGAATCTAACTGTTTGTCAGTCAAGGTAAGGGCAGGTCACCTAATCATCTCTTCTTGATCTCTAAATGTCTAGCCATTTCGAACAAATGTACCCAGTGGTGTAATGTTCATTCAACTCATTGCCATTACCATAGACTTCTGTTCTCGATATATAGCAATTGTCATCAATGTCAATTGGGATAGGATTACATCCTTCGTGGACTGTGTCTAAAAGCATGTTTCCTTTTGGTGCATGATAGTACATTCAAGGGACGAGTAACACGTTGTGATTTGCGTCACATCAATCAATTGGGTATGAAAGCTAACCTAGAATACAGTTGGCTACGCTACACAGGTTTTGCTTCTGTGACCAAAACAAACAATGCATAGAAAAACGTATGATTTAATTCCATCTTTCTCAAGCATTCATACAAAATACTTTTTTAATGATGTGGACTTTTTTTTACTGATTTTTCAACAATGCCTGCTTGTATGATTTACGGTTGCCGCTCTAAGAGCCATACCAAACCTAAAGGCACAATAATGCATATATTCCCGAGGGATATAGATCTAATAAGAGAATGGGTCAACTATTGTATATTTGCGCCGGAAGAGCTTGAAAGTAGAGCCCAGGATGTCTTGGGGAACTTGAGGGGTGATCGATTCCGCATCTGCAGCCTGCACTTTGCCACGAATATGTACGACCAATCGCAGTATACAAAAAAGCATTTACTCAGAACGTCTCGTAAATTGCTTCCAAATGCAATTCCAACTCAATACATGCACACGCTGCCTCAGGTGAGTCACGGTTCATGATTTAGCTGTAGGCCTTGGGGTACTAAACAGGAAACTACATGGACGGATTGGTGCTTTAGGTGTAAATGTTTCTTACTAAACTTTGCATATTTACCAGATTGTATTGCTCTATAACTATTCCCCATTTTGCTAGACATCTGTCCCTGGTTTTAGGAGCATCATAGAAAATTATTCATGAACACAGAAAACTATGATATAGTGCCCTTCGAAAATAAGCACAATCTGTTTGTAATCGGTTTCATTGCATGTCAATTCTTTGTAGGTGAGCATATTCACTGGAGCACAGACTATCGGTAGTGATGACATCACGTGAGCCATACAGACTTGTTGAAGTACATATACTTGCGAGTTGGATGTTCCCACATATCCAATGCAAATCTAATTTTCCCTTTACCACTTCATGACAATGCACTGAAAATGAAGGAGCAAGATTCTGCATCCATTTCTTTCCCGGAGTCAACAACAAGTTTTATTTTGCTATTCGATTACGTAAATGTTATATGCATGGAATTTTAGATAATATAAAATAGTTTACGTATCCTGTTGTTTCTTTACATAATGTTTCGTTTATGGGTTTTTATTGATATGTACCATTGACTACATCCGATTGTGTCTGTTCAATTTCACTGTTTTGATCCATACTAAAGCAAGTACTGTCTTACAGGGGCATGCAGGGACTACAATTACATCATCCTTTGGAGCTGGTCAAGAGCATGAGGTATGCGTACTGGCAGTTCTGTTTAATGAAAGAAAGTATATCCTACATCTGATACTATTAAACAGTGACATTATTATAAACGAGCATCTTTATAAACTTTTACCATTTCAGTTCTAACAATACAATTCCTACCCTAATGCCGAATACAATGCAACATGCTTCAGTGCATCATTACAAACAGTGGGTTTCGCAAGGTGATCTCTAATCGAGGTGAAATTTGAAATGTATATTTTGACTAAATGACGTACACATTTTACGAGGGTATGTATCTAAGCGATCTATGCGAGGAAAAAATGTGATTGAAGGAACGATTGACTTTTTTAAAATTAATATTCTATTCAAGGGATGTATACAAGTTCGGGAATTAGAAGAGGAGGCACATGGATCAGAGGTGGCGGACCAGCTTGCTGGTGCGGTCGTTACAGGGAAGAACACGGTTTCACAGAAAATCAAGAAAACAAGGGTAACTAACAAACAATTTTCATTACAAAAAGTGATTTGTGCTGGTGTTGTCTTCATAACATGTTTTTTTTTAAAATCTAAAGTGCTATATACTGTATGTTGGATTTACATTGAATATGTTTTTACAACCCATCTCCTAGAGGCCCAGAAGAAAACAAAGTATGAAGACACAGACAACAAATGAAGCCAAAGATGCTGCTTGACAAACAGTTTATCACCATGGAGCAACTACTATTTGAGGCGTGGCGTAGTCCAATCAATAAGCAGACTCGAGATGCTTATGCCCAATGGCCAGAAAATGAATGGAATGTTTCCGGAGAAGCAAGCAAAGTGTTTTTGGAGCATTGCTACAATGTGAGAACTCGACAAGATGAATTTAAGGAAAATGCTTTATTTACTCAGTGACCACTTCACACAATCTACACCAGCAAAAAAAGGCCACCCAATAAACAATCGACATTGATGGTTTCTCCAATTCATGTGCAAATAGCACAAGCTGAAATAACAGACGCTGAAGCCTCAACCCAATTGGCTGAGGAAATAGCCAAAGATCTCAACTTCAGTGTGTCCTGTTTGGTCGATATGTCCACCACAGTTGAGTCACAAACCACATTCATGCAGGACCGTAGTCTAATAAAGGAACACAAATACATTGTATTCGACAGCTGCCTGATACAGATTATACTGATGCTGAAATGTGTCCATCCCGTGAGGGGGAACGTATGCGGGGAGCCATTGGTGAATGTGACTTGTGTTTCACAAGGCCACCTGTGCCCTGCTCCATGCTACATTTTCATGGTCAGCTCACCCAATGCTGGGCAAAGTGCCAGCGGCAAATCTACTGTGTGCAGCAGCTTTACTTTTCGGTGGCTCTACTTTTAATAAGTTGTCCAGATTCTGTAAATTTGTGGGACTTCAGTTCCTTGCTAAAACACAGTACTATAAATATCAAAGAGAATTTTTATTCCCCGCTATTAGTGAAGCCTGTTAAATTGAACAAATGTCAATTGAAAGGATATTCTTTGACAAACGGTTCAGGCTAGCTGGCGATGGACAGTGTGACAGCCCAGGATTTTCAGTACGGCACATACCACTTTCAGGACATGGAAACTAAAATAATTGTGAGTTTGATGGTCGTGCAGGTGTCCGTATGTAAATCCTCAGTGGCCATGGAGAAACATGGTTTTATAAAATCCCTGGAAGATCTCTAATCGAGGGGAATGCAAATAGACCTCATAGCAACCGACAGACATGTTTCAATAGCCAAGGCCATGCAAGAGCAGTTTCCAAACATTCGCTATCAATTTGATGTATGGCACGTTGCCAAAGCAATCAACAAAAATATTACAGCTGCTGGTAAAAAAAAAAAAAACGGTTCAGAAAATATTTTACAGTGGTCTCATCTTTGAGCAACCATCTTTGGTGGAGCTCAAAAACCTGTGGTGGGTATGTGAAAATTCTACTTGAAAAATGGCGCTCAATGATGCACCACTGTTCCAACATTCACTCATGGACAGAGAACTAACATTTTCACCAATGTGCACATGGACCTTTATCGGAGGAGCAGGAACGCAGGAAGAAGTGGTTGGTTCCATCTTCACCTCCAGACAAAGCTCTTGAGAAGATCGTGTTTGATAAAACTCTATCAAGAGATCTGAAGGGACTCACAGAATTCTGTCACACAGGAGATTTGGAGGTGTTCCACAATATGTGCCTAAAGTACAGGCACAAAAGATTGCATTTCGGCATAGATGGGATGCAATATCGTACATTACTAGCGGTCTTATCGCATAACGAGAACGTAGGAGAGAACAACCGAGGACTGCGGGAAACTTTGGGATGCTTCGTTACACAATGGCCTTTATGAAAAGAAGCAAAAAATGGGTGGTCAAGCCAATATACCAGGAAATGGAATTCGATTTTGTAAAAGAGCTCACTTTGACTGTGTTGGACATACATACTCATGGAATCGCTCATGATTTTATTCCTAGGACACATACATTGCCACAAAATATTGCAGACGTGCCCTGTCCACCGAAAGCAGACCTCCTGGAACAGTTCACTTCCCAGTTCAAATGATTAGCAACTATTTATTTGTTCAACAATGTTTATATAAAGTGTCCAAATAAAGCGTCGAATTAGTCTTTTCAAATGTATCCTCTTTGTCAATTTTTTTTTGCAAGAAGTGCTTTTTGGAGGATGCCATACAGTGTAACGCTGTGCTTTCACACTTCCCGCTTTCGTCAAGCTCTTGTGGGACCTTCACTGTTCGGAGGAGGGTGAGATGGGTTTCAGTATGAAAGCAACTTTGGGGTTCTGCAGTTGCCTTACCATGCACGTGTCCAAATAGCTGAATAAATACACATCCCAAAAAGGAATGAGACCTAGGCGACATAAGAAACTTGCCACGCAAGAACTACAGACTGTAAGCAAAACAACGCATCAAAGGGGGTTGTTGGTGAGAAATAGGTGCATTCTGACCTATATTTTTATGTGGTCGTTGCTATCGGATGCCTTATCAGGGGGCCGATCTATGATTTGCGGCCCTCAAAGTCTTACGATTTCAAACGCAGTGGGAATAGGTGTCAATGTTACCAAAATATATGACCACTCCTGATTAGGTATATGGGAGGTAAAGTTGAGGTGGTGCGGGGGTAGAGTCTGGGGACCTGATGCGTTCTAAGGGAACAGGGTTCAATGGTTGAGGTGACTGCGGCCTGGCAGGAGGGGGTCTGGAGATGGCATGAGTCAGTGAGCAGAGACGGATTGTGCACTAGGGTTGGAGCATGGCCTGCTCTGACATTCTCGTACGAGCACATTTTGTCAGGGCTCGAGACTCAATACTTGTAAAAATAATTAGCTGATTTCCTTTGAGAACAGGAGATGGGCTGAGCTGACAGGTGTTGGGTGCTTGCTGTGCGAGGTGCTGGGAGAGTGAGCTGTTCACCAGAGGGACACTAATAATAAGGCATTTGGAAGTGAACTAACTGTAACTGTTTTCATTTAAAAAAGTAAATCACTAGAAATTGTGTGCAGCATTGGTGGATGCCAGCAAACTATTTGTTTGTTTTTCAAAAATATTTCAGATGTCACTGTGGTCTGCAAGGCTATTCGCTCACATTGGGAGTGAAGGTCACAGCGTTTTGCTTGTGAGCTGTGCACACCCACGCATCCTACACAGTATAAGGTTCGATTGTTTTTTGTCCTTGGAAGAAAGGGAGGATTCTGAATGGAATGTATGAAGGGAGGTGTGTAATACCGTCAAATATGATAAGGTTCACCATTCCAAAACTGGACAAAGGAACATGTATTTTCATTTTATGAAAATTCATTGATCTGAAAGGAGTCTCTGCGTTATGCTGAGAGAATGGAAATGCCGAATATTATGTAAGTTTTACTGTAGACGATTTTATAGATGAACGAGTCAAGGTTTCATTATCTGACCATTATTGCTGCCTTACACTGTAATGGGTTGATGTTTGTGGCATATTGCAATGACACGCAAAACCAACCTGTGTGTGTACTTGTCTCTTTCCCGGGCAAATGGGCAGTCCAGCACCAAAATGCACGTAGTCCACATCTGGGTTCCCCGCAGGTTCCACCAACGCCAAATTTTATGCTAATATTCCATTAAAATGCCGTCTATGTGTTCTTCGAATTCTTCCATCAACTTCGGCATCCCATTGCAAGCTAAACATACTCCATAGCACTAACCACTCAAGCACATTGTAGGCTCCAACTTTCCACAATGTTTTCTCTGTGTTTCCAACGTTTGTGTTCATCATTAGTTTTCACACGGTGCAGAATTAATGGGTAAATTGATACATTTTAATAAAGAACGGCCACTGAGACACATTTCTGTTATGTTTGCTACACAGCTACATCCTGCCTTTTTGCAAATGTCATCAATTCCACATACCAATTGATGGCTTCTTTAGCCGGCAGCTGCAGATACACTTAAAGGGCTGGATCACAATGATGCTGTTTTGGGACGATCGACCCAGGCCGATATGGCCTTTCGCAGCACCAGCGATAAGGAGCAATCTGACATCGTTTACGGTGGCCTAGCGCCAAGCTGATGCCGGAGACTTCCAATTCACAGATGCGTCCAATGCGCTACTTATACTCAAAAGAACACTGTGTGACTCACGATAAACATATGTGGATCGAGAACAAAGAAATAAAATTATGTGGTTGAATATGGCAATCCCCGGTTGTTCACAGAGCGTTTATTGTGAAATAAAAGCACATTATAAATTGCAGAGTATTGCAGTTTCCTTTAAAAAATTATATTCTGTATTCAAAATTGAGACACGCTGTGTTGTGAGAGAACGATGTGTTGATATTCCGGGTGATGACTGGGTGCGTTTGGCTTCACTGCCCAGTAACGTCATGGAGATAGGCGGAGAATATCGCTAGGAATGGTGATGTCATCCTCAGGGGCGGGGGATATGATTTAGTGCCACCAGGGCAGTACACCTTAGGGCGATGTGGCAACGGATAAGATTAGCACAATATGGCCGTGCCCTGCTGCCTGATTTCGCATGAGTAAAAGTTAGGAAAACTGCGATAAGATACATAGGAAATGTTTGTACGATCGATCAACATATGCTTAAACACACATGCCCGAACGCTCGGGACAGTAATATTTTTGAGAGCACTATTCCTTTAAATAGAATTGATTCTTTATATCCTTTTTTGTTGTCAACACCTGCTTTATGACTATGGCCTCCGTCGGCTGCATTAATGCATGATATCTCTCAAGCAATAGTATGTTACGACTCACACTATGGTCCAAAGGACTCTACACCAGCTTAAGCCACTGGTTATATTTCAAAAAGTACTTAACTTTGCAAAGGCAATTCCATCATAAAATGGCATCAAAATACACTCAGTTTTAAAATTCATTTTTTCAATACAAAGTAAATTAGGCTTTAGAGAGCAACAACTCACTTTATATTTAATATAGCTGGCAGGGCATTGAGGTACCAGCACATGTGTTCCTGTTTTTAAATAGCATTTCCATTATTTTACTATTTATATATTTTGGGAAGGAGAGGGTTTAATTTACAGTTGTATTACAGCATCTGATTTTGGAGAGCTAGCATGGGACTAGGTCAGCCAGAAATCATTCCTTCTGCAAACCCTCACTTCAGGTAGCTGTGTGGAAATCAATCCCTCTCTCCTGGGCTGACCTCCCTCTCTCGTGGGATAATGCTCCATGTTTTTATCCCCATTTATTCCATAATCCTTCCTTCCTCTCCTTACTCATATTCCTTATTAATCCCATATTTGCTGTGTGCATGCAAACTCAATCGTTATGGCACCACCTTTGCCTTGTGATAGAGGGGTGGCTTTCCAGTCCCAAAGATGGGAAGGAAAACTGTGCCTATTGTTGAAAAACCTATTTCATTTTGCACTCTAATTTCTACCTAAAATTTGTGAGATTGATACAATTTATATTTTTAGATTCTGCAAGTCGGTGCACACATTTTGAAACTTTGAACAATTGCACTCTGATGAAATTTGGCACAATTTTAGCCTACACAAAACGTGGCACCATATACTTTGTTTTTACATATTCTAATAGATATTACTTTTATCTACAAAGTGTCCAAAGTGTGTGTCACTCAGAGCCTGCTTTGCAATGCAGCGCTCAATTTAGAGATTACCCATTTTAATGTGAGATTTTCTTCTTGTAAAGCAATCAAGACGTTTTCCTACAGGTGGCAGTGGTGGTGCAACCACCTACATATTCCCTTTTGAATGCTTTTCATATGTTTCAGGGTCCAATGTCTACTGCAATGCATATAGAGTTCAGTAAACCTTTCCCTTGACCTGAGTTAATGGAATTTGTTTATGCCATGCCTGGTTGTTTGACAAATGATGATCGACACTTTGAAGCTGAGCACTCCACATCCATTACTGACATCTGCTATGGCAATTATAGATATAATATTCAGGACTAGCCCAGACAGGTTGTCAAGGCCATTGTGTGTACTTCCCCATGTGCATTCCTGGCCTGGGATAAGCCTTTTATGCGTTAGACTCATGAATAAATCTTGGACCATTTAATTTCCCCAATGCAGAACTTTTCTAGCTCTCCTTACAGCATGCATGGCAAAGCAGAAATGAAACTGTAAATGAGGTTTCCGTTTTACACTACCTTTCTGACCCTTTTGATTAATAGGACACATATGCAACTCATTGAATACAAGTCACATTTGAACTGCAGATACACGTTTTCCTTACAATGTTTGCAATTATAAGGCCTTTTTAAGGAATTCAGTCCTTTTAAGCTGCAAAGTTGCGAAACTGAGTGTTCTGGAGAGTCAGGATGTGTTCTCATGTGGATAACATGCTCAAGGTTGCTTGGGCTTTACAAAATGAATTCTGATCATTTCAATTAATTCTGTAGCCTGTTGTATTCCCTGGAAAATAAATGTTCCCGAATAGATTAAAAATAGTTATTGTTTGATTCTCATACTTGTCCTTTTCAATTGTCAACCTGTAGTTGAAAGAAAATATGCAATCTACATTGTTGTACTCACATGTGTATCAGGTCTCCGAATGTATTGTAATCCAAAGTTACTTCTACAATATTAACGTTTGAGTTGGGCACGTGCAGATTTCTTTGCACTTCTTAATAGAATCCTATTAGGACATGGCAGTGAGTAAAGCGTGCAATCTTAACAGGCATCCTTTTAATGCTGACAGCAAGCAAGAAACTGAAATCTCCTACAAATGACAAAATCTAATGATGCCTCTCTTGCTCTTCTAGGGAGGCCTTACACTTCATACTTTGTTAGGCCTCATTTTTGCTGTAAAAGCTTTGACATTACCATCATAAATTATCCAAACTAATGATTGATTCTATTTAAATATGAGTACAATGAGGATTTGAACTTTGGCTAGTTGACTTAAATATATATTTTTTTAAACAGCCTTGCATATAGTTTTTGGGAGTGCAGGTGGACTGGGCACCCACACAGTTCCTAAAATTATTGGAAAAATACTTAGGGTAAGTTTCCCCCCCAGATTTCAACCATACTTATTTTTTATCACAAACTGTGATTCGTTTTCTTTCTCAGAAGCAACTCACAACATGCCATGAAAGCATTTTGACAATAAAATATACTTATTTTGGGCGTTCCAGCTATAAATATGGGTGGTAGTTTACTGGCACATATTTTTGCTAGTCTGAGACCTTTTACATAATCATTGTGACTTCCTTCAGGGTCAACCGATGGAAACATGTACCTAAATCAAAAAGATTGGTTTAATTTCATCCATGTCTATGTAGGGGATATATTGAAGGAAATACATAATTCTGAAAACAAATGTAGTAAGGGTTTGGTTATGCACTGCTGGGAGATGTACATGAGCTGGCAAAATGTTGCATGTCCTTTAACATCTATAAAGCAATGTTTTAAAAACACAGAGAGCTTGGAGCTATCAACAAGATGTTTCACAAACTGCTCAATTGAAATATACCTCCCTGGCATGCAAGTTGCTTCTCACAATGAAACCAATATTTCTTGATTGCACCCCTCACAATGTTATAAGAAAAAGTTCTCTAAATCCAGGTTACGTCTTCTAAAGCTTTTAATCTGATGTGGGCCATGGACAAAGATTCTTTGTGCATATCGGTTATTTATGTGAAAGTGAGAAACATATACTCCTTGGGCACCAAGTGCCAGTGCCTTCCTTTTAGCTGCTGGAATAAGTGAGATTTGTAGTCATATAAACCACATTTTTGCTTGTTTCTTCAAAGAGAAAATAATCTGTAGCCAAGAATAAAATGAACATTAGCTGTGAAAAGGAAATAAAAAATGTAAAGCATATTTTTAGAAATCTTTATTTTTAAAGGTGCAGAAAAACGAATATTTTGTAATTTATCTGACTTTATTATATTGTATTATTCGTTAATAATGAACTGTGGATATACGTGAAGTGTAACTATTTTGTAAAGCATGTCATTTTATGATTTTATTAATGGTAATGTTTTTGTATTGTATGGTTTTATAAACATGATATTATAGTACATGTTTGTTATGGGTTAAAAGGTTGGACAATTGAATGAGCATATTCCTAAATTCATGAGACAACCAGTTGAATTTATTTTGTTCTAGTTCAGTGTCCATTTTTGGAATGATACTATTGTCACAGTATTTTGACTGTTCATTAATCCCTTGTTATGTCATCAGTGCCCATCATTCCGCCCATTAGTAAGCTGAAGGAACTTAACAACTCAGCCACTGCGAAGACCTTTGTCCTTGTTTTGCAACCTGTGACTGATCATAATGGACCAATTAGGTAAATATACAAATGAACGAATGGCCATTTTTTATTTAGCATTTTTAGAAATGTACACGTGGCTTTACTTATTTTAAGTAATATGATCTATTCATAGTTTTGCCAATCCTTTGTAACATTAGGGTTTCGTTTTAAGAAACACAGCTGTAATAATCATTTGCAACTTATTGTCAATTGAAAAGGCAGAGGAGCAAGACCCTTTTTGGTACGTTAAGGAAAATGGCAGCAGTGCGACTGGTCTAAAGTTCTAAAGTTAGGAACCCTTTTGTTAATATGGAAATCACTCTGGCAATATAAAATGGAAATTAATGACATGCCCTACTTTCTATTTTGTTCAATGATGAGTTACACTCCTAAAAAGCATAGAAGTACTAGTTATCATCTGTTTACCAGAACCAATAAAACAGTGAAAATAAATAGAACGAAACACCTGGGCATGCTTGTTAAACATTCAGTCATTTTTTTTGTTTTTCACATATTGCTGAAGAGGGATTTTTCTTTTTTTTTCTCCATGTCTTTTACTGGGGTGGAGGACGATTGGGTTGCATATGAATGTAATGAAGTTAATGGAAAACTAGGATAACAAGCAAGTCAACTTTCCTTCACCACCATAAGATCATAATTAAAATCCTTAAACAATAGAATAACAGACACTTTGAATGGATTGTGGCCTCCCACGTATTCATCATCTTTGATAATCGACATCCAGCTTCAGCTGCTTCGGAAAACGCTTTCAACAGAGGGCGCTGTGCGCTGATGCTGTCGACTCAATGTCCCTCGAGGGCCTCTGTCTCGAGGAGGATGTCATCGAAGGCAGATATATAGGGTTTCCGGGGAGTACCGTAAAATACCGATATTTGCCACCGTTAATGGTTTTATATTCCTGGGGGGGACTCCGATAAACCCAGATATTTCATAATTCCAAAGTGCGGGAGCGGATTCAAAAGCCTATTGGTTTGTGTTGTAGACAGAAGCGTTGATGATGAGCTATCCTTGCAGCTCTGCTTTTTAAGTTGATATTGGAACCGACATTGATAAAACTGCAGTACTTTATTATCCACTATTGCCACTTTGTGGCAGAAGGTCGAATTGACTGCCCTAACTCACAAATGGCAATGAGATGAACTTGGAATCATGTACAGAGTGCAACAGGAACGTTGCAAGCAAACAATGTCGGTAGTGAAAAGGAATCCAAAGGAAACAGAAGATAAAAGGCTCTGAACCGAACAGTACCGTGCAGTGATATGGAGAAAATTATAAGAAACGGCACGCGCAGCTCACGGGATGCGGGAGGGCTCTCAACGGAGGGCCGGGCTGCGTGATGGAAAAAAGAGCAGCACACGGCATGCGCAGCTCGCGGGATGCAGTAGGGCTCTCAACGGAGGGCCGGGCTGCGTGATGGAAAAAAGAGCAGCACACGGCATGCGCAGCTCGCGGGATGCAGTAGGGCTCTCAACGGAGGGCCGGGCTGCGTGATGGAAAAAAGAGCAGCACACGGCATGCGCAGCTCGCGGGATGCAGTAGGGCTCTCAACGGAGGGCCTGGCTGCGTGATGGAAAAAAGAGCAGCACACGGCATGCGCAGCTCGCGGGATGCAGTAGGGCTCTCAACAGAGGGCCGGGCTATGTGATGGAAAAAAGAGCGGAACACAGAGTGCGCAGCTCACGGGATGCGGGAGGGCTCTCAACAGAGGGCCGGGCTGAGTGATGGAAAAAAGAGGAGCACACGGCATGCGCAGCTCACGGGATGCGGGAGGGCTCTCAACAGAGGGCCGGGCTGAGTGATGGAAAAAAGAGCAGCACACGGCATGCGCAGCTCGCGGGATGCAGTAGGGCTCTCAACAGAGGGCCGGGCTATGTGATGGAAAAAAGAGCAGCACACGGCATGCGCAGCTCGCGGGATGCAGTAGGGCTCTCAACAGAGGGCCGGGCTATGTGATGGAAAAAAGAGCAGCACACGGCACGCGCAGCTCGCGGGATGCGGGAGGGCTCTCAACAGAGGGCCTGGCTGCGTGATGGGAAAAAGAGCAGCACACGGCATGCGCAGCTCACGGGATGCAGTAGGGCTCTCAACAGAGGGCCGGGCTATGTGATGGAAAAAAGAGCGGAACACAGAGTGCGCAGCTACCGAAAAATAGGTAAGCTCAGAACGTAGCAGTGCTGTGAGGAAAATAGAAACAAACAAGCAGCAAACAGCCTGAGCAGGCAAAAGAAAGGGAAAAAAGGCAGCGCAATATTTACAATTTGACTTTTTACACTTGATAATGCCAATATCTTCCCCCCTGCTGCTTTTCACCACCACGGTAACTGGCCTATGTGTGTCTATCTCTAGCTAGCACGAGTGGCCTTGCTTTCAAATGTAAGATTCTGTCTGACATCATCATATGGGTGCTTTTGCTTTCGGTGGGAAAAGTACATTCAGCAAAGATCATTCTCCAGCATTGGATCTTTCATGGATTCACATGCTTAGAATATTCCCCGTCGTCAGACTGGGAACCCTCGGTACACATATATATAGTCATTTCCAATAGGAAAAACTTCTGCCCTATCCCCGTCTGCGTCCTCTACGGGGCCGCCCACGTACGCCCCGTTGGACGTGATGGTATATAAGCCCCGCCCCCGCGGGTCCCTTCAGATTTCAACCGTCTCCAAAGATAGTGGGATCTCCTCGTGTATTTTCTTCAAATACTTATCGATTGTTTCTAACTCCTGCGAGTTGGTCTGTTTGGTCCGCTTCCAACTCCTACGAGTTTTGTTAGTTAATCTGGCAATAATGTCGGGTAAGCCTCTTTTCCGCCCGTGTGCCACGTGCGGTCTAAAGAAGGTTTATGAAGGGGATGGCCATCTTGACTGCATCTACTGCCTTCACCCCCACCACTCGGCGGACCAATGTGATATCTGCAAGGGGTTTTCCCAAAAAACCCTGAAGGACCGGAATCGGCGACTGGTCTCGTGGCTGAACGACGGCGCTGGAGCGTACCCTCAATCGGAGGTAGGATCGGTGCGCAGTATCGCCTCAGCGAAAACATCAGAAGCCTCCCGACGCTCACATCCGTCGGAACCTCCGGCCAAAAAATCACGGCCTACGGGGAAGGACGGGCCTCGAAGTCATTCCTCTAAGGCCTCATCGAAAGAATCGACGAAGAAATCATCTTCCTCTTCTTCTTCGTCGAAGAAAGACAAGGACAGGCCAAAATCCTCCTCGAGCGATCAGAAAAGATCAGCTACGAGTAGAGAGGCGGATAAACACAGGGAGAGCTCCGCGAAGGCGGGACCGCCTAAGCCACCTGCAGGCCTTCCGTCGACGACGACGATGGCGACGATCCAAGTGCCCACTCCGTCACAGTCCCCCGCCTTTCAAACGGGCTCATCGTCGACGACGATTCCCTCGTCGACGGAGTTCCAGGCCTGGAGGCCAGAAACGTTCGACATGGGGCTACCCGACACACTGCTACAAGAACAGCCAGTTTCGATCGCCTCCAAAGAGGACGACGGCTTCAGAATAGTGAGCCCGGAAGACCTGGGGCTACGGCCCAGATTTCCTTCTGGTGCAACCTGCTCTCAAGTTTTCACCCAGCCTCCAAACGCCCAGGCTACTCTCTCCATGGAGGTACTTTCCTCCTTACACTCGCTCTTGAAGTCCCTGGACGAAAGGCTCCCGCCTGTTCCGACGACTCCCCTCGTCGACGAGCCCGGACCTTCACACCGCCCGACTAGATCGGTCGTGGGCCCAACTGCTCCAACAGTCCAGGAAGAAGGTGAGCTCTCGGACTCCCTCTCTGAACAGGGGTCAGCTTCTAATATCTCCCTCTCGCCGTCGAGAGACCCGTCATGGGTTTCGGATGTGGAGGTGGATCCTCCGAAAAGTCCCATTCACCCATCTCCACCGGACGACATAGGGGCCTTCCATTCCATGATGGAAAAAGCCTGCAAGGAGTTCGGTTTGACCCAACAAGAAGAAAAGAAGGACTGCTTCCTCTTTGACCACATGGGCAAGAATAGGCGTTCCGTTTTTTCGATACCGATACTGGACCACGTATGGAAAGAGGGCGTCCAAACCATGCGGCATCCATTCTCGGAACCTGCGGTCAAAGGCCGCGTAGAGAAGAAATTTAAAGTTCCAGATACGACGCCAAAATGCCTCTCTGCGCAACCCACGCCTAACTCGGTGGTATCGGCGGCGGCGACGAGAAAGGCAAAGGCCCAGCATAAGTGCTCTACCCCGCCGGACTCCGAAGCTAGACGCCAAGACGCTTTCGGTAAGAAGATCCTGTCAGTGGGAGCGTCAACAGTGAAAGCAGCGAACTCCCTGGCAATCATGGCCAGGTATGACAGGGAGATGTGGCACAGACTGGCACCCATTTTGGACCACCTCCCCGAAGAACACAGAAAATCAGCTATGTCCCTGGTTCGTGAAGGAGAAGAAGCCTCGAACCATGCTATCAATATAGCGGTGGACCTGGCAGACTCGGGGTTCAAACAAATTAACAATGGAGTGGTTCTACGACGCCAGGCCTGGCTCAAATGCACCAACTTTAGACCCGAGGTGCAATATAAGGTCGTCGACATGCCTTTCGAAGGTGACCACCTGTTTGGCGAAAAGGTGGATGAGGCCTTGAAAGGAATGAAGGAGGACTCTGAGACGGCGCGCTCGCTGGGCTCCCTCCAAAGCGGTAAGCCCTTTCGTTCCTTTCGCCCCTTTAGAGGAGCTACGGGAAACGCACGATTTGCGGGATCCAGGGATAGAGCATTCGGGAGGTCTTCATATCCGTCCCAAGGTTATAGACGCGCCTCACAGTCCTCGACCCGACGCAGAAATTTCCAGGCCTCTAAGAGACGTCCCACTTACTCGTCGTCGACGGGAAAACAAAAAGATCAACAATGACGTTCTAGGAGGGAGAGTGTCAAGTTGCGTCGAGGAATGGGAGTCTATTACGACAGATCGGTGGGTTCTGGACACGGTGAGACTGGGACATTCCCTAAGATTCAAATCCAGACCTCCAAAACGTCCACCGATATGCCTGTCTCAACCACACCTAAGCGTCTTGCGTCGAGAGGTTGCGCTCATGCTAAAAAAAGGCGCCATCGAGTTAGTACCTGCTTCACAGAGAGGCTTAGGGGTTTACTCACGCTGCTTCGTAGTAAAGAAACCAAACGGGAAGTGGCGCCCCATCCTCGACCTACGGGACCTCAACAAAACCCTGCTGAGTCAAAAGTTCAAGATGCTTACTCTACAGGAGGTAATCAGATCGTTCCAAAAGAACGATTTCCTAGCGTCTCTGGACCTCCAAGATGCGTATTTTCACATTCCGGTGCGCACTCACCACAGGAGGTTCCTGAGGTTCCTAGTCGGCCAAACACACTACCAATTTACTGTGCTCCCTTTCGGCCTGAAGTCCTCCCCAAGAACCTTTACAAAGTGCCTAGCACCCGTAGCAGCCTGGCTGCGGAAGGAAGGGCATCACGTTTACCCGTACCTCGACGACTGGCTCGTGAGGGGATCCTCCCCAGCGTCGACCAACGACAGCCTATTGACCACCTTGCGACTGCTACAGCGTCTGGGATTTGCAGTGAACTACGAAAAGTCTTCACTAAAGCCCTCGAAGAGCTTGAAGTTCCTAGGTGCTCAATTCGACACCCACACGGGACTAGTGAAACCATCCCGGGAAAGGTTGTTGAAAATCAAACACCTGACAAGCCAACTTCGTTTACAGAGAAGGTTGTCAGTAAGAAAATATGCGGCTCTCCTCGGCTCCATGGCATCGTGCATCCACCTAGTCGCGAACTGCCGGTTGTTCATGAGACCTCTACAGGAGTTCCTATCAGACAGATGGAAGCAGGCCACAGGCCGCTGGTCGGACAAGATAATAGTCGACGACGAACGAGTTATCAAAGCCATCCGATGGTGGAAAGTGGCGCGCAACCTGGACAGAGGGGTCCCCTTGCAGGAGCCGGAATTTCAGAACACCATCATTACAGATGCCTCTCTGTCGGGCTGGGGAGCACACATGTCACGTCACCAAACCCAAGGCAGGTGGTCATCGACCGAATCTCGCCTACATATCAACGTCCTGGAGCTAAGAGCGGTGAGATGGGCCCTGAAATCTTTCCTCCCACACATCAAGGGGTCAAAAGTAAGAGTGCTCACGGACAATACGACAGCTATGTTCTACCTGATAAAACAGGGTGGCACCAGATCCAGGACCCTCTCGAAGGAAGCTCAAAAGATCTGGCATTGGGCTTTAAAACACCACATCTCCCTAGTAGCATACCACCTACCGGGAGCGAAGAACTTACAGGCGGATTCCCTGAGCAGGACGATGTCACAAATACACGAGTGGGAGCTGGACTCCACTCAACTCGGGGAAATCTTCGAAAGATGGGGGACACCGTCGATCGATCTCTTCGCCACGGAAAGAAACCGAAAATGTGCTCAGTTCGCGAGCAGATGGCCCCAAACAGACTCCCTGGGGGAAGCGTTCTCGTTTCCGTGGACAGGCAAGTTCCTCTACGCCTTCCCTCCATTTCCCCTCATACGGAGGACGATCCAGGGGATCCACAGGTACAATTGCCGGGTCATCCTAGTGGCCCCGCGCTGGCCGAGGCAACCATGGTTCTCAGACCTCCTTCATCTGTCGCTGGATCAGCCGATACCATTCAGGAAAGTACCGAACCTCCTGTCCAGGGACGAGGGGACCGTGTGGCACCACAATCCGGACAGCCTGAACTTAACTGCATGGCTCCTGACTTCTCGGAGTTCGGGAACCTAAAAGTCTCGACTGATTGCCGAAGGATTCTGCAGGCGGCCAGAGCCCCGTCCACTAACAAATCATATGTAAGCAAATGGAAAAGGTTTTGTATATGGTGTCAAACACAACAAAATATACAACCTTTGGAAGTAACTCCGGAGCAAATCCTCCCGTATCTTCTTCATCTTGCGGAAAGCGGACTGTCATCATCGTCAATCAAAGTACACCTGGCGGCTGTTTCAAGATTTACCAGAAGAAGACAGTCCCCTCCACTATTCAGTGACAGGCTAGTGAAGCATTTCATGAAGGGTCTGTTTAGAACCTTCCCTCCGGAAAAACGGTTCCCACCGTCGTGGAGTCTGAACACGGTTCTAGCTGCCTTAATGAAGCCTCCCTTTGAGCCAATGTCCTCTTCATCTCTACAATTTCTATCTTGGAAACTCGCGTTCCTAGTTGCCATCACTTCGGCTAGAAGAATGTCGGAACTACAGGCACTGGTCATAGACCCTCCATATCTGAGGTTCTTTAAGGACAAAGTTATTTTATCAACTAACCCTTCATTCATCCCAAAAGTACCGTCGGTCTATCATAAGCACTCGACCCTGGTACTCCCTACTTTCTTTGCATCTCCTTCGTCGACGGCGGAGAAGGCTCTTCACACTCTGGACGTCAAAAGGGCACTAAAATTTTACCTACAAAAAACGCAAGATATCAGAACCACCAGACAGCTATTCGTCGCCTACGGCCCCTCGGCTAGGGGTAAGGCTATCTCCAAACAAGGTCTGGCTCGCTGGGTCTCCTCGGCGATTACCCTGTGTCACTCCAAGGCCGGGAGACCTCTACTACATCGTCCCAGAGCCCATTCCACGAGATCGACATCTTCCTCCGTGGCTCTATGGGCAGGAATTCCGCTGACGGACATCTGCCAGGCGGCGGCATGGTCTGTTCCGCACACGTTTACGCGCCACTACTGCCTGGAAAAGCAGCACGCGGATGAGGTACAAATGGGAAGGGCAGTGCTTCGCCACCTTTTTCAATGAGGTAAGCCAAAGTTTCAAGTAGAATGCTGCCTATTATTATTTGGCCTCAGCTGGTTTTTCAGAGTGTATACATGGAGGTGCATAGTTTATTGACCTAAACATAAGTGGTTGGGTAGATATGTGCGCAAGGGGTGCATACTGAGTCATATGACATAGCATTGTATGGCGAAAATCCGTTTCGTATCAGTATAATAAGTTGTTGCTTACATACATGGTGTAAACGGTAGTGTTTGGGGGTGTCTCTACGACTGTAAGTTACATTGCACTCTCACCTCCTTCTTGATGTTACTGCTTTACAATCTATTCTAAGCATGTGAATCCATGAAAGATCCAATGCTGGAGAAGGGAGTAGTTTCTTACCTGTAACTCCATTTCTCCAGCATTGGTATCTTTCATGGATTCACATGCGCCCTCCGGCCTCCCCGGACTGCAATGTGGAAGATTGGTATGCAAGCAAGTTTTCCCCCCGTTATCTTGGAGGGGTCGAAATCTGAAGGGACCCGCGGGGGCGGGGCTTATATACCATCACGTCCAACGGGGCGTACGTGGGCGGCCCCGTAGAGGACGCAGACGGGGATAGGGCAGAAGTTTTTCCTATTGGAAATGACTATATATATGTGTACCGAGGGTTCCCAGTCTGACGACGGGGAATATTCTAAGCATGTGAATCCATGAAAGATACCAATGCTGGAGAAATGGAGTTACAGGTAAGAAACTACTCCCTTCTCCCAGCCCCTACCCACTCTCCATCCCAGCCCCCACTGCACACAGGAAATGCTGTCCCTACAGGGACCTCGCCACGCCCTTGATAACGTTTTTTTAAAATCACATGTGAGATTTAAAATGATTCTTCCTGGAAATGATAAATATGGGGTGGTGACGGTACATGTAATGAAAAAATAGATGTACTTGCTTCCCATTGACACTACCTCATCCACTTTAACCAGTGTCAGGTCTTTCTCATTGATTGTTGTACCTCCCTGGTAAAATTCCTGATCCCCTCCACTTCAAAGCAATTCTTCCATTTTAGAAAGTGCCGGCACACTCCCACTTCAAGTATTGCATCCCTCCGAAGAAGTGCTTCTTGCCTGTCATTGAGAGTATTGCATTCCTGCTCTGAAGTGCTGGATCTCTGCCTTGCATCAGTGCTAAGAATGTTTGTTCTCGCTCATTGCAAGTAGACTGTACGATTCCATTGCAATTGTTGCATCGGTTCCAAAAACACTTTGATTTCTTGCTATCAGCTGCTTACTGCTCATCTAAGCTGGACCTTCATCACTTGACTGGAATCATTGCTTCTCTGCCAAGTCACGCCATTCATCTCTCATGGAAGGTATTGCACACATATTAAGGGGTGATGGAATTGTACACTTCAAAGTGTTAGATCCTTGCTAAGAAGTGTCAGTGATAACCCAATAAAGGTACTCTGTTACTGTTAGAAAGTGCTGATAGTCTTCAGCTAAAAATATTTCATTCCCTCATTGTTGACCCCCCCTTAAAAGGTTGCCTCCCTTGTAAGAATTGTTGTCTTCTCCCATTGACTGAAATGACTGCATCAACTGGACCCCATCACATACCAAGCCATGGAGTTATAATTATAATTGTTCTTTTATAACACACTTAATACCAGCAAGTGGTTTCTAAACGCGTAATCGGGATTTGAACCCGTGTCGTGCTGCGTTCTCTTGATTCCAACACAAATGCATTGCCTCAGCAGGGTTGCAATGTGAGTGCCATCGCGTCATCAGGAAACAATAGGACGCACAGGAGGCAATCTTGGCAGGGCAACTAGACCGGTATTTTAGGAAGTTCAAAAGACGTACATTAGTGTGGCCATGCTGCCATCTGTGCCAGATGGACCAATAATGTGCTGTGACAAATATCTTTGGAGGAAGGTGAAAGCCCCAATAGCAAAATTGGTGCTTTATACCTGGAGACAGAGTGAGCTGGATGCTATATCCCTGGAAAGCAGAGTGAGGGGAAAGATGGGTGCTAGATTTCTTTTTTTTTTTTAAACTCTTTTTATTACTGAAGGTCAATACAGATTAAACTCATTGTGCCTGCATATGTCGGTACATACAATTCAACAGTTGTTAAAGACATAGCTCAGGTATCACAAAACAATTTACACAGACATTTCCTCATCAGGGGCCATTTCACATAAGTACACTCTAAACGGGGCCCATGTGTCCTCGGTGGCACAGTCATAGTATATTGTTCCTCACATTCGTTTACGTAGGCCAGATCTCGAATAAAATGTTCAGTTTTTGGGGGAGATGTACTTGTCCAACATCTCAGTATACACCTTTTGGCTACAACACATGCAACATTGAACAGCCGTAGGATCTTTTCACCTTGTTTGCCTATGTCTCCAAACAAATATTTCGGCGGATACATGTCCGCAGGGATTTGTGTAATGTCTTCAAGCATCTCCGCCACTTCTCTCCAGAATGCAGCAACAGGGGGGCATTCCCAATACATGTGATATGCCCCCGCTTGGCTAGCCTTCCATTTAGGGCAGTCCCCAGAGTGAGTCGTTGAGAACTTGGCCATCTTTGCAGGAGTGTAGTGTAACCTATTTAGGATTTTGAACTGAATAAGTCTTAGCCCTGCGTTCATGGATACCGCTTTGGTAAGCATACAATATTTCGCCCATTTTTCATCCGGGATATTTAAGTTCATGTCTTCTTCCCATTTGGCTTTTGCCTGAACTGTGGTGGGGGTGTGTAGTTGTACCAGTGCATACAGTTTAGAGACTCCCAGCCCCGTACCAGATGTGGCGGCTTGTACTGAATGCAGATTTCATCCTATGGTATTCAAGTGTTTTGGTTGGTCCCCCCCCTATTGCCTCCCTGAATTCCTCGAGCGTTACAAATCTGCCATTTGGGAACATGCCTCGCATCTGGATTTCCCTGTCTGGGTCTCAGTGTCTTTGTATTGTCTTATCCAATGTGGGTGGTATAGCGGGGTATTTCCAAAGGGCTACATCTGGGTCATATGGGGTATCTATCTTCAGTTTTTTATATAACGCCTTCCATGCGCATACAGTGGTCGCAACTGGGTCAAAGGGACAAGAATCTTTGTATTGAGAATAAAATATTATGGAACGGAGGTCTATAGGATGTGCCGCAAACTTCTCAAGCCATATATGGGGCGATCTATCCTCAGGGTCATACCAGTGCCTCGCGAACTGTGCTTGTGCTGTAGGATAGTATAGCTTGAAATCCGGTGCAGTTAGTCCACCTGTACAGTAAGGTTCAGTGAGTTTTTCCCATTTCATTCTAGGGGTTTTCCCGTCCCACACAAAGGAGACCACCATTGTTCTTATTTTCTCAAAAAAGGTTTTGCCTGGCCAGATTGGTATATTAGTAAATAAATAAAGTAACTTAGGGAGTACGACCATTTTAAGGATCGGAACCCTGCCATTCAGGGATATGGGTAACTTGGCCCACGTTTGCAATTTTGCCTTCAAAGTCTGCATTATTGCTTCATAGTTGTCTGCAAAGAGTGTTTTTTTGTCTCGGGACACCAGCACGCCTCAATATCGAATGTGTCCAGTTGCCCACTTAAGGTTTCCAGTGGATCCCGGGCATGTGGTTTGAGGTGTCAGCGGTAGTATTTCGGATTTTTCATTATTTATTTTATATCCTGAGTATTTAGCAAATTCATTTATATCTTGCATTACAGGCATCAGGTTAGTCTCAGGGTTCCTAAAGTACAGTAACGTATCATCCTCATATAAAGAGATCAATTGAGGCGGGCCAGACATTCTTATTCCTCTATCCCAGTGTTTTAGCCTTATCATTATGGCCATTGGTTCAATAGTCAGTGCAAATAATATTGGTGAGAATGGGCAACCCTGCCTGGTAACTGTGCACAGTGCAAAGAACTCAGAGACCACAGTGTTTGTAAGGACCCTCGCCCCGGTTTTTCTGTACAGTAATTTAACATAGCTAATGAAATTGGGACCAATTCCAAACCTTCCTAATACTTCAAAGAGGTACACCCAGGACACTGAATCAAATGCTTTCTTGGCGTCCAGTGACACCGCTACAGCTTGAGCCTCTGGGTCGATCTGTGCCATTATTGCAAACAGTCTGCGCAAATTGAATGCAGTGGATCTTGTAAGGATAAATCCGTTCTGATCCGGATGAATCAAAGACGGCATATTTGGTAATAGTCTATTTGCCAGGACTTTGGCGAAAATGTTAGCGTCAACGTTAATGAGTGATAGTGGCCTGTATGATGACATATCCTGTGGGGGACGGTGGGGCTTCGGCAGTACTGTTATTACAGCTTCTCGCATGGATCCGGGGAGCTCCCCAAGTTCCAGCACTTCCTCCCGTACTTTTAACAAGATTGGGGCAAGTTCCTTTTCAAATTCTTTGTATAGTTCCACCCCCAACCCATCAGATCCCGGGGCCTTTCCTGAATGTAATGCTTTTATGGCTTCTATAATTTCTTCCTCCGCGATTGGGCTATCAAGGGCCAGTTTTGTGTCTGGTGCGAGGGTCGGGAATTCCAGGTCATTCGAGTATGCTTGTATTTCAGATACAGTTTTCTCGTCTGTATTTGAGTACAGTTTCTGGTAAAATTTCAGGAATTCAAAATTAATGGATCTACCCCCGGTCACCATTCCACTCTCCGTGCTTTCAATGCATGTTATCGGAGTGTGTTGGCGGTACGCCCTGATGATGTTGGCCAAGGCTCTTCCTGCTTTGTTCCCCTCCCCGTATCTGCGCGACTTGGCTGGGGCTGCTATGTATTGCAGTTCTCTTGTGGCCAGCTTATTAAATTCCTTTAGGAGGTGATTTATTTCAGCTAATGTATCCTTATTTCGGGTCTCGCTATAAGAGTTCTCTAATTGCCGAAGTCACGTTTCTGTTTCAGTTAGTTCCTGTCTCACCGCTTTAAGCAGCCCCGAGGATTTGGAGATCAGAGTACCCCTTACCCAGACCTTGAAAGCCTCCCATACTGTTGAATATTTATCCACCGTTCCCATATTGTTATTAAAGAATTCTTCCATTTGTATATATAGTGCCTCCGCAACATTAGGGTCTTTGAGTATATGTGTGGGCATTCTCCATCTCTTCTGCGGTTTCGGGACATCTCCAAACATTAAATCCAGGGATACTGGGGAATGATCAGATAGTGTTCGTGGGTATATTTCACAACTTTCTAGCCCTCGCAGGATGTCTTCCGACACCCACCAATAATCTATACGAGATTCCGAGTCATGTATGCCCGAGTAGTACGTGTACTCCTTCGCACCTGGATGCAGTGCCCTCCAGGCATCTCGTAGCATCAGCTGTGGCATAACCTGTTCTAGGAGCATAACCTGATCTAGGACTATAGATGCTTTAGATCGCATCCGCTTGGCTCTGGAAGATCTGTCTAGATTTGGGTCTAATATTAAATTGAAATCTCCCCCCCAGATAATACTAGTAGTATCGAGTGTAATCAGTAATTCCAGTATATTGAGATAGAAGTCCGGGTCATCTATATTGGCGCCATAAGTGTTCACCATTGTAATCAATTTCCCTGCAACCTCTCCCCAAACCAGTAGATATCTCCCCAAGGGGTCCTCTTTATGTCCTTTGGTCTGGAATCCCAGTGATGGATGTAGTATAGTCATGACTCCTCGTGCCTGAGTGGAATATTCTGTGTGGTATCTTTGCTTGCCTCATGCGACTAGTATACTTGCGTTACTGGGGCCCTGTGTATGTGTTTCCTGTAACATGGCTATATGGGGTGAGTGTCTGTTAATGTAAGTTCCTATTTTCCTAGTTTTGGAGGGATTGTTCAACCCCCTGACGCTCCATGACAGCAGTCTAATGTTCATCCCTTTGCCATTGTCAGTGCCACCCGCCATCGTATCTGCTCACCATTGCAGTGTTATCCAAATACCGTTCAACATGCATAGCGCAATTATCTGTCTGACCCTCAACAAAACAACTTTTCAACTGTTCAACAAACAATCCATCTTCTCCTCTTCCCCCCTCACCCGCCACCCACATAATCCGCCCCAACTGGATGATTTAACCTTACAAACTGCTGGAGATCTCCTGGGGTTGCCATGCTGTCGCTGTATGGCCGCCCGCCCGAGCTCGCAGTCCGACTTCCACATTTTCCTGTGGTGCACCACCGCTTGTTTTGTCTTATTCCTGTTCCGTTTTTGTGGTAGGCATATGCTTTGGTTCTTCTTGTATCAGAGTATCATCAGTCCGCCTCGGGGCAGGGACCGCCATTTTGATCCGGGCCCCGGCCTACTGGGGGCAGAGGTATATGTGACTCGATATAGGCCATTGCAGCCGCCGGATTCTCAAAGAAGTGTGCTCTTCCTCCGTGTTGAATACGCATTTTGGCAGGGAATATTAATGCATACTGGACCTGACGTGCTAGTAACAGTCTTTTCAGTGGTTCGTAGGATCGTCGGTTGGCTTGAACACCTGCCGAAAAATCCGGGTATATGTGGATACGGTTCTCCTCATAATGTAGTAGCTTGCTCACGAGCTTTTTTAAGAATCGCATCTCTGTCCCTGTAATTTAGGAGGCGCGTTATGATCGTGCGGGGTGGCGCCCCTGGTTTTGGTGTTGGAGCCAGTGTGCGATGCGCCCTTTCTATCAGAAAATGTTCTGAGAAAGTTTCAGGTCCGAAGAGGGTTTGTAGGAGAGCTTCTACTTGTTGTTCCATTGCTCCTTTGCCGAACTTTTCGGATACCCCAACAATTCTTATGTTATTTCTCCTAGAACGAGATTCAAGATCTTCGCATTTAGACTGTATTCTGAGAAAGTCATTTTTTAATTGCGTTATGTCTCGAGCATGACTTGCAATAGCGTCCTCGTTGTTACTAATTCTGCCTTCGGCTTCTGTTATTCTGGAGCTTTCTTTATCCACTTTTGCCTTCAATGACCCAATAGTTGAGACGATGTCATCCAGTTTCACGTTTATCGCAAGGAAGCCATTTTGTACAATCGTGGTTAGCTTGTCGACCTCGCTTACAACTTCAGTTCCAGTGTTAAGGGCAGCGGATGTTCCTGCCATCTCCCTTGGCTGTTGGTGAACGAGTCCATTGGACCCCTTTTCCTAGCCCCCGCTCCTTTTGTCGGTTTATCAAGCATTAGTGCTGTCCTCGTGGCTAGGGCCAGCAGTTTATTCAGCACCACCTCCTCCTCGCAGCACTCACAGCACGTGGCTTAATGGCGGTTTCGGTACGTGCCGCTTGACCGTCTCACAGGGTTAATGTGCCGTCCGCAATCCTCTCCCGTTCCTGCCGCACCGTCGCTGCCCTCCTTACCACCAAAGACACGTCGGCCGCTTCAGCTTGTATGAAGCGTCCTTCGGTTCACTCATTTGTTGGTGTCGGATCGCCGGACCTCTATGGTCTGCCGGATAGAGCGTCTGCGGTTACTTCCAAAATCCGCGTGGATCTGGGAGGCGGCCCGCGTCCACCACCCTCACCACCAACAGTTGCATGTGCTCTATTTCCATCCTACAACAGCGTTTTTCTTCCGGATTTCTGCTGTAGAGTGCAGGATTGTTCCGCTGCAGCCTCCATTCTTTAAAATCATCTGCGGGGTGCTCCAATTTAGGATCGTTTTGTTAAGGATAATTGTCGGAACGGAACTCACGCTCTAGGCAGCCATTTTCTATCGCGCTCAACAGCGCCCCCCGTGCTAGATTTCTGAATGCAGGCTACACAGAATTACATGAGCTGTGGGTGCTGGTGTATGCGCGGTGCATGCTGGGGGTCGTAGTTTTAGTTGGGGGAGTGGCTTGCGGGCTTTTGTTGTGGAAATGTAGGTTGGGGCGGCTTGGATAGCGAGGTTCGGGATTTTGGGTTGGCAAGGGTTTGTACAACAGATTACTGGATTACCATGAAAGTGATTAGAACATCTTGGACTGAGCGATTATCCTACATATGCACACAATTAAACAATAAAACAACACTTTTGTGGTTACACCGAAAAAACAGTTATCTGCGATTTTTTGAAAGGGGCAAACGGGAAAACACAGATAATCACAGATTCTGATTTGTGAAAACACTGAAAAAACACCCCCGGAAGTTAAATAAATAAACCTAAAACAGGAAATCCTGCATACATAGCACACGCAGTGCCCGATCACTTCAGTTCCGTTTTTCTCTGATGCTATCGCTTCGAGAAATCTGGCACGCTTCATTTGTTACTCGTGAGTATGTCTTCTTCGTTGACACCGACTACCCTGAAGACCGGGTTCAAGAAGTGTTGAGATTGTGACTCGAATATGTCTATGGTGTTTCGGGGTGGAGCATAAGACCTCAGTCTGCTCCAAGTGCTCCAAGTGCCAGTCGATGACCAGAAAGGTCCTGAAGGAGCGAAAGTGGAAATTGGTGGTAGGTCAAAACCCCAAAAATCTCCAACCAAAAGACCTTCGCCCAACGAGTTGGAAGACGACTCTCCTCGGAGGAAAAAAGTGAAAAGATCGAGATCGAGGAGTGGCTCTCACCACTCCTCATCGTCGTCGAGGAAGTAAAAAAAGAGGCACCATAGGTCGCCTTCTTTGACTTTGTCATTGGACACCTGCCCTGAGAGGGTATCTTGCCCCACCAAAAACTCCACACTGCCGAATGGGAAGCATTTAGAGCTGAAATGCTAAAAATATTTCAACACCAAAAACCCATGGCAAGCCATGCTCCTACCGCACCTTCCAAAGAAGCCGGTAAGGAAAGGGGTCGAGCCAAATCCTGCACGCCTTCGAGCCCAGGAAGAAGGCCTGATACTCATTGAGAGCCGTCGAGGCCTTGACGCAGTGACAAGTCATCGAATGATCCTTCGAGCCGAAAACATAAACACAAGTCGAGGTATTCGACACCATCGACGCCAGCCAAGCCCTCGACATCGGCGTCACCGTCTATGGGACTGCATTTCCATGGCAGCAGAGCACATTCCTGGGGGGGAAGAAAGAGACAGATTCTTGTACATAGTTAGAGACGGCAAAGAAGCCATGTGTGAGTCTCTTCAGTCGGGCTGAATTCTGGTGACAGCATCAACAGAGTCATGGCTACTAGCACCGTTATATGCAGATTTGTCAGGGTTTTGCGTCGGATTTGCAGTCCAGACTCTTCAACATGCCCTTTGACAGGTACCACATTTTTGACACCAAGGCTGACGAGAGCCTTGAGAAGTTGCAGACCTAAAAGGCGGCAGCCAAATCTTTAGGTGCCGCTGTTAGACAGCCTCAGCCCTTTCGTCCCAGTGGACAACCTTGGAGGGGTAGATCTTTTCGCTACTACTCCTAGGTGGAAGAGTGCGAGGAATGGCTGGTCAAAGAGACCAAAGAAGGTTCCCTCGTGGTGGATGAGGGAGAGGTGTGAAGCCCGCTCAAGCAGGGGCATCTTTACCATCAGCCACTGCATCAGCCGCCTCAAAACCTCTCTGAGGTCTTGAGTCACAGTTCACTAGTGGGGTCAGACTGTCTCAGCATCTAGAAGAATGGTGAGACATTACTTTGGATGCTTAGGCATTGGAAACCATGGCCCACGGGTACTGACTTCCTTTCATTCAGAGACCTCAGAGCAATCCACTGGGGAGCTGCCCTATGAGGATTCCATATCTGCTCCTTGTGCAGGAAATTTTAACCCTGCTAGTGAAAAGTGCTATAGAACCGGTGCAAGTAGCGGAGAGGAACAAGGGATGGTATTCTCCATATTTCCTAATACCCAAGAAGGACGGAGGACTGAGACCCATCTTGGACTTGAGATACTTGAACAGGATCCTCAGGCAAGATAAGTTCAAGATGGTCACACTTTCTCAGATCTTTCAGGCCCTCCAACTCCAGGATTGATTTGCGTCATTATTTTCATGTCCCAATTCATCTCAAGCACAGAAAATACCTGAGTTTCACTGTAGGCGGTTCTCATTATCAGTTTCAAGTTCTGCCATTTTACCTGACCTCAGCCCGAGGGTTTTCACCGAACTGATGGCGGTGGTGGCAGCAAGTCTCGGGAGAGGGGGGATTCAGGTCTACCCCTACCTGGACGATTGGCTGATCAGGGCATGTTCTCCCGAACAAGTCCTGCATCATCTCAGTGTGAACTGCCACTTTCTTCACAGACTGGGCTTCTCCCTCAATTACAAGTAGTCCCATATGACACCTTCTCAAAAGCTCCAGTTCATCGGGGCTGTACTGGATACTTCCTTGGGAAAGAGCTCGCCACCCGAAGTGAGGGGTCTAGGCATTCTGCAGATGGTCAAGAAGTTTCAGAGTGCCCAGCATCTCCCGGCCTTTGATTTTTTGAGGTTGCTCAGCCACATGGCATCCTGCATTTTTCTGGTACCAGAAGCCCACCTGAGAATGAGATCCCTTCTATGGACCCTCAGAACTCAATGGTCCCAGTTCTCAGGTAAGATGTAGGACCTACTTCAGGTCCCAAGCAGTGTTGCACAGGATCTTCTGTGGTGGGCCTGCGAGGACAATATTCTGAAGGGAGAAGCCTTTTGGCAACCATGGCCGGAGATAACAGTAGTGACGGATGCCTTTTTCACGGGGTGGGGAGCCCACACCAACAATCTGACAGTCAGTGGTCATTGGTCTCCATCGGAGTCCAGACTACATATCAATCTTTTGGAGCTGAGGCCAATCAGACTAGCGCTGAAGGGGGTTTGTAGGATCGGACCGAAAACAAAAGGTCCGACCGCACAAAAAGACCGAAAAATGCTACCACCAATGGTTCGAACAAATAAAAGTTTGAACCTTTGGTGGTAGCATTGTAGGTAAGTATAACAAAAAAAAGACTGCAAGAGCGGCGGGGGTGTCCCCCGCAACACCCCGCTCACTATACTATATGGTATAGTGAGCGGGGTGTTGCGGGGGACATCCCCGCAGCACACCCGTAAAAAAAGAAAAAAGGGCTGCGGGGTCTTTCCGCTGAAACACCCCGCTCACTGTACTTTACAGTATACTGAGCAGGGGTTGCGGGGGAAATCCCTGCAGCTCCCGAACAAAAAATGAAAAAGAAAAGGACCCTGCGGCGCCGGTTCCTGATCACGGAAGTGAAAGGGAACTGGTGCTGCAGGGACACAGCGCAACGCAATGACAGGTAAGTGGGGTGTGGATCTGTTGGGGGTGTGGGTGGAGGTCTGTGGGGGGTGTTGTGGTGTGTCGTGGCTGTGGGTGGGGGTGTGGGTATGTAGGGGTTATGAACGTGTGTTTGCATGGAAAATGTACAAACCTTTTGTGGTTCGTACATTTCACATGCAAACATTTCGGCTGCGGCAAAATCAGCTGCGGTCGGATCACATAGATCCGCTGAAGGCCTTTCTGCCCTCTGTGTGGGGAAAGAAAGTCCTGATAATGACGGACAACACAGTGGCCATGTACTATCTCAACAAAAGAGGAGGTGTAGGGTCACTACCACTGTGCAGAGAGACAATGCAGCTCTAGTACTGGGCTTTTCAAGAAGTAATCTCTCTATCACCAGTTCACCTAGCCGGAGAAAAGAACCAGGCGGCGGACGCTCTGAGTAGGCACAGCACAGTCTCCCATGAGTCGGAGCTTGCTCAGGAAGTCCTTCAAGAGATCTTCACCCTTTGGGGATTCCCTCAAGTGGATCTGTTCGTGACCAGTCTCAACCGGAAGTGCGAACTGTACTGCTCCAGGGAATTTCTCCCAAGAGGAGCTCTAGGAGACATGTTCGTAGTGGACTGGGAGTTTCCACTACTGTACGCTTTTCCTCCAGTCCCTGTCATTCCTCACGTGATTAGGAGGTTGAGAAAGTTCAGGAAACGCATGATCCTAATTGCTCCAGATTGGGCCAGGAGGACGTGGTACCAGGATCTTCTGGACATGTCCCTCTGCCCTCCAATATGTCTTCCACAAAGAGAGGACCTTTTCTCGAGGGAGGAGTGTGAGGCTCTCCATCCAGAGGTGAAGACATTCAGCCTCCACTCATGGTTTCTGAGAGGCTGAGATACAAGGATTGGGACCTCCCGGATGACGTAATGGAGATTTTTCTTTCGGCCAGAAGGCCAGCAACAAAGTCATTGTACCGTTGCCGTTGGAACAGATTCTGCAACTAGTGCAGAGACAAGAATGCAGACCCTTTTCTCTGCACAAAACCTGAGGCGTTATCCTTTCTACTATGCTTCGCCATTCTGGGGCTCCGGGTTGGAACTATTAAGGGCTATTTAGCAGCACTATTCATCGTTAAGCGCTCGTCAGAAGAATGTTCATATTTCAAGATTCCACTGGTGACACAATTTCTAAAGGGGCTGACCAGTGTGTTCTCCCCCATCTCCCTTTCAGGTTCCAATTTGGGACCTTAATCTGGTACTAACATTTCTAATCTGTGCACCCTTGTCCATTAAGGTTGTTAACTTTTAAAACCATTCTCTTGGTAGCTCTAACGTCAGCCCGTAGAGTGAGTGAATTGCAGGCACTTTCATCCAAGCCACCTTTTACTATCTTCCATAAGGATATGGTAGTTCTGAGGGTTAAGCCTTCATTCTTACCCAAGATCATTTCTGACTTTTACGTAGGACAGAAAATTGTTTTACCTTCTTTCTATCCCCCACCTCATCCTGGCGAGGAGGAGTGATTACATAGGTTGGACCCTCGCAGAGCTCTTAGCTTTTACATATCCAGGCTATCAAAAATGTGCATTAATGATCAGCTTTTCATTGGCTATACAGGCCACAAACTGAGTCAGGCTGTTACATAACAGACCTTATCCAGGTGGATCATTCTGGCAATTTTGGAATGTTACAGACTGGCAGGCAAGGCTCCTCCTGAAGGATTAAGGGCCCATTCCACCAGGGGCATGGCTACCCCTAAAGCCCTGCAAAAGGGCGTACTGATAAAAAGTATTTGTGAGGCAGCAATGTGGTCTACTATTCACAGGTTCACAAAACATTACTGCCTGGAGTCTTCCCTCTGCCAGGATGGGAGATTTGGAAAAGCAGTCCTGCAGTTGGTGCATTAAAACCATTAAAAACTACATTGTTACTCCCTCCACCAAATCTAATACTGCTTTGGGAGTCTATCAAAGATGACGAATATGTGGGACTACACAATCCATTCAAAGAACAAATTACTTACCCCTAGTAACGTTTTTTCGACTGGATGTTCCTCCCACATATTTCTCATCACCCTCCCAACCTACCCCACAGTAGAATTTCCCATGCTACTGCAGCTTTCGCTTCTTCAGTGCGGTCAATCCCGTGGTTATGCAGATATTTCTACTGTACGAAAAACAGAACTGAAGCCAACGGGCGCTGCACGTGCCATATATGCCTTTGATGGCGTCATCCTCGAGACGGAGGCCCTCGAGTCGACTGCATTGATGCACAGCGCCCTCTACCAAATTTGTTTTACGAAGCAGCTGAAGCTGGATATCGAATATCAAAGATGAGGCATACGTGGGAGGAACATCCAGTTGAGAGAACATTACCAGGGGTAAGTAACTAGTCCTACTTGGGGGTCTGCTCTGGCAACCACATCTAAAGAGCAATGTCTGTCAAAGTATGGGCTGACTACCATATAATCCAGGGGTCTGCAACCTTTGACTCTCCAGAAGTGTTGGGCTACAACTCCCATCAGGCACAGCAATCACATCCAATGAGGAAAGATCATGGGAGTCATAGTCCAAAACATCTGGAGAGCCACATGTTTGCAGACCCCTGATATAATCGGTTCACCAATTTCAGAAAAGAAGGCCTGCATCGAAGAGTTGGCTGAAGCCGCTCTTGCTTTTGTATAGTTGGCCTACCCCTGTGAGGGAAGTAATTGCTAGCGGATTAGCAGCATATATGCATGAAGGTAAACAATATGTCTAGTTATTTACTGTTTCGGTGTACACATTTTTTGTTTCAACTGCAAATGAATTTATGAACAACAGATCAGACCGATTAATCTTCTACTACCTATCAAGTTAGTAATGGCCATGGTCCTTCAATAGAAAGGATTGGAACAGAACAATTAAAATGAGATTGTTTTACGGGGAAATATGAATCTTCGGAAGAAAAATAGGGACACCATAGAGGCTACTTTTCTGACATGGAAAATTGACCACAAGCATATTGGGCCCAAACTTCACTAAATGTCTGGGCTGAGGTAAATGGCCAGTAAGAAACAAACTTTACAACACAGGAGCTAATTGTCAGGCTTGTTCTTTCAGATGCCCTAGTAGATATATTTCTTAAAACCGCTAAGCACTAAAAACTATTAAAATACTGCCTAGTGAGCAAACAATTTATTTGAAGGAATTGGCAGTTAATGTTCAGCTCAGTTTTGCTGAATAAAAATTATGTAAATAACATGTTTTCTTACCGTATTGTAGAATGACCGCTTTATTTCAGTCTACACAGGCCAAATCTTTCACGCAAAGTTGATCTTGTAGACTGACAGCTGGCCTCCTTCGAACCATTTATATTTTGTGTTTATTCATATTTGTAAAACACATTCGCCAAAGCTCTGTACACTTGACTTAAATAAATGGTTACTCAATTGCATGATATCAGAGATCAATAAACCTGAAGCTAGACATTAATGTTGAAGGGACGATAAAAGATAAGCTTTCAAGGAGGCGGTGAAAGGAAGCAAGATGGGTGAAGAACGTACTGGTGGGTCAGAGTGTTCTAGTTAAGGGGTTAGAAGAGAAAATTAACATACGTGGAACTGAGCAAAGTGAAGAGGGGGATCAGCCAGAAGAAAAAAGTGGATAGTAGCGAAACAAACGACTAGGAAAGGTCACTAATAAAATAGAAGGGAGGTAAACAGATGCAGATCAGTGGGGATAAAGGCAATACATCAAAAATTAAACTGGACACCATGGGTGGGATAGAACGCCCTGGAAGAGCTGTAAGATAGAGCTATGAGCACACACATAAGGTAAGGGTGGAAGCATGTAAAGATGAGGAATAGCTGAATTGAAAATAAATAGAAGTGGGTAGAGAGAATAATCAGGAAGACTCAGAAGCGGAGGAGAACAGTAGTCTCAGTGAGTTAAATCTAGTGAAAACAAGAGAATGTTAGTAGCAGCGAAGATAAGAAAAGGCCAGAGTTTACTAAGGCAGTATAACTAACAGCGACAGGTACAAGCAAGGTAGAAAATGTGAATTGAGAAAGTAAGTGAAGGGTTATAGATAACACTGAGATTTCAAACAGATGAAGATTTATGATGAAAATCAGGAGGGGAAAAGATAGAAGATGCAAGAAGACAAAGGTAAACGAATAAGAAAGTGTTAATTGCTCAGCAGTAGAAAGACAGTCAGAAAGAGATAGATGAAGGAAGAGAATGATAGAAAGACTTGGGAATTGTCAGCATAGAAATGGCTGGGAAATACAAATAAGAAAATAAAAGAAGAAAAAGTAATACATGCGAAGATAGAATAGGACAGAGCCTTCTGGTATGGCAAACCGCATGACAAAACGCCAGAAGAGTTGACGGCCTAAGGGACAAAATTGGACTGACCAAAGATATGGGAGAAGAGCCAAGAAAGAGCAGAACCAGACCTACAAAGAGAGGGTAAAGAATAACAGGTAACAGTATGATCTATCATGTGAGATGCCACATAACAATCCAAAATAACAGGAAGTAAAGAGACATTGTGAGTAATGACCTAATGCAACAAATCGGAGGGGCTACATAAGAATGTGGATTTACTCATCCTGCAGATGAACGGCGCAGAGCAATCGGCCAGCTATCGAGATGAAAGAATCCCTCTCCTGAACCTCTACATCGGGCGGAAGATGTAAAACTGTGGAAGATATAGTATTGATCAAAAGAGCATATTCCTCTTTTTCTCTGCTTCAAAAGTACCTACAATTAAATGTCTCTGAGAACAGCTTTACAACAGAAACATATCTTTCTTTGCTCTCTGTGTCAGGAATTGCCATCTGGCAAGGGTGTGAAAGCCTTGGCTTTTTTTATTTTTATTATTTAATAAAATTATGCAGGGATAATTCAGTTTCGGAAAGGGTAATCTACTAATCAGATTCCCTTTTCCTAAGCTCCATGACAGAAGAATAGTGTGTATGTGTGCCCTGCTGTATCAGTCTCCTGATCTGCAGCGCCTGCTCTACCAGTGGCCCAGAGCAGGCTCAGAGGTCACAGATGCCCATCTGACAGCTGCACTGATAGCCAAGTCTCTGCAGCACAGGGGCTGCATTTAAGATGGCCTCCCTGTAGCAAATGTATGATGATCAAAGGTAGCCCATGATGATGGCAGGGTAATCTCTAAATAAAAGCTATACCGAAGTAAAGGCATGGTGTATGGCACCACTCATGAACATTTTATCCACATACAATTTGATATCATACGTGTCAGCTCCTGTGAGCCAGCTCTGCTGTGTATTCTGGCAGGACAGGCTGCCCCTGCCAAATAATAGGACAGGAACCTGAATATCCAGTCCTCTTTTTTGATCTCTTTGATCACCCTCCTCTAGAGACAGCCACTCTACAGGAAGCTCTCTTAGGCACACCCATTCAAAGGGAGCAGCCTCACACCAGGGTTTTGCATTTTTAAAGGCCTTTGGTCCTATTGAGAAGGAAAGGGGCCAGGTTAGTGTAGACAGGGGAGCTCTGTACAGAGGGTCAAGTCTTCCACCATCTTGTTTCTCTCTGCCTCTCTCTCTCTCTATCCGGTCCCCTCCACTTCCTCTAGAGAAAAGCACTTTGGGTGTGATGTCAGAAGGGCAAAGTCCACTTCTTTCAAGCGCAGGGATTGGAGCCCTAATCACCTACGTGCTTTTGCCTTTAAAAGAAGGCTTCTTCCACCACTTCTTCACACCATCTTTTGGACTGCAACCCTGGATGAAGATTGTATTGAACCATCTTTGGGAGAATTGACTTTCCAGATCTCTACCAGTGAAGTGAAGACTGAGCATCCAAGGCAGAGGCAAGGTCTGTTCCCGACCCATCCCCAGGGCACATTTGGGTAAACTTGCTGCTGGAACAAGACCTGCCTCTCTGCCACTGCAGGACCTCAACCTGATGAAGCACCCCTTTAGGAGTGCAGAGCCTCCGTTGCTGGTAGCCAGAGAACAAGGACTGAACTTGTCCCTGAGACCCCTTATTGGGAATCATAGCATCCAGAGAACCAGGACATACCAGAGCCCTCTGGTTCGTTGCATCGAACCAGTCAAACCATGGTCGAGCTAGGTCCACCGCCTTTCAAACCAGCAGTAACCTCCATAGCTCCCATTGGCACTCACCAAACCTTTCGAACTCTGACTGCTTGTTCAAACCTGTTTACCGCCACACCATGCTAACTGGGCGTATCATTGCTTCGGCTCGCACTACAAGCTCTTTTGTTGCATCTCCCACTGCCACTCGTTCCACAAGCATCTTTGCTGCTGATCGTCATCACCAGTCGATCCGACCTTGGTAGATCTTTGAGCCCCGTTCATCAAACGCTGCATCAAACCGCTCAAACCGTACCTGCACATCCAGTAGACAGCGTCTTTGCCGTTTACTCGACCATTGAACCGACCCTGGCGGCCCTCACAATCTGCATTGATTTGAGCACTTCAAGGAACCGTCAAGATAACTAGCGTATCCAGTCACCAGCTGCTTCTTGCGGTATTGCCCATCCTGAAGACCCAAGCCCTCACACACGCATGTGAAGCAGTACATGTTTTCCCGAATGACATCTTACATTAGGCATATCAACAATATCAATGTTTTAAGGAGTTTGAAGACTGTCTTAACACGTAAGTGTGCACAATATGTTTATGTTAATAAGTTATTTATTTTGTCAGTATTGGTAACTGTGTGAGGTAGAACATAGACATTTAAGAGTTATTTAGTGCAGCCATCCAGTAACAGTATTTGAAAGTAAGGTCTTGATGAGCAGGAGCTAAAACCAGCTCCTGGGTGTCTGGCCTCTCCTGGTAGGCAGGAGAAACCTCTGGGGAACCTGGAGTAAGTACCTAGCATACAGCAAATCTTACTTCCACATGAGATGCACATTTTAACTTTTTGTCCATTATGTATAGTCCATTATGTTTATATGTGTAATGGATGTGTTCTAGTTCTGAAACACTCAAAACTGTGATATATGAATTTTCGTAAGGCACACGTTGGCCTGTGGAATCCAAAGTAGCTCTTGGTAGCTGTTGGTTTCAAGATAACCAGGCTCTCCTTGGATAGACACAGGAGCTAAATAGCTCCCAGCTATTTTGATCCCCACTGAAAGCATGGTAAAATGTTTCAACATTGTATTATGGAATACTAATGGTCTTAATCATCCAATCACACATAAGACGGTGTTAACCCACTTGAATCATCTGCTGTAGATGTTGCTTTTCATAGGGAAATGCACATAGTTGATGAGAAAGCAAAAAAGCTCCACAGAGAATGAGCAGGGATGGAAAGGCACAGCACAAACACTTGCAAAACAGAAGGGATTAGTAAACTAATCTGAAAATATCTCTGCAGTAACACAACTGAGATGATAAATGCCAAGGAAGGAAAGTGGATCGTACTCACATTTGAACTAGAAGGAGAAAACTTAGCCCCTTGCAATATATACTTGTCAAGCAGTAATCCAAATCCATTGACTGATGATGATAGAAAAGAGCCTGATTAAGATCAACCATACAAAGCTAATTTTGGGAGGGGATTTCAAAGTTGCACTTGAGCATAATCTAGATAGGAGCTCAGACTTAAAGCTGAAAGATCAATAAGCAATGAAAAACATGATAGCCATAATGCAAAAGAAAGGTATGGTCTGGTAGACATTTGGTGCCTGCAGAAGCCAACAGCTCGAGATTATACTTATTTGGCCATCCATGCCTCCTATTCTATAACAGACTTCTTTCTGACTGATAAAGGTGCAACTCACTCAGTGCTATGCACAAGTTTAAGTGAAACACACATCACTGATCATGCTCCCATAGAGCTGCCTCTGTTAACATTTTCTGTTTTCATATTTGTATAGTAATATCGACCCAGAGATATCTGTGTGCGTCTTAGGGTGGGGCCCTGAAACAGTTTAGGGAAGCATGTAATTTCTCTGTAAGAGATAAAGAGATGTGTAGCATAACATGACTCTCATAAATACATTCACATGTATGTAAGCTAAATCCCTGGCACTTGAGGGAAGAGAAAGTGATGGAATCAATGACGGAAAACATTAACAACTTCTTGGAAGACGAACTTGAAGATGTGTTATCCACAGGTATAGTTTGGGAGAGCCTGAAAGCTTACTGGCAGGGAATGTACATAAAAGAAGCACACAAGAAGAAGCGAAATGGCAGACTCTAGGTGAAGAGCTGAAAAGAGAATAGAAGCGGAATGAGAATCCTCCACACTCAGAGTGGAAAGCAACACACTTAAGTATGAAATAAGCAAGCAAGGCACAGAGAAGGTGGAGTGATAACTGCTACTATTGGAACAGAACTCTTGGAAAGGTGGGAAGAAATGTGGCAAGCACCTTGTTCATAGGTTAAAGGAAGTTCAATCAAGCAATGTATTTTTGCGACAAATTATGACAGTAGATCAAACCTCTAATCTTTGAAAAATATGAATGGACGATTAGGACTCTACAATACAGAAGTGATGAGGGTGTAAGCGGGATCCGAGTAGCTTGTAGGCAATACCTATAAAGATTTGAAGTTCCATAGCTGTTTAATAGAAAATCATCCATTGATGCCGTTATAATGCTTGAAAAAAGCAAGACATTAATCAAGGCATTGCACTCTGGGATTTCCCAATAGTTAGATGAACTAATCGCAGACATTTGAAAAGGCTGTCTGGCAAAATTTCATTCCATGAATTACTAGCCGACAAACATTTTCCACTAACAGTTAAAACATGTTAAGTCTGGCCGCTCCTAAAATCTGACAGGTACCTGGATGAATGAGGTTGCCATCACTCTGTTTCATTGATTAATGTAGATTGCAAAATTCTAATAAAAATCTGGGCAACAGCAATTGATGCAGTGGCTAAATCTTCTATCCATTCTTACCACACAGCTTTTGTGAAGTGGAGAAATGACTAACGCGTCATTAGCCAAGGGCTGGATGAAATTCAATTATCACAAGACAGCAAACAGACAATGCTTTGGATCAGTTTAGAAGCAGAAAAGGCCTATCTGTGAAGATTCACTAGGTATCATCACTTCTCCCCATGGGGAGCCCTTTTTCATGAGGCTAGGGCGGTGCGGCCACTACCCAATAGTGCCCGTACGGGTGGTCTAATGCGGGAGAACCTCATGGGGAGGGACTCCTCCTCTAGGGATAAGGACGGTCACCTCAGGTCAAACCGTTGAACAACGTCACCTCCCCCCACGTTCCTTAGCCCCTCCCACTCCATTTCAAACCTTTATATTGAGAATAGATCAATGTATTTCTGTAGTACCTGTAGGAGGTGGACCGCGCGGTCCTCTACCGGTGCCGAGACTGCAAGAAGCCACAACACACGGAATCATTGCAGAAGCAGTAACATAAGCAGATGGCTGCAGGAAGTAGACCAATCCCAGTCCCTGGAGAGACCAGCGCCATGCAAGCAATCCCAGAAGGTAATGGAAAGCACAGGCGGACCTGTAGGGATGTGGGGGGAGTAGAGTGGTCTGTGCTTAATGTCGGGGAAGCATAAAGCCTATCATTGTCCATCAGAGAAGGGTCTGGGACCCCAACAGAAGAGAGCCAAGCATCTGAGGACATTTACCTTGTATGAATGGCAGAAATAAGTCCATGGACCGCCGGAGAAGGGTCTGGGACCCCAAAATAACTGTAATTAGCACAAGTGATAACTATCCTCACAGCAATGGCAGAGCGAAGCCTACTGACCACCAGACAAGGGTCTGGGACCCCAGCAGAATAGAGCCAAGCATCTGAGGAATTCTTCCTTGTATCAGTGGCAGAAATAATTCCATTGACCACCAGAGAAGGGTCTGCGACCCCAACATAACTGCAACAAGCACCAGAGAGAAGTATCCTTGCAGAAATGGCAGAGAGAACTCACTGACCACCAGAGAAGTTTCTGGGACTCCAATATAATTAAAACAAGAGGAAACCATCCTCACAACAGTGGCAGAGATAAGTGCACTGACGATCAGAGAAGGGACTGGGACCCTCATGTCACTGGAACAGGCATCCGAAGTAATCTTCCTCATCGCAGTGGCGTTGGAATCAAGGGAAGGACTTGGGACTATGCTGATATAGTGAAAGAGTGGAAAGAGAAACCCCAAGTTGAAAAAGAACTCTCAAACACTATGAGAGGGAAGTAATTCTTCTGGTGGGGAAACCCTGGCCTTGCTGCAAACTATATTGAGGAGTGCAGACCAGTACCAGGAGAAGGGAGCCATTCTCCTGTTCCAGGAAGTTGAGTCTACAAGGTGTTGGAACTACAAGCCAGGAGAAGGGAGTCATTCCCCCTGGCACCTTTTTGCAAGAGGACATTTTGAGAACACCACCCATATAGCAGGAGAAGGGAGTCATTCTCCTGGTGAAGGAGCTTTCTGTTGGATTATATTCTTCCTTAGTTGTAGAGTAAGGGAAAGAAGTAGGTTGTGACACAGGACGGTGGAGTTTGATTTTGACAGAACCTGTAGTATTAGTTTGTGGCTGGGAAACACCTCTTAGAGATAGGGATAGTGAGGTTCATTTTTTTCCTCAAATAAATGTTTATAGCAACCAATATGCCACACAAGTGTCAGCTTCCTTCTTCGACACCCTTAAATATCACTGGGGTTCCATGTGATGTTAACGAATGAAATAATAACGAAAACATTGTTAACGAAATGTTAGCTAGAATTATCTGTTGGAGGTGTTGTTCCGGATTAACTTTTGTAACTCCTTATCTCATTGCGTAATTAACCTTTATGTAGTCAGCACAGTGCTAATCCATGCTAGTAGCATACTGACCAGACCAATACAAGTCTTGAAAGATGCTAGACGGAGTTGCTCCCTGACACCAATTCTGTTTGTGACACTGCAAACCATAGCAATTGCAATCAGAATTAATGCAGCCATAAAAGGCATCACATTTGGTGGATTAGAATTTAAAAGCTTTCTGTTTGCAGGTGGTATTCTTTTCAAAAGTTAGTGTCTATGCACCATATTACTACGTACTATTAATGTTTTAATTTCCCAGATCCCAACCAAGAATGAAGGAAATTATAATTTCACAAAAACAATTCAGTCAAAAAGAAGGAAATTTTACTCCAAAGAGAATATCTCATTATCGAAACTTATATCTAATTAGAATTTGCACAAAAAAAAAATGTCCTAGCACACAGGAGTTTTATTCACTCCTTATTCAACATATACTTAATAGTAATACTTCACCATAAATCAAACACATTAACCAAGTTTAACCAATATCCAAGAGCTCTACGCGGTTCAAGAGTTTGACTCTCTTCTTCAGGAGCAGTAATTTGTAAATAAACAATTTGAAACAATACTTTGCTTGTAACAGTGTTTCATAAACAACAATAATTTTCAACAATAATTTTCAAAAGGTCGTTCTTTGTGTCTTGTGTCGAGCTTTCCGTTGTGGAATTAAGGAAACGTCATCCTATGGCATGTATGTTCTTTTTCTGATGCTCTGTAAATAGTATTGATATATGTATTAGTGATGTTTTTTTAATTGAGGCGGTTTATTTAATTCATACATTTCTAGCATTAGCCAGGTTCCTACCTGTTCACTGACGTATGATATCCCCAGAATGTGATGGCTTGTCAAAGCTTAGAAATTCAAATCGGTGGATCCATATAAAGGTAAGTATAGTATGTGTGATTATCCCCTTAGGTCTGTTTCTCTAAGCAATATACATTGTATTCACATATTCAAGTCTGGTAAAAAATGTGATGAGCAAAAACTCACCATTCAGTTCTACTTCGTGTGACACGATCGTGTTGTATACGAATGCGGTCTGCAAGTCTGCACGCGTTGACCGCAAGTCTTTCTTTACTTAGCAATATGCCGCCAATTGCGGTAAGTTTGTTCGTGTCTATACAAATAAGTAAAAACTGTGTCAGAATGAAGTGATTAGATGTTCTCCAATATGAAAACAAGTTTGACAAGAGTACTCACTTTGCCGTGTGCATGGAGACGTGCTAATCGGTATCCTTTCTCTTGCTGCATTCACGAAACCAAAGCGGTTGCTTGGCAACTCTGCTTTAAGTTATCATGTGATCTTGTTCACGTGATACTAAAGGATACTAAAGGATGTTGGAAAATGTAGTGCCTGGTTTTCCTATTCTGAAATTAGTAATCCAACTCATGTAATTCTGGGTGTGTTATCACATATGGTAATTATTTGTTCTGTGGCTACCAGCTTGTATCCGCAGATTGTCTTTCCATAATTTCACAACGTCATTTCCTTATTTATTTAACAGATCGTTATCAAATCATGTATATAATGATTAACAGCTGTTTCTTATCTTTCCACATATCTTAATGATAGTTACACATTTGTTTATTTAAGGTATAACAGATTCATTAATTCAAATAATTCAAATCATGCCCAGTTCTTTCTCCATTCTTTCTAATAATCATACCAAGTTCTATCTCCATTCATTATGAAAAATACACTCAGAGAGAACTCTTCATTCATAACTCTTGGTTCCAGGGCATCAAGTTTGTAAACCCAGAACATCTCTCTGCGGGAGAGTATTTGCTGTAGATTATCTCCCCTTGCGGCTCGGGTTATTATTTCCAAAACTACAAATTTCAATTGGTCTCTGAAATGTCTGGTGACTGGAGATTTTACATTTCCAGTTTTGATGTTCGATTTGTGTTCAGAAATTCGCTCTTTCACACGTCTTAGTGTTTGACCAACATAATATTTGCCACATGGACAGATGAGTCCATATATGGCACATTTGTTTTCACAGGTTGCTTAGTGTTGCAGATCAATTCTCTGATCTTCTTAAGAGTCAGTAATCCTCCTATTTCTATCCCACCTTTCTTGAACAACATCCAGGAATGTGGCTACAAAGTCAACTGATAAAAATCAGGTTTAATGCCAATCCATAAGAATGGCAACAATGTATCCTACTGACAGTGGCCTTTCAAGATGGAAATGGAGAAGATAAAGTACTTAGGATCTGAAATGTCACGGAATCGCCTCTTAGTATGGTCCAGGAGGATAGCTCAGGGGCAATGCGCTTGCCTTGGAAGCAAGACAACGCAAAGCAACACAGGTTCGATCCCCGGGTCCAAGTTTATAAACCTCTGGGTATTAAGCGCATTATAAATAACCAATTACAAATAATAAATTACAATGTATAGGCTCTGCTTCCCCCAATCTATCAATTGATATCAAACCCTCAGGTCAGCTTACCCTGGAAAGTGCCCTTTATAAAGGTGGAATATCACATCTATATAATATATTCTACTGGACAGATCCAAAGGCAAGATTGCCATATATTAGTAAAAGGGAGCAAGAGCTGTGAAGGTCTCATGTATTGAAATGCGTGCCAGAGAGCACAAGTCATTTTAATGCGTCACAAATAGTGAGTGGCCTTATAAAGAATGTTTTTACAAAATCATGCCCACTTACTCTTTGTTATGTTCGAGAGAAGGTGGAGATGTTGGGGAACACTTGCTCATATGAAGTGATTCTGCCTCAAATCCAAGATTTACTGGAAGGAGAGCCTGTCCAAAATAAAGAGCATGACAGGCATTCAACGGAATATGAACCCGGTGGTAGTGATTCCAATTGACGTTGTAGAAGGGGTATACAGAGACGACCAAGAAAGTGATGGCACTTCTACATAATTGCTTGCCAAAAATATATCTGAACATGGTACCTGTCTCTAGAGTACTATTGAGGGTATACCTCTCTTTTGCCAAACTACATTTACTCCGAATCACTTTTTGCCGCAAAATGCACAAGGATGCGTAAATGGGGAGTGCAGAGTTGTGATTAAAGCAGTGGTAAATCTGGTATTAAAAAAAAAGCTGCAAACATGCAGTTCGAAAAAGAAAAGTCAGCACACGTTCATAGGGATAGCCCCCAACATATATTTTAAGCCTGATTTGTATGGGCCTTTCTCCTGGATTTGGCAATCCTACAAACTACAGGATTACTCACTTATTGTATGAATGTTGTATATTTCAATGTAATTGTATGAGAGGTAAGATATGCATACTGCTGGCAATTTTCTTTAACAATCATAGTATCATGAAAATGATACTTCTAGTTTGCTGGATATGTTTGTTTATTATATGAATTCTTTTTAATTGATATATAGCTTTGTTATCACACTATGTTAATGTATTCCCACCTTGAAACTTTAAATATATTAATTCATAAAAACAATTTAAGCACAATCAAGGCCCAGGTAATGCTTCAAGGTAACAGAAAAACCTGAATTGAAATAAAGAGAGGGCATAAAATGCTTCTCTGGCAGACCCACACCAAATCATCATTCTAGGAAAACAGCTAAAAATGACAAAGAAAAAGGTTGGTGTTTGCTTTCCCTGTTTTAAAAAACACTGCAGATCCTTTCTCTTAATTCAGGTAAGAAAATTGCTAGAAATTCAGAACACCAAAACAACTGGATTGGTGGTAAAAGTTAAGCTCTGGATGGTATACCAATACATTTAGTTTTTGCTTGACATCCGTTTTGCTTGGCAAATTCCATAGAAGACCTACAAGGGCCTTATATGCAAAAACATACGCAAAAACAATATCTAAAAGGCTCATGAAGTAACTAGACATCACAGGCAACCACATGCTAGTTTTACCAATTTGAAAGAACCTTGTGCTTAGATTCAATGGCAAACACTGTGGTGAGATTTGAGGATATCTAATGGCATGAACAAATTCAGCTAGGTGACCAACAATAGCTTCATTGGAAAGCTTTGCAATTACAAGCAGGTGATTTTGGCTGCGTCTCTGAACTGTGGAATTACCTTGCATTACGCCAAGCAATGAGTTGAATTTGTGGTACAATCAATGTGGTACAATCAATTTCAGGGTAAATCAATGTGAAGGGCTGAAGATAAAATCCCTTCTGAGAACATGGAGGAAACTGCTAAGAATGTGTGTACTATAGACAAAGATCTGATACATTACAACATGGACAAGACTAGAAGATTGAATAGGAGCTTACAATCCCAGAACTGGAACCAGGCGCTTAGTGTTGTTTGTGCCTTTTGATCTTGAATATACAAACAGTGCATCACCCAACAGTGAATTTTGCTCAGAAATTACCAGTCTACGAAGAGGAACTTCCCACTCAAACCAAGCCCTGATCACAGTTTCTGGAAGTCCAAGTAGCCAAATGCCAGTTTATGGAATATGTTGGTTGACTGCACAAAGCCTTCTAGATGGTGGAGGGAGATCCAGGAATGGATGTCACTAGCAACTGACTTGGAAATAGCTCTTAGCAAAGAAGCAATCATACTAAATGACCTACAGATCTTGAAATGAATGACTCAAAGTAAACCCAACCGGATTCAAAGTGGGCTATTGGTAGCAACGAAAATTGCTCTCCACCAATGGAAAGACAGGTCACATACTTGACTGATGAATTGACTACTTTAGGAAGGACCATTGACTGGCTAGACTACTGGGAGATCACCTTTCACAAAGCTTGGAATCCTTTCATAGAACTATTTGCTTGATAGACTATCTCTATGAAGGACCAAAAAGAGACTGCTACATAACCAAGAATGTATGTAATAGAGCGTGCACTCTATGCAAATATACTACCCATTTGACAGCTTCAACACAAATTCTTTCTTTTAATGGTCAGATGTTTTTCAAAGTAAAATACCCTTTAACGGTTTATACTGTTTATTTAAAAAATCACAATAAAAAATAAATATAAATGAAAACCTATCCAAACTAGTAGGGATAGGACTCTGCCCTGGATATTTCTGCTTGAGAGCAGCCTGGCAAGCCTGAGTCATGATTCCAGCCAGTTGTGTAGGTTCTTCAGCACACTCTTCACCTTGAGACAGGTATTAGGTAATCGAAACAGGATCAAATATCACTCACAAAATTGTGCCCAAATGCCATCTCAGCCTGAGCATCAGTAAAAGACTGACATGACCTCAGGGTCACCCTAGTAGAGTGTAGGTAAGGAGCCCTCACATCTCTGCTCTGACCAGCCCTACCCAAGGGTAATACAAACAGTATTCTTTATGATAGCTTGAGTGTCTGAAAAAATAATAACAAAGGAGAACAAGGGTATACTAGAGTGCATTTTGGGAGGTGCAGAAGGTGCCAACTAGAGGAATTTCAGACATAGACTTTATAAGGCAGCATCCAAGAATAAATGCCAACTGGAAAGGCATGTCCTCTAAGCTCTGCCTATTGAACATTAGATGTAAGGAGAAGGGAAGTCCAGAAAAACATGAATTCATCAGGACGCCTCTGCACCTTCCATTTGACACAGAGAACATGACGAATGGTTGGAGCTGGGGGCGATTGAAGTAAAGGACTGGTATGTTAGCTTGCTTTAAAAAAATCTCTGTTTAATTCTTTAGAACATGTTGTGTGGTGCTCCACTGAAGTCCTCTTCTCATTGATAACATCATGACAGTTGTGACGAATCGCCGGATGTTGTCACTTCTTGCCTAGTGGAAGCACCTTCCCTTGAGTCCAGGGAGGTGAAAGCCTGCTACCCGATAGTCTCCCTGGGGATGGTACTCAGCAGGTGAATCTCATGGGAGAGGGATGCCCCTATGGCATTAGTGCCAACCTGGGAAAACACAGTATCCCCATGGCCCACGTTACCTTAACCCACCTCCCTCACCAACCCCCTACAGCACCATCCATAGTGTTCCTATCTGTAAGCTAGGAAGTACTGTGACAAGGAAGAGTGTGGACTCCTCAAGTGACCTATATCCCTTATGTACTGAGACGAGGGAGGGACCAACTGACTCACTGGGAGACCTCAATATCAGTACTGGGATGCGAAAGAAGTGCGGAAGCATAACAGCACTAATGTAAACCTGAGTAAATGGTCTAGTCTTTTTAGAACTCTGATTGGGCAGAACCCATTCAAAAGACAGGAGGGAAACGACTGCAGGCAGAGAGACCAACCCTGGACTAACTGGACGATTCAGTGGCAGCCGGAGAGCGAGAGTTGGTCAGAAAGCAGAGACCGTGATGCTTACCAGGAGGTAGAGCCGTCACGGAAGGGTACGCCGAGCATGGACCAACAGAGCCACCAAAGACATAGGCGTCCAGCTGAGCAAGAGACTTGGTATGTGCAGCCTGAGGGACTGCAAACCTCAGAATGAGAAACGCTGTGGAGCCACCACAGCAAGAAAGGGGATAAGCCACGAGAGAACCAGATGAAAAGAAAGGGAAGCCCACAACTAACTGGAGGTCACCAGCAAGCCTCTCACATTTATCAGGGCTGCAAGGCTGTTTGCTGGGACCCATGAAAAGCTGAGAATCTATATTAAGTGGGTAAGAGACCAATACCCAGTAACGAGCAGCATCCGTATGCATCTTCACAGTCACAGTATCTGGTTGGTAGCTGAGCTATGTCCGCCCCAGTACAGAGTGGAAGAACCACAGGTCTGGGATCCGGAAGAAACAAATACAAAGAGGCCTGGGGCCCAAAAGAAAAGAAACTAATATGAAGGGGTCTGGAATCTGACAGAAAGAATACCTGGCAGGAAAGTGAACAGGCTATATATATCGGGTTCCGTCAAGAACCACAAAGGATCGGGGACCCACACACAATAATGATCCGCTTCTAAAATCATCTTCATAGTCACAGTACCTTGCAGGGTATTCAACCAGTTGGGCTTTGGATACTGTGAACTCTGTGAGCATTGTGAGAAAGACCAGGGGAAGGGAGGCACTTCCTCTTGTGTTGATGAACAGTGTGAAAGAATCCAAGGGAAGGGCGTCATTCTCTTGGCATTGTGAAGAGCCTGAGAAAGGCTAGCGGAAGGGAGGTAATCCCCCCCACCCCGGTGTTGATGAACATTGTGAAAAGAGCCAAGAGAAGGGAGGCATTCTCTTTGCATTGCGAATAGCCTGAGAAATGCCAGAGGAAGGTAGGCATTCCCCCTGGTGCTGATGGACATTGTGAAAGAGGCCAAGAGAAGGGAGCATTTCACTACAAAAGCTAGGAAAAGGAAGACACATGTCCTGGCATTGAGAAAACCACTGAGAAGGGTTAGTGGAGTGAGTCGTCCCTCTAACACTGTGAAGATGCAAGACCTTCTTTCTATATGCTTTGCTGGTGACCCAATCCAAGGAACCTTGTGAGACTTTTGATTTGTACCCTTTGAGAAGAACATTTAATTTGCATCATCCAGAAGTGAACATTGGGCTGTTGTCCAGAAGAAGGGAGCCATTCTTCTGGACCAAGAAGACCACCCCTTTTCCTTAGTTAAGTTTATAGTGTAAGGGTCAGAAATAGTTTTGGACACAGGACGTTTGGCTCTTTTGCTTTAGACTGACATCCTGACTGACACCTTAGTATTTAGTTGAGCACGGAAACCCCTCTTAGAACTAGGCTCACATAGGGTTTTCTCTTTCATTTTCTCACTAATAAAAGCCTATAGCCAAACGCATGCCACCTGTGTGTCGCTGTCCTACTTCTAAACCTTTGCACAGTACAAAGGAAATGAAAAGGTACTGAAAGGATGGTAGCACAAAAACCAGGAGATGACAACAATACAAAAGACAAAATAATCACTGCATCTCTTTGCAAAGAAAAGCCAGGTTTATTACATGTAAAAAGGTCTCAGACGGTCCAGTGGAACCGAACTGACACAGAGCTCCCTTACCTCAAGCAGTACAGGTTTATATAGCAGAAACTTCCCAAATTACCAATACTGTGCATATTAATGAGTACAACATAATCCCACCACCCTACTTGGCTACCACCTATAGAACATGCTAATCCCCCCTTGTAGCCCCTTGATTGATTGATCACATCTAATCTAAACCCATATTCCTTAACACGTGGTCCCCTACATCATCACTGTTGAATCCAGGTACATGATTGGCGAGTTCTCGTTATTGATAAGTTTGTAAATTTGAAGCCATCACGTGATGTGCACCCTCCAATTCCAGACGCGATCAAAGAAAACTGGTGAGGCCAACTCTGCTTTGATAAGACAATAGGCTTCCTTGTTAACCCAGAAGTCATGGCGCACATAAGCTGCACCCCCGACCTTGTACTACCTTTATTGCCATCACCTCTGCTCCTCCTGTCCCGATTCACAAGACGTTGCTGACACATCTCGCCCCTTATCGCCTTCCAACCCCAGGTGCCCAGGAATGATGTGACCAGGGCACCACTCTCAAGTCTGAATTTTGAGGATTTGTTTCCTTAGGTTGTGTGTCTAATGTGAAGGCATCATGAAGCAAGACACAGAAAACAAACTTAAAGCTTAAAAAAAAGATATTTATTAACTGAAATGTCAGGATGGTAGAAGGCCTAAATTGTCCTATGCTAAGGTGGGATTTCCCTACCTGAACGAAATTAAGGAAAGTCTGAGTCAAAGAGTTCAATTTAAAAGTCTGTCTGTGTCCAAAACCTATACTTTCCCTCACAATTTAAGCTAAACAGTGTGTAGGGAAGTGAATCATCAAAGAAATAGTGATCAACACAAAGCTCTGAGCTTCTTCCGGCTCTTAGCATCCTTTTCAGCTCCCCTTGTGCAAGTTTAAGAAGGTTCCACAAAAGTCTCAAAATTACCTTTCTCGCATTCAAGGTAATACAGTTCCACACAGTCCTCGGGATTCCCTTCCCGAAGTTCCAAGCAACACAATTCAAAAGAAAACGATCTTGAGGCTTCGTTCTCAAGACAATACTTGCAGTTCCACAAGTCTTGGGGTTCCTTTTCCCAAGTCTTCCATTCATCCACTTGTCTTTGTTTCAGTCTTTCAAAAAGCTAAACACAACTCAAGGTCAGCCTGACCCTCTTTCTTGGATTACTTCACCAATTCACTTGCAGTGCTTCTCCTTGTTTTACTCACCAATGTCTTTGGTTCTCACAGTTCAGGGCTCACAAGTATAGGCGCAGTTGTCAGACCACATGGTCCACCCATCACAGGTCAAGCAACCAGGATCCTTAGCCTCTTCAACCCACACAGGTTCTTCTGTACTTGCCCATGTGTTCAGAGTTACATGCACTTAGCTCCTCTTTGTTGGCCTCTTGGCTTTATCTTCAGGTTTACACTTTCTGGATTCTCCTGTTAGCCTCTTGGCTCTGACATAAGGTGTCACATACCTCTTGCCATTCTTTGGGCCTTGCTACACTGCATTTACTCATAAATTTCACTTTGTGGTGGTCTTGCTCATGTTCTATGGCACACTTTCACATGTGCGCTCTCTCCTATATGTTGTTTTCATATGAACACTTTCTCTTTGGCTGTCCTTTGCTTTGCCAATAAATATTTTACTCAGTTCCAGAGAGTGGTTGGGGAGCGTGCGTGGGAGGATAACACAGTTCTGAACTATATTGGCGATCAGGGGAGTTAATAACCAATAGTCTACGTGGTTCTTTGTGTCATGGACTGAGGAATAATATGTGAACTCCTTGCTGTGTGGGTGAAGTGTTCTCCATATATCTGTGAGGGGGAGCTGTAATAAGATTTGATGCAGTGTGTGTGCCACTCTCATGGGCACCGGTGGAGCATCAGAGGACCGGTCCAATTTCATGTTTAGAATGGTATTTAAATCTCCCCCACATATCATCCGGGTCCCAATGAGTGGGATCAGCATGTCGACGATTGTATGGTAGAACTCCGAATCATCCAGATTGGGACCGTAAATATTGACCAATACAATTGGATGGCTAGCTACCTCGCCCCACACCAGCACATTCCGACCCAGTTGGTTCACCCTGCTTCTAGTAAACCGAAAACCCAATGAGGGGTGGACAAGAGTGAGGACACCTCTAGCCTGCGTGGAATATTATGTGTAGTATCTCAGAGGTCCATAGTTAAGAGCAAAGGAGGTATTTAATTTCTGCTGAGCATGTGTCTCCTGCAGCATCAATATCTGCGGTCCATGCCTTGACACATATGCACTGACTTTCCTAGCCTTAACCGGTTTGATAAGGCCGCAGACATTCCAGGTCAGCAGCTTAATTTGCAGCCCTCTGCCCATGGGTCCTTAAGCTGCCATAAACGATGAATTCTTCCAACAAATATGTTGTGTGCACACTTATAAATCATACATTTGCTTTCCACTTGACCATTATTTTCAAAACATTTAACTCCTTCGAACAACCCCTTCTTTTTCCCCTCCCCCCCAACATATCTACAACCTTTCTTGGAAACTTGTCCTCACAACATCCCACCCTTGTTCTACCTGACATATTGACTTCCAACTCAGGTTTAAACTTGGTCTGGTTAATACTTGGTCACATCCCTCCACCCGCACCATCGACCCCAACTGGATGATGTACTCCCCTATAACTCATGGAACTTTCCCAAGGTGCGGTAATTGCAGCAAACCCATGACTGCCATGAACCACACGCCACCGCCCAGGCAACTCAAAACTGATATGTTGGTGCTAACTGATTGCTCAAGCTTTTTGTGGAAAATATAAAGGATATAATAGGCTTCATAGTTCAGTCCGCGGGATCCCTTCTTTCATCGTCGAGCATCAGGTTTCTGTACTGGACTGCATCTCGGAGCCGACGTGGGAGTGGAATAGAAGATTCTACGTAGTTCATAGCTTCAGTAGGACTTTCGAAAAAATGCGCCCTGCCTCCCTGTCGAATCAGCAGTTTTGCCTGGAAGATCAATGCTTACAGAATCCGGCGTAGTTGTCTCTACACCGGGTCATATGACATCCTTTGGGCCTGCACCACAGCTGCAAAATCCAGGTAGATGTGAATGGTATTTGCCTCGTATCTCAACATTCCCTGTTCTCAGGACACTCTCAGGATTAAGTCTCTGTCTCTGTAATTTAGCAGCTTCACTATGATAGTGCGGCGTTGGACCCTGTTTTAGGTATCGGGCCAGGGTGCGATGCGCACGTTCCACCAGGAAATGTTCTGAAAATTAAGCTGAGGCAAACAGGTATTTGAGAAGCACATCCACAACAACAATTTCAATTTGGCCTTTGCAAGCAGATTCTGGGACTCTGACAATACGTATGTTGTTTCTTCTAGATCTCAATTCCAATTCTTCACATTTGCCTCTTATCTTGGATAGTTCTCCCTATAGGTGTGTTATGTCCTGGTCATGCTGATCCACCTTGTCTTCGGTCAAACTAATTCTGGCTTCAGTGTCAGTTATCTGTGCGCTCTCCTTCTCCAGCTTTGATTTGAGTGACCTTATTGTTGCTACAATGTCATCAAGTTTGACATTTATGGATAAGAATCCAGACTGCACCGTTATTTATAAGTGGTCTTCTCTAGGATTGCCGTTTGACGTTGATGGTGCATCAGTTGCCGAGAGTGCTGATGAGCTCGCCACCGGAGCCTGGGAGTTGGTGAAGGAATCCATCGGACCTTTCTTTCTCCCGCCTGCGCCCCTCAACATTTTCGTCAAAAGTTTGTAAATAAGATGTCCCTCACCAACCAATCGGATCTGTGGGATGTTTCAATCCACGCATCCAAGCCATACAACATCATTGTGCATTACTGACATGGGAAACATCATAATGGCCGCTGGAAAGCATGCGGCTGGCCAGAAATCACCAGAAAGTGCGCAGTGAGAACCTGACAGACATGCTGCCATCTTCTTTTGCCTCTATCAGTGTTAATACAGGAGACCATTGCCAGCCCCATCCTTTGGCTGCCCACAGAACAAGAGCAGACAAAGGAATACAGAGCTGTTCCACAATTCATTTCTTGATTGTCAAAATTGCTAAAATCATGGGCATGAAACCACCAAAAAAATCCAACTTCTGGTTGGGTGTTCTACATTACTCTACTGCAGAATCCACATAAATACAATGATAGCAAGGATCATATGCTATCAAGTAAAATCCCCTTTTTGAAATGTATTAATTTAAGGCATCTGTCAAAAATGGGTGCAATACCGGTGCCCGCCACTGATCGGCGCTAGCGATCTAAATTCTGACAGGAGACTTGTATTTCAGGAGCTAAACAGTGAACCTGAGTTAGCTGGGACTTCAAAGGCTTGCTTGTCCATGAAAAGTCTTCACACCTAGTATTCTCAGCAAGAAGGCAGGAAATCACGTGGTTCTGTTAATCAGATGGAGAGTGGCTCTCTGGACTGATGCCCTGCTAGCAGGAAAAACCAGACAAAGGATTCCTTCAGCTGAATAGGGTATGCTGATTTTAGGTGTGAACTGTCAACACTGCTCTGGGGGAAGGCAAGACATTTGACCTCTGAGCCAAGCCAAGTTTCTAGGGGTGGGGACAAACAAAAAGGTGTACTGCAGTGGAGGCAAATGTATGTTTTATTAAATTGCTTATAAAATATTGTATCAAGCTGACAGAAATGTACAATTTGGCGATTCTTAATATGAAAAATGCACCCACAATTTGAGACGAAGCTGGACGCTGTAGGATGTTCTGAGGCCAAGCCCTGTAATTATTAATATTGTAACATCTGTGTTTATGCTAGAGACCTCAAAACCTACTGTAATATGCCCAGAGAGGGTGTGTACCTCCGTGTCAGATTTGATGAAAAAACAATATTGAGAAACCCATCAAAAGTGCAAAATGTTGTCACTTCTGCACCCAAGCTCTTAGAAAGATCAGGGTTGAAGAGAGACCTGTCTTAGTTCATCTGTGATGTGTACATGTAAATTCAACAACTTGTGTATCTGGGAAGCATGTTTGGTTATGAAAAATTGTTTTTCTAAGTAAATGCTAAGGGGAGGGACTTCAGTCAAGCCATAAACATAGCATCACTCTGACTCATTCTGACTCACTACTCTGTTCTCCAGTCAGAGGACAGTAAATCCTTTAACCTATCAGAATCCTTAGTGGGTTGGGCATAGAAAGTCAGCCTTCCCACCCACTTTCAAAAGACATAAAAAGAGCCACTGAGACCCAGATAGGGACATTCATTTTCCACTCTTTAATCAATTTCTGCACAGCACGCTGCCCAACCATATCCAGACAAAAACTCCAGGCTCCAGAACTTAGACTCCAGATAGACTCCAGAACTTGAAGCAGAGAGGCCTGAACCAGAAGTTGAATCCTTCTCAGCAGGCCCCAGAATCCAGCAACCTAACCAAACTATTCAACAGCCGGGCGAGCTGTTTGATTTTGGCTAGAACCATATCCAGACCCAGAAAGCAGAGCTGTATCCAGACCCAGACAAGACCACTGTGCAGTGCAGATAGCAGACCCAGACCAGACCGCTGTGCTGTGCCGAAAGCAGACCAGAGGCCCCGCTGTGAGCAGAACCAGTGGCAGAGACCATCCGGTGGCGGGAGTGCCGTCACAGGCCCATTCCAGTCCAAAACTAGGAGTGAGTATCCAGCCAAGAACTGTGCATAGTCATCTCTTAGGCTAAAGTAATCTCATCCCATCCATTTCAACCTATTTAGAACTGCATAGAAATCGTGTGTCCATTCTGTGATTTCAAAGCTGCAAAAGTGTCATCTGTCATTCTGAAATCTTGACTTCATTTCTGAAAATCTACCTCCACAAAAACGTCTGTATCTTTTGAACCGTATGTCCTAGAAGCGAGATTTAACTGTCATTTTAAAGCTAAGCTTTCCAACAAACCCAATATGACCTTCCAACTCCTTATAGTTTTTCCGTAATCGCGATCGACGCACTCAGAAAAAGTGCCGCAAATTGCAATTTGACTCAATTTCACCACTTGTAAAAATAGCTGCTTCTTGCTTTACACTTCTGAAATTCGTTTTCACTCTGATAATCATTCCTGAATCATTGCTAGTGTTGACCTGAACTAATTCAAAGTATCGATCACCTACCCTGAATCTCCTATAGGGGATTAAAATCATGTTTAGCACATTTTTCACTTCATTGCAACCACATTTAAAAGTATTTGGCCTGTGTTTTAAAATCATCCCTGTTTCTCTAAGCTTGCTGGGGGGAAGGGGAACTGAACTACTTCTGATTGTATTCCTGAAAACCTGTGTGCCCTCATTTCCATCTCTTCATATTGCATACGGGGGGGTAGTGAGGAAAAAGTGATCAGATTATCTCTTGTTGAAACCATATCCAGTTTATTTCTGTGCTGCATTCTTTCCATCATTGCTTTTCCTTGAAACTATACAAAGTATTCTCTGCTACCTTATCCTTTCTATACCAACTCCTAAGTAATTAAGGGATTGTGCTACTGTAATATTATCCATTGTTGATCACTGTTCATACTCAACTCATAAGTGTGCTATCAAATATTAATTTGTTCATAAAAGTGTGATATATATATATATATACTGTTTAATCTTTCCAATAAACCTTTTAATGTGCAAAGCAACCTACTTCTTGGCTCAGTGAGGTCAGGGGGATTCAAAGAGAGGGGAGTTATATAAGGGTTTATCATCCAGATTTAAGAACTTGACATAAAAATATATAAATAAGGGCTTCCATTGGGCATCCCAGACTAGGCATTGACTTAGTTGGATTGCTGAATTGAAGTCACTTACAGATCTCTTCAGTTGATTCCCCCCGAAGAAGCAGGTTATTTTGGGATTTGTAATTGATCAGACGGGCCACTTCCTCATATATTCCTGTGTCTGGCAGCCACACAATCCAGTCGCGTTGATAGATATGCCCTGGTCGTAGCACGTATACTTCCCACAGTAATTTTGGATTCAGGAGGTCAAAAAAGGCTCAGGCTGCCTCTCCGTCTGCACAAGGAAGTGTTTCGCCAGCTGCAGGGCAAGGTCGTAGAGCGGGCAGATTCTCCCTATATGATGATACCTTGTCAAGAAATATAAGTGAGTGTCCTGAATTTGTGTCCAAAGGGCTCTGCTTACCACATTGCATGACTCTGTAGAGCGTAACACTGTATAAGGGCCCTGGACGCGGATGGTCGCCGTTCCAAAGCCTCCAATGCTTATATGCAACTATGAGAGCCCTGTGGCTGAGTTGTGATGTTAGGGACTCCTGCTGGTCGGAGACACACACCTTCAATGTTTATTGGGGCATAGATGTATTGCCAGACCATGCTATGTAAGAGATAAGCGTTGCTTCCACTTAATCAACCCTTTCAGATTTAGCCATGCGAAGATTCAGGATGGATTGTTGTCTCACACGTATCGGAAGACCGCTCCAGTGCCATGCGCCAGTTGCCCCCTGCAAGGGCTCCCACCCCACCAGGATTCCGTGGACTTGTCTACTGTTTCGTCGTCACCAGGGCACTGGATGTGCGTAGCCTGCAGTAGCCCGCAAGGAGCCCAAGATTTAATGTATTGCATCAGAGCCTGTTACAGTCTCTCCCCTTCTCCCGGAGAAGTAAACGCTCTTGGCGGCCGTGTGGCTGGATGAAGGGAGAAGATCTTGCGTACTCACATGGGCATACTGGATTAGCCGACCAGCCTTCTCGTGCTGCATGATACTCTCACAACATGTCCCAGCTGCACATGTGTCCACCCCGGGCTGTGTCAGTCCTCTGATGCAGTGGGTTACCCAAAACTGCAGGATATTGGTGTTGGGATCTCGGGAGGCAACCACGGGCCGCACCAGTAACAGTTATTCGGCCCAGCCAATGTTTTTCACTACTCCTACAGAGGGGGTGGCCAGAGCGGTATGCCCCCGCATTACCACCACGCAGCAGAGCGTCTCTCACTCGGTCGCTGCGGGGACCCACCACCCAGGCCACACATCCGGGGGGTGGGTTCTGCGAAGTCTGTGATCTTTAGCCGGGGGCACCCAGCAGATGTATTGGCATCGCTCAGCACTGCCGAACTGGAAAGTAACCCTTGCACCCTCGAGGAGGGGGGGGTGGTCTACACCTCTGACTCGTCCCGGGCCCAACCGTTATCGGCAGCCTCCACCGAAGCAGTTGAGGGGGGAGCTGAATCTCGGTCATTCCCAAAGGCGTACAATAAATGGCTCCTCCCTCACTGTGGCCGGTGAAGCCACGCACTCTCCACCAGCAGAGTGTCCACGCTCACGGAAGTCCAACGCGGGCTCCAGACACCGCACCCCTCGGTCAGCCCACACCAGGGAATTACACGTCATTACAGAGCGTGAGGAGCTCCAATGAAGACAGTTGCCACACCATGTCTTCCAACACAAACTTTTCAACCTTTTGTGCAGAATGAAAGCACTGTTAAGGATCTAGCCAGAGACAGAGCTTTGCGGGTAGGCAGCCACTACTGCTGCTCAACAGTGCCCAACCCCCTTTAACTTGTTTTCTAAAATGCCCTGTTTAATTCTTTAGAACATTTTGTGTGGTGCTCCACTGAAGTCCCCTTCTCAGTGATAACATCATGACTTGTGAGGAATCACCAGATGTTGTCACTTCTTCCCTAGGGCGAGCCCCTTCCCGTGAGGCCAGGGATGTGAGGCCGCTACCCGATTGTCTCCCTGGGCATGGTACTTAGCAGGTGGATCTCATGGGAGAGGGGTGCCCCTAGGGGTTTAGTGCCGAGCTGGGAAAACGGTTGTATTCAAATTGATCGTATTACAATTATTCGAGTGAGAATTGCTCGAACGAAAACTGCTCGCAGAACAATTGTTCGTGTACATTACAAATGCTGTTAAAACAAATGAAGCAAATATGCACTAACATTACTTTACATAATAATATTGTCTAATTGTTCATCTCCTATGCAACAAGTGACAATAAATTATAACTGCATTCGCAGCAAAATGCTAAATGTGAAGCGTACCATTCACAACAGGCTGGTAAGATTACGGCGTCATTCAGAGAAAGAAAAGTAAACGTGCACTCATAACGGGCACTGCACATGAGAATAAATGAGAGTTTGCATACATTTACCGTGCATTTTCAAATAAAAGAAAAGGAAAAGAAAACTGTATTATAAAAAAAAACATACCTTAAGTGCACAATGAAACGAACTCAGCTGAATGTGTAATCTAGGGAGAAATGACAACCAGGAAGCAAATGTACTTGCCGGTGACGTGACGCCATCAGAATTATGCAAAATGGTATTGCGAAGGAAAAAAATCTATGTCTACAGTCGCTCCTGGAGCCAACACAGAGCAAAATTATTATTTAAAGTGAAATTCAATATTTTTACGTTGTTGTTGCTCAGGAAAACAGTGAACCAGTGTAAAAGAAAAAGAAGGCATATATTTTAAAGTGAAAAAGCCACATTTTCTGAGGTAATACTGTACATTTAGCCATATATGCGGGGGGAATCCCCCCGCTGTCCCCCATAGAAAACCCACATGGGAAACCCCTGCAATCCCTTACCAAGGAAAACAGTGAACCAGTGTAAAAGAAAAAGAAGGCATATATTTCAAAGCAAAAAAGACACATTTTCTGAGGCAATACTGTAAATTTAGCCATAAATACGGGGGCAAACCCCCCGCTGCCCCCGAGAAAAAAGCCACATGGGAAACCCCCTACCATCCCCTACCAAAACAAACCACAAAATGTCAATTGTGCAAAAAGTCAATTGTTCAGAAGGTCAATTGTCCAGAAGGTCAATTAGGACCACTATTATTAGGTCATTTGTGCAAAAGGTCAATTGTAAAAGGTCAATTTGGGTAATACCGGGAAAACACAGTATCCCCATGGCCCACCTTACCTTAACCCGCCTTCCTCAGCAACCCCCTACAGCACCACCCCTAGAGTTCCTATCTGTAAGGTAGGAAGTAATGTGACAAGGAAGAGTGTGGACTCCTCAAGGGACCTATATCCCCTATGTACTTAGACGAAGGAGGGACCAACTGACTCACTGGGAGTCCTCAAGATCAGTACTGAGACGAGGAAGAAGTGCAGAAGCATATAGAGCACTAATATAAACCTGAGTAAACGGTCTAGTCTTTTCCAACCTCTAATTGGGCAGAACCCATTCAAAAGACAGGAGGGAAACGACAGCATGTAGAGAGACCGACCCTGCAGGAGATTCAGAGGCAGCCAGAGAGCGAGAGTTGGTCAGAAAGCGGAGACTGGGATGCTTGCCAGGAGGTAGAGCCGTCATGGAAGGGACCTCCAAACATGGACCAACAGAGCCACCAAAGACATGGGTGTCCAGCTGAGCAAGAGACTTGGTATGCGCAGCCTGAGAGACTGCAAACCGCAGAATGGAAACGCTGTGGAGCCACCACAGCAAGGGGATAAGCCACAAGAGAATCAGACGAAAAGAAAGGGAAACCAGCAACTGACTGGCGGTCACCAGCAAGCCTCTCACAGGTATCGGGGCTGCCGGGGTGGTTACTGGGACCCATGAATAGCTGAGGAGCTATATTAAGTGGGCAAGAGACCCCTACACAAAAATGAGCAGCATCGCCATGCATCTTCACAGTCACATTAACTGGTTGGTAGCTAAGCTGGGTCTGCCCCAGTACAGAACGGAAAAACCACAGGCTTGTAATCCTGAAGAAACAAATACAAAGAGGCCTGGGGCTTGAGGGAAAATAAACCAATACGAAGGGGTCTGGAACCTGACAGAAAAAAAAACTGACAGGAAAGTGAACCGGCTATAAGTATTGCGAACCGTGAAGAGCCCAGAAGGGTCGGGGACCCACACCCAATAATGATCTGCTTCTAAAGTCATCTTCATAGTCAGAGTATCTGGCAGGGTAGTGAACCAGTTGGGCTTTGAATACTGTAAACATTGTGAGAAAGACTAGGGGAAGGTAGGCACTTCCCCTGGTGTTGATGAGCATTGTGAAAGGAGCCAAGAGAATGGGGTCACTCTTGGCATTGCGAAGAGCCTGAGAAAGGACAGTGGAAGGGAGGCAACCCCCCCTGGTGTTGATGATCATTGCGGAAGGAGCCAAGTGAAGGGGGTCATTCTCTTTGCATAGTGAATAACCTGAGAAATGCCAGAGGAAGGGAGGCCTTTTCGCCTGGTGTTGATGAAAATTGTGAAAGAGGCCAAGAGAAGGGAGCCTTTTTCTAGGTATTTTGAATTACACTACAAAGGCCAGGAAAAATAAGACACATGTCCTGGCATTGGGAAAACCACCGAGAAACCTGGGAAGGGTTAGGGGGAGGGAGTCATTCCCCTAACACTGAGAAGATACAAGACCTTCTTTCTATATGCCTTGTTGGAGCCCCAATCCAAGGAACCTTGTGGACTTTTGATTTGTACCCTTTGACAAGAACATTTAAATTGCATCATCCAGAAGTGAACATGGGCTGTCGTCCAGAAGAAGGGAGCCATTCTTCTGGACCAAGAAGACCACCCCTTTTCCTTAGTTAAGTTTATAGTGTAAGGGTCAGAAATAGGTTTGGACACAGGACATTTGGCTCTTTTGCTTTAGTCTTACATTCTGACAGACTCCTTAGTATTTAGTTAAGGCAGGGAAACCCCTATTAGAATTAGCGTTGAATAGGGTTTTCTCTTTCATTTTCTCACTAATAAAATCCTACAGCCAAAAGCATGCCACCTATGTGTCGGTGTCCTACTTCTACACCTTTACCCCGTACAAAGGGAATGAAAGGGCACTGAAAGGATGGTAGCCCAAAAACCAGGAGAGTACAACAATACAAAAGACAAAATAATCACTGCACCTCCTTGCAAAGACAATCCAGGTTTATTACATGTAAAAAGGTCTCAGACGGTCCAGTGGAACCGAACTGACACGGAGCTCCCTTACCTTGAGCAGTACAGGTTTATATAGCAGAAACTTCCCAAATTAACAATACTGTGCACATTAATGAGTACAACATAATCCCACCACCCTACTTGGCTACCACCTATAGAACATGCGAATCCCCCCCTGTAGCCCCTTGATCGATTGACCACATCTAATCTAAACCCATATTCCTTAACACGTGGTCCCCTACATCATCACTGTCGAATCCAAGTACATGATTGGCGAGTTCTCGTTATTGATAAGTTCGTAAATTTGAAGCCATCATGTGATGTGCACCCTCCAATTCCAGATGCTATCAAAGAAAACTGGTGAGGCCAACTCTGCTTTTATAAGACAATAGGCTTCCTTATTATCCCAGAAGTCATGGCGCACATAAGCTGCACCCCCGACCTTGTACTACATTTATTGCCATCACCTCCGCTCCTCCTGTTCTGATTCACAAGACGTTGCTGACACATCTCTCCCCTTATCTCCTTCCAACCCCAGGTGCCCAGGAATGATGTGACCAGGGCACCACTCTTGAGTCTGAATTTTGAGGATTTGTTTCCTTAGGTAAGGCATAATGAAGCAAGACACAAACATCAGACCTAAAGCTTAAACAAAAGATATTTATTAACTGAAATGTCAGGATGGTAGAAGGCCTAAATTGTCCTATGCTAAGGTGGGATTTCCCTACCTGAACGAAACTAGGGAAAGTTTAAGAGTTCAACTTAAAAGTCTGTCTGTGTCCAAAACCTATACTTTCCCTCACAATTTAAGCTAAACAGTGTGTAGGGATGTCAATAATCAAAGAAATAGTGATCAACACCAAGATCTGAGCTTCTTCCAGCTCTTATCTTCCTTTTCAGCTCCCCTTGCCCAAGTTCAAAAAGGTTCAACAAAAGTCTCAAAATTACCTTTCTCGCGTTCAAGGTAATACAGTTCCACACAGTCCTCGGGATTCCCTTCCCCAAGTTCCAAGCAACACAGTTCAAAAGAAAAGGATCTTGAGGCTTCATTCTCAAGACAATACTTGCAGTTCCACAAGTCTTGTGGTTCCCTTCCCCAAGACTTCCATTCATCCACTTGTGTTTGTTTCAGTCTTTCAAAAATTTAAACACAACTCAAAGTCAGCCTGACCCTCTTTCTTGGAATACTTCACCAACTCACTTGCGGTGCTTCTCCTTGTTTTACTCCCCAATGTCTTTGGTTCTCACAGTTCAGGGCTCACTCGTATAGGCTCAGTTGTCAGACCACACGGTCCACCCATCACAGGTCAAGCAACCAGGAACCTTAGCCTCTTCAACCCACACAGGTTCTTCTGTACCTGCCCATGTGTTCAAAGTCACATGCACTTAGCTCCTCTTTGTTGGCCTCTTGGTTTTATCTTCAGGTTTACACTTCCTGGATTCTCCTGTTAGCCTCTTGGCTCTGACATAATGTGTGACATACCTCTTGCCATTCTATGGCACTCTTTCACACTTGCGCTCTCTCCTATATGTTGTTCTCATTTGAACACTTTCTCTTTGCCTGTCCTTTGCTTTGCCCATAAATGTTTTACTCAGCTCCATATTCAATTAGCTGAATTGCAACGCTTCATTCAGTTCGGCATTCAACGGATATTCAATTTGCTCATTTTCAAGGAAGTTTCCATTAAGTTCAGTATTCATTGTGCATTCGTTATGCTTGATTTCAAGTTTTCCTTCAATTCGGTATTCAATATGCACTCGATATGTTTAATTGCAAGTTTCTACTCAGGTCGATATTCAATATGTTTTCATCATGTTTAATTTTAAGTTTCCTTTCAATTCTGTAATTAATATGCATTCATTATGCTTAGTTTCAAGTTTCCATTCAGTTCGGTAATAAATGTGCATTCATTACGGACTTGCAGCCCTCTAGCAATGACCGGGTTGTCGAGCGCCTCTCCCTGACACTCACCAGTCCTCATTGTTGTTCCTCAGGGGCTCCTGCTGCTTCTTTCCTCTTTGGAGGTTGGCGGGCCAGCTCCTACGAACCCCACTCGCGCAATGGGACTTGCCTTGCGCAGGTTGGTAGCTCCGCTGCCTCTGAGTGGACGCGGACTGCATCCTTGTTTCTCCTGCACAGTTCCATGACACAGAGGATCCCTCTCTCGGATTCGTCCTGGCTCCTTCAGAGGTCACACCACGGCTGCCTGCTCCTGGAAAGGGGCCCGCCGCTGGTCACTCCCCCACAGGCCTCCATGTCTCTCATCTTGGTGTTCTCTGGCTCTTTCTTTATACATCGACAACCACTTAACAGGTTGCAGGTGTGGATCCTTAGTTAGGTTTGCCTGGCTATGATTAAGGGGACATGCCTGTCTCTCCCCATACTATACAGGCATCTTCCTCATCCCAGTACCAGAGTGGTAAAATGAAGGTGTAGTGTTCATTACTCTCATTCTCCTCTTCCTCGTCCCAGTACTTTCGAAGGTTAAATGTGGGGGAATGAAGGGAGAGTCTTGCAATAGCCCACAAAGGTCGGGAAAGGGCTAGGCTGGTCATCAATAGGGAAAATGTTATACCATGTCTCGCCTGTGGGTACCCCACCCCCCACAGGACCCTCCACCCAGGTGATCCTCCCTCGCTTCTCCACCCCCAGGGTCAGGATCCAAATGCAATGGCCTTTCCCTCGCCACCTGAGAAGAGGATCCAGGGGGTTTAGGAGTGAGAATATCCTCAGGGTTCTTATGAGGTTGACCTCTCCGGGGTTAGGGCAGTAGTATTCTAAATCTGTGCCTGGCCCAATGACATTACAAAACTTTGTGCCCTATTCTCATGAATGTGTCCTTCAAAAGGCGCATCCCTCCATGCTCTTCTACCAACTAACATTTCATTCCCACCACGTTTGTGCCCCGCAGCTGGCTACAATTATTGCTTATCTGCACACCATGGGTGCCTCTGACCTCGACTTCTCTCTTGGGGAACGGGAAAGGGGGATTTTTTTTTTAAGCTGAACTACCAGAGCCGCAGCTCAACACCAAGGCATGCGCTCTCTTCTGTTCATCGTGTGCTAGGCCCTAACATCCAAAACGGCACTTCTGCCAAGTTAACACACTGACCTCGCTTCTATCCCACTACCTTGCTGACTCCATCTTCGGCTTATTTAAATCCTTCCCGCACATCGCACTACCCTACGTCACTACAGCTACAACAACTAAACACCGGACCTAAAATGCTGCCCTATCTGTGACCTCTGCAACCATAACATTAATACATTTGTTGTTCTTTCTGTGCTGCAATCTATAAGTATCTAATATGTGTCAAATCTAAAATAACAATCGCGCTGTCTGCAGCACAAACTTCACTCTGCTCCCACAGTGTTACATTCTAATAGGTTTTACTCAACCAGAACCTTTTTGCCTCGCTGGGACACTGTACGCGCATCCTAACAGTACAGGGTATTAAAGAGTTAATAATGTCAAAAGAAAGAGGTTGAGCTGATTTAAGAACTGAAGTCAGTAAAATAACTATGAAGTTGATCATTCTCACCCTCAATTAATGCCATTTTGTAGAAATGGTCCATTGGGCTCATTGGCAGTGTGCAGTGTGATTTTTCTGAATCGGATTTTATGGATTATCATGAGTGTCCTTATGTTGACAATGTTGCTTTTAATTACCAGTGAGTACCAGATAATTGTATCTCGACAACGAAACAGCAGTGAAGACATCTGCCAGAGAGAGGACTTGGCACCCTTCAACAAAAGCATAGATCAAAATGTCTACATTACCATGGCTTTTCCTGCTCACAATCTCACAAGCCCAGTAGAGTTTGTTGTAGGCGATGGGACATATCAACATGGCTACTACAATGCTCCCTTCATTGAGGACAGCAACTACACAGCCTTCCTACGAGTCATAAGCATGTGGGACCAGGTAATGCAAGTGTCATACATGTTATCCAGGTCCCTGTAGAGAAGCCACCTGCTTCAGGTGATGGGGCTGCCTAGAGAATATTTGCTTGTTATGTTCAATGTTGTCTTTGAAGCTCTAGTCTGAGTTTGTAAATTACCTATACTTCCTGTTGTTAGCCCAGTGCAATTGTGGCAACACACTGACTGGTGAATCTGAAAATCACATGTGACCAGAAGGCATATTCATGGACAGCCATTATGCTGCAGGCTTTAAACATCCACTGCTTCTGTTCCTGCTTCTAGCTAATCGTTAGCTTGATTTTTTGTTGACTTTGCTATTTAAAATATACTTTTAGCACACATTACAGTTTTTAGTACTAAAAATGTAAACTTGTGGGAGAAAGTATATTTCTTTTTTCAGTTGCAAAATGTTGTCCTCCTCGGCTCAATTCAACCATGCAGCACCCACAACCATATATCTTGCAGCCTTCAGATCACATTTTGACACACGTTGGTGGTCCCTTACCTTTGCTTCCCTGCTGCTTATTTTGTCTCAATGTTATGATTACAAATAGTTTGTATTAATATTATTATTACTTCTTGACTGCTGATTGTTGAGATTTGAGGAACAAAAACAGGTTTTTGAGTCTGGTAAGAGAGCTAATCTTATTTGACTTTTGAAACATTTCTTGCACTAGATTTTGTAACTTTGCAGACATCATTTTGCCTTATCATAAACGTCTGGCTTTTCAAACTCTCTCTCTTGCTCTTAATTGTTTTAAAATAAATGTCACTGTTTGACGGACCTGCCGTAACATTTTTTACCCATTCTTCTAGACTTTTGGGATGGACACACATCGGTGTGGAAAATAGAGCATTTTTGGAATCTATGTGACAACTCCGCCGCCCGTAACTGCATCGACGAAAATGTCTACGACAATTACGGCGTGGCGCAGTGATCAAATAGATCACTTTTGCCCACATGCCAGGCAATACTCCAACACCCACCCCACTTACATGTACTATGGAGCACTTCTGTGTGCACCGCCGCAGGGTCCTTTTTTTCCTTTATTTTTTGTTTCTTTCCTAGCCTCCGCTTACCGTAATGGTAAGCGGGGGACACCCCTGACTCCTGTTACTGCGACCAGGTAGAGCGGAGCCACCCCCGCAACCCATGCTCCACTTGGGCACAGTAATGGGAGTCAGCATTCTCTATAATGCTGACAGCACAGTAAAAGTGCTGTCAGCATTTTAGAGCCGCAGCGAAGGGCCGGTTCCCATTTTTCTACAGTAGCCAGAAAAACAACTTGTAAGCTACGGTAAGCCTGGTGCCCATACCCAAGCCACATTCCTGTCATTCTCATTAACCGGCTTTCCTTCTCCAGTCCCTTTCCTCTGTGCTGAAGACTTGAAGAAGGTCTCCAACTGTTGGTTGAACTGGGTTCATGATGTACATTTTTTATCTTTAAAATAATGTAAGAGACTGCCACTACAGTATTCCAAACATGACCGTCCGTCCTTGTACCATCAGTGTCTGGGATTTCAGCAATACCGCCCTGATTGGGCTTCTTCAAATTGCCTTCCCTACAGAGTACTCAAGAGCAGGCTCTGTAGGTATGCATTGTTCTTCAGGAACCAGATGCCCACTCATTTCGAGGACGGTGTGAAACTCAACAATTGTATGGTGAGTTTTACTTTGTCTGCACACTGTTCACGCTCTCAACCTGGCCATTGGAGTGTTTCTTTCTGGACACAGGAGCTGCGTCCACTCTGAAGGGAGTTTGCTTCAGTCCCTGTATTTGCAAACCCTGTGTGGGAGAGGCTTCCAGTTTGTAGGAGGATTCATAGGATCACAGCTGTGACTTATTCTGTAGAAACTGTTCCAAGGCAGTCAAGGAACACTGGAGAAGGGCCACTTCACAGGGTAAGCACTCCAAATAGGATGCAGTTTTGAATCCTCGCAGTACGGCAGTGAGGTGAGACATACATTTAAACATGAGTGGCACAAGCACAGCTCTTACAGCCACTACAGAGATAAGAGTATGAATTCTAAGTGGTGTGCCCCAGTCCTCACTGAAGGAGACACTGGGAGGGCCGGCTTGCTGGCCATGTGCTTTGCTGATAGCCTTGCGCCTGAGAAAGAGCACACACTCTGAGAAAGGCCTCTATTGTCTCCTCTGCTGGGGCTGTGCTGAATGAGTGCTCAAAGATGCTAGGCCTCCTGTTGCAAAATCTGGTGAATCCGACCGAGGATAGGCTCGAGCTGGAGCAGCAGAGCTTTTTTTTACTTGTTTGGTGGAGATAGTTCACATGTAAGCACAATCCTGTACTGAGCGGGATCTCACATCCCTAGTTGAGCATTTGGAGGGAGTTGAGAATGTGGTTGACGCCCCTGACTGTCCCCACTGTGTCCCAAGGTATTCTCACAGGAGGTACCATTTTAGCCTTTCTCCATTTGATACAAGGTACAGGCCACCATACTCTTATGTTACTACCTCAGTCACAAGTTAGGAGCCTGTATGGGTAGGCCTGGTGTACCCGTCCAGTCATTGCCTGTGGAAGAGGAGAGACTTGTCTCGCTTTTATAGTGGTTTGTGACCTCAGATCCTGTTAAATAATTATTTCAGATTATGTTAAGGTATAGCCCTGCGGGTTCCTGCAGGTCCAAGTCCAAGCTCCCCATAGTGCTCTGACACCAGTGGTCCAATTATCAAATATGGCTCTGGGCTGGCCCGAAATGTTATTGCCCCTGTTGACTGATTTATACCAACCTCTGGAGGCAAAGGCCTTCCTTCATCTAGTTATTAGGTGACAAATCTGCTGGGATTGAAAGATCTGTAGATGTCTCTCTCAGAGTCTTGCCAGAGTTGCCCCGGTCCTCACTGCCAGGCTGGGGATATCTTACACCCCTTGCACCCTTATTGTGTTCAAGGTATCAGAGGAGCTCTGGACAATCCTCACTCCGTACCTTTAGTGTACAAATTCCTTATGGGCATGTATAGAGCAGTGGCCCAACAAACCTTTATGTGTCGCTTCTCAGCCCCTTGGACAGTCCTTTGTCATCCGAGCAGGTCTCACTAAAGGCAAAGTCCCTGCTGTCCCTTTTTCTGCTCCCGCAAAGAGTGTAAACATCTTACCAAGAACATTTGCTCCACTTCGTCGCTTCACCGCCTGTAGGCAAACGCAGAAAAGTCCTTTCGGATTGTAATAACCATCTTTGGAAGTTGATGGTAGAATACTGTCAGGATAGCCCCCTGAAAAATGTTAGCTTTCAGGGTGAAACTGCGGGAGCCCAAGGAGGTGTCATGCTCAGTTTGGCGTTTGACCTCCCTTTTGAGAGGAAGGAACTGGTCAGTTTGTTTTTAAAAATTAGATTTTATTTTACTTGAATACATCAAATGTAAGAAATTAGGTACTTTGCCTCAACATTTTTAATATAATAAACAATTCAATGTTGTCACAACATCCATATTTACAAACAGGATGACCAATGAAGTTGCCTAGATTCAATAGCATGTTTTTTTTTTAATTTTAGGGTATCCTGACCATATACATTTCTTATTTACAAAGGTCTCTCTATTGAGTTTTATCTGGGGCATAGTATCCAAAGTAGACTACAGCTCGCTTCTGAAGTATCAGAAATGGCAATGTACATACTATGGGATGCTTCAGCTCATTTACACTAATACATCCTCCAGAAAGGAAACCAGAATTAAACAATAAAGCTCTCTACATGTCAAATAAACTTCACAACTTCCCATGCACTACCACGGGTGATCTCACCCCACACGATCCTTTATAAGCAGTCTCTAAAAAGCCACAAATGCAAAGAAAAGTTGCTTGATATATAAATTCTTGAACTATTAGTAGTCATTACAAGACATGATGCATGGGTCACTCTCTGGTTGCCACTGGAACCTCATCTTCCTGTGGCTGTGCCAAGCCATCTCTGAATTTACAGCAAATTAATTCATCAAATAAGTAACTTTTAAAATCCGTACAGCTTTCAGCCTTTAATCAACCATTCCACCTTTTTATGGGGAAGGGCGGCTTCCATGTTGTGACTAATCATGCCACTGGCAACAACAATAACTAAAGTGGTCTATAAATACCATATATTATAGTTCCTTGACCCATGACTGCATGTCCCACCAGTGCGACTGAGCTTAGTCAAAGCCTTAACATGTATGCCAATATGAACCTATTTCCCCTCATCACCTCCAGCATATGGGGCTACTATTGGGGAATATTCTGGACAGATTGTTTGGTGCATATTGCCACCTATGAAGTGACTATATACCATGCATCTTATATTGAAAGGTAATTGAAGTTGTGCCGGCTTTTTCACACATTTCTGCAAGAATATATCAGAAAACACCCGTCCTTTATCTTGTTCTTATTGGACTATTGCTCTTGGGGGAGCAGTTAAAACCACCTAAAAACAAGTCTATACAAAGGCAGGTATCGAGAAGTTAAATTCCTACCTATGTCAGTAAACCCTTTGTCATCTGTCAGAATTCCTTTCTTTAAAATCCTTTATTTACGTGCTTGGCGACATACAAAATTGACAGAAGCTTAGTTACATGATGCACAGATGCGCTGAGGAAACGAGCATATCCACTGCAGTCCAATAGCCCATAGTCCATGACAAACAAAATATCATAATCCCCACTGTTAAATGTTGGCCATCGCAGATTCATGCAATTCAAATAAGTCAAACAAAGCTGCGTACAATAAGACAAGGAGACAGGAATGTAGGTCTGGCTTCTTCTTTAATCAGGCGCAAACTAACTAACGAGGCAGTAACCCTGCCTCCTAACCACGAGGGTCGCAGCCACGACTAACACAACAGAAAGGGGACTTGGCCCCGGCATGAGATTAATTAACAACAAAAGAGGACATTACATCTCCCCCTCGCTTAGCATGCAGCTGGGCAGTTAGTTCATTTCTTCGATCCATCTCAATGGTTTTCTTATTGTCCTCTGAGATGGGCTGTGAGCCGGTGGGAGAGCACTCATGTGTGCACTGTCACTGTCATCAGCATCTCTGTCATCTCGATATTCAGAGTCTATGTCCAAGGAGTCGCCTGCAATGACTGCAGTTTTGCTTGGTTGGTTACTATCACCTCTGAATGTCCGGAAGAAGGAGGCATTTCTGGTGACTGTGCCTTGCGGGCTTGCGGCTGTTATCATTGAGCTGTAAATGTGCGTTACGGTCATGAGTTCTGGTTTGAATTCTGGGACATCTTTGGCACTTTGATTCTGGCGTACCAGAACTTGGTCTCCTATCTGGATAGGGCTTGGGCGTGCATGTCTTCTGGTGTCTGCATACTCCTTCATTTTCGTCTTGCTTTCTTTGTCTTTTGTTCTCGCAGTGTCAGCATAGGTGGGAGTCAGCACAGCACGAGGGTTGTGTGGTAAAGTGGTTCTTATGATGCGTCCGAACATCAAAGCAGATGGGCATTCTCCTGTAGAGCTATGCAGTGTGTTTCTATATTTGCGTAGTAGTGTGCAGATGGCCTGCATGAATGTGCCATTTGTGATGGAGCATACCTGGAGCGTGCGTTTTAGATTTGCCATGAATCTCTCTGCCATTCCATTCGCTTGTGGCCACAGCAGCGTGATCTTGCGGTGCTGGAGCCCTAGGTGTTCTGCGAACACGGCAAAGTCATGCCCACTGAAAGGCGGTCCATTGTCAGACTTTACGACGGATGAGATGCCGTAGTCAGCAAAGGTCTTTCCCAGCGCTGGAATGACTGCGTGGGCACTGGTGGAGTGGATGAGGTGCACTTCTGGGAAGCGTGACTTTGTGTCGACTATTACCAGTGCATACTTGCCATTAGACAGGGGTCCAAACATGTTGATGGCTACTTCCTCCCATAGTAGTAAGGGCTTTGAAGATGTTCTGATGGGCTCGGGAATGTGCGTGGAGCCACTGCTTGACATGCAAGGCACTTTCCAAGTAGCTGTTCTACTCTTTCGTCCATTGACGGGAACCACATCTTGGTTCGGAGCTGCCGTTTGCTTGAAACTATGCCCCTGTGGCCTGCATGTGTGATGTCTAACACCTTGTCTTGAAGGATGGATGGAATGACAATCCTGTTCTCTTTCAGTAGTAGACCGTCTGGTGACGTCGACAGTGTGTGGCGGAAAAGTTTGCAGGTGCAGAAGTGTTGATCGTCACTTGATGAGGAAGCTTGACCTTCTCTGTGCCTGTAGTGCCACTGGTCAGATCTCAGACACTCTTGTATGGTCTGAAGTAGGTGATCCTTTTGCGTAGCTTCTCTCAATTGAGCTGTTGTGATGGATTTGGGGACCGCATTGTGTACCAAATAATTTAGACATTGGTTTGCCTTGGTTGACTGCTGCTCATCTTGTGCTGGAAGTGGGTGTCTGGATAGAAAATCCCCCAGGTTGCTGGCCTTTCCCGGGTGGTGGATGATTTTGAATGTGTACTCTTGTAATCTTAATCCCCACCTGTCAATGCGTAGTGGCATTCTGGCGGTGGGTTTTCCGTAAATGGTTGTAAGGGCCTGATGGTCGGTAATTATAGTGAACTGTCACCCATATAGAAACAGGTGGTAATGTTTATTCATGCCCACAACAGCTAAACTTTCTTTTTCGGATTGGGAGTAGGCGCATTCAGTGGCAGACAGACTGCGGCTTGAGTAGGACACGATGCGTCTCGAAGAGTCTGGTGATGCACCCAGTTTGGACTGTGCTAGAATCGCTCCCAGCCCCACTGGGGTTGCGTCTACGGTTAGTTCGGTGTTCAGTAGGCCATGCATGACGCTGATGCGATGTGTCTTTTGATCTCTTGAAACGCTTCTTTGCATTCACTTGACCACTGGAAGTCTTGTTTTTTTGCCGTGAGCAGTCGGAGGGGTGTGCTTATCAACGCAAAGTCGTGTATGTACCGCTTGCAGTAGCTCGCCATACCCAGGAATGAGCGTATTGTGGATGCAGAGGTGGGCGTGGGTGACTCTACTAGAGCTTGTACCTTCTCAGGGTCGGGTTGCAGGCCGTCGCTCGTGAATATGTGACCAAAGAATTTTAAAATGGATTTACTGAATTCGCATTGTCTGGGTTAAGTGTGAGCTGAGCATTTTCAAGAGCCATGCATACTCTTCTCAGAGCGTCATTGTAACTTTCTTGGGTGGTGCCAAATATTAAAATGTCATCACTGTTATTTAATCAGTTTGGGATATGCTTAATTACCTGATGGATCTCCTTTTGAAAGATTTCTGCCGCTGATGACACACCGAAGCTGAGTCTTTTATATCTGAATAGTCCTAGATGTGTTGAAAATGTGGTGATGTACCTTGACGATGGATGTAGTTCGAGCTGATGGTAGCCCTTGTTCAAGTCCAGTTTTGAGAACACTTTAGCCCCGTGGAGTAGGTACATCATATCGGTCATCCGAAGGGCGAGGTGACGTTTGCGCTCTATGGCTACATTTGGGGCCCTCATGTCGACACAGATGCAAATACTGTCCTTGCTGTCCTTCTTCGGTATAGGGTCCTATCGGGGATACCCATGGTGTTTGGCCTGAAGCTGGTTCGATGATGTCCTGCCGTAGTAGTGACTGAATTTCATCTTCAATTTGTCTCTGGATGTTGAGGGAAATGCCTCTATAGTGTTGATCCGTCGGAGGAATGTGCTGGTCTATGTGTAGTTTGATTTGTTTATCTTTTAGTTTTCCCAGCCCTTTAAAGAGAGACAGAGACATTTTCTGCATCATGTCCTTCGGGCTGGCGGTGTATGCTGACATGATTTGGTACATTATTTGAATGAGTCCCATTTGAATTGCTGACTTGAAGCTTAGTATGCTGCCCCCTGGCACCTCTCCTTTTATTACATAGATTTTTACTCTCTGGCTTTTGTCCTTATATTGGCATGTTGCTGTAAGTATTCCCCAACAGTCGAGGGGCTTGTTCGAACCGTAGGGATAAATCAGTGTGTCCGCTTCTTTCAGCGATTTCTTTTTGGCAAGTGGCATGTAGGTTTCCTCCTTAATTACGTTTACGTTTGCACATGTGTCTATCAGGAATTCATGGTTTTGACCATTTAATTGTAGTAGTAAGGTGGGACTGTATTCCGCTGCTACGCTGTTGCCGATGGCCTGAACGTAGCCTCTTTTGAGGTCACCACTGGATGATGATGAGTATGACTCGCGTCTTCGGCGAGGCGAGTCGTCTAGGTATTGAATCTTTTGTCTTGAATGTCGTCTTTGGGAATCATGTCTGGTTCTGTCTCTTATTTCTTCTCGCCGCCTATCTTCTCGGGTGGTTCCCTGGATGTGCTCTGAGAGTGACGCCTGATGGCAGGAGGTGAGTGTCGGGTGCAGGGCCTTGGGCTTTCCCGCCTTGAACTGCAGCTATCTTGTCTCCAAGAGTCTTTGCTTGCTTCAGATGTTTGAAAGAAATTGATGTTCCTGCAGACGGACTGAAAATGATTCTAGCCACTGCATTTATCACAATTGTGCCCAATGGCTGGGCAGGGACCACCGTGTGGAAATTTGAATCCATATCTGTAGCATTTTTTTTTGTTCTGCGGATTCCCTTGTCGTTCGAATAGGGCACACAATTGCAGTTGAGGCGGACTGAGTTATCTTGATATTTCCTAGAGATTCAGTGTAGCGCTAAAGCGGTATCAGCTCTTGCGAGCTGTAGTATTTCTTCTAGGGTTCTACTCTTTTGGAGAAGCTTCCTGTGGAATTCGGGAGATTCGCAGCCAGCAATGGCCTGTGACTTTAGTGCTTCTTCTGTCGAGTATCGATCTAGGTTGCAGTATTTTGCCCTTTTTCATAATCTCATCCCAAAATTATCCATGTTTTCACCACTTTCTTGAGTGGTGGTGTGGAAAATGTGTTGTTCGTAGTCTACATTTCTTAGTGGTGCGAAGTATGCTTTTACTGAGTCAATTATGCCATGGAATGTGCCTGTGTTGGTTTCTGGCATTTCGAATACGATATCTCGTACCACAGGGCCCAATGAATGTAGTAAAATACCTCGTAGTCGGCGTTCATCTCTTACTCCGGAGGCGTCAATGTAGATATGCAACTCTTGGAGCCACCTGGCCCATCTGGGTGCCAGGCTGCTGGTGTCAGCAATGGCGAAATGCTGCATAGCATGCAGCTGTAGAGATTCCGAGCCGCCATCTTTCCTGGACGTGGGGTGGCGTGGTGTGGAGCTAGGCGGTGGACTCAATATGCCACTGTCAGTGTTGGCTTCAGACATGTTTCAGCGGGTCTGAGAGCTAGTGGCAGTGTCTGGTATGCAGCTGGTGGGCCTGGTTGTTATCCAGGTGATCTGGCCTGTGCAGTGGAAGTTCAAGCCTTGGGATGTCCCCTTATTCATTAATTCAGTGCTTGGCAACTTGTGGAACACCTTTATATGAGGGTCAGAGGGCTCAAGCTTAGGATAGCAGTGTTGCAGGTGCTGCACATGAAAGTGTTTGTTTCCTTACTGAGAGCACGTATTACGCGATGATCGTAGGATTGTATGGCATGAAATGTTCTCCGTGAGACTTCCGACTGGTATCGGTAATATTAGGGCTTCTTACTTGCAGGGCAGCGCGGTGCTCACGTGCGGTTCGAGCAGCACTGGCATCCGACTTCACACGCCTCAGTGATTTGACAGCTGGCAGCTGGAGGGTTATAGTTCTTACGCGGTCGGGATCGGAGTGCTGCTTCACATGTACCTCCTCGTCGCCATTGTTAAATGTTGCCCATTGCAGATTCATGCAATTCAAATAAGGCAAACAAAGCTGCATACAATAAGACAAGGAGACTGGAATGTAGGTCTGGCTTCTTCTTTAATCAGGCGCAAACTAACTAACGAGGCGGTAACCCCACCTCCTTACCACGTGGGTCGCAGCTCACAACTAACACAACAGAAAGGGGACTTGGCCATGGCATGAGATTAATTAACAACAAAAGAGGACATTACACCCACCATACCTCATGTTAAATAACATCTAAAATCTGACCAAATGTCCTTGAGACGACTGGGGGTGGGAAGAAGCGTGCAGTAATTCTCTTTAGTATTACAGGCCCATAATATAATATGCATTTTAATAGTGTGAGCGCTACATAAATAAACAAATCATTAATAGAATGCATGTCCACATTGCAGTTATTGGGGGCAGGCTATGCATTCACTTTGGAAAGATACAACCTTTTGGTAGCATTAAGATCAGTTTTATATGCCGATATCTCCCATAAGGCTACAACACGTACGGGTGGGAATTGCACAGCAGCTCCTTGTCGCCTTTCTTTCAGAGGTGGGTCTCCTGGACTTCATCCTGTTTGCCTCTCCGCAGAACTCCAAGTGCCCCCTTTTCCCATCATGGGCGGGGCAGGCTAAAGGCTCTTTGGGCAACGCATTGCAGCTGTGTTGGGACAGCCGCATTTGCTATGCCTTTCCTTCCCCTACTTTAATCCATAGGACCCTATGCAATTTACAGAACTTGGTAGGCTGCAGACTAATTCTGATAGCCTGTAACTGGCCTTCGAGGGTGTGGTTTTCAGACCTTCTGCAGTTCATGTCGCAAGGCCCAGTCTATCTCCTAATCCTCAGCACAGGCTTCCTCACACAGCAGCACAGGGCAGTGGAACACCCAGACCTGGTCAAGCTGGCACTCTCGGCATGGCTCCTGATCAGCTAAACCTTCTTACTGTGCAGCTATCTGTGAGCAATTGGGACATTATACAGAAGGCCAGGAAGTGCTCCACTCATTCGCAATACAAAAGCAAGTGGACTAGATTCTGCCGTTGAGCCCAGGGGACGGACGTGGACCCTCTTCCTTGCCCCCTTGGTGACGTTCTCTCCTTTTCTGTGCATCTGGCCCGCTCCGGGGTCTAAGTAGATACTTGCTGTAGGCATCTGGCGGCCATCAGGGCCTACAAAATTTCAGAGGACAAAACATTCTCTGTGGCTAACCCGGTGATCAATGCACACCTCAAGGGCCTTTCGAGCCAATGGCTTCAGCCGACATCAAGTGGGTAAAGCTCAAACCAGCCATACAGACCAGGTGCGGTACGGTTCTATCCCTGTGTGGATGAAGAGCTGTAGGCCATGGTCAGAGAGACCTATATGTACAGCCTGGACTAGAGCACCAAGAAGCCATGTTGCTGATGTCGTTAGAGACACCACGACATAGCAGCGTAGTCATGAAGCACAGGTGCCATCCGCACTCCAGGATACAAACACAGACTCGATTACATGAAGAACGCAAGCGTATGGTTCTATAGTTAGAGGACAGATACATATACATACTGTCATTGCTTTTATTATTTTTGCCATTAGCCAAATGCAGCAATGGAGAACCATCTCCGGTTCCGGAAGCACCTCAAAACCTTCCTCTTAGCCTCCGCTTTCTCTCCCTCTCTCCCCTGCTAAAATCACTGAACCTGTACTGAATCTGCAACTGGGCCACTCAGCGATCTCGGTCCTTGGCCCAGCCACTCTTCCTGCACTGCCTCCCTGCACTACGGCACTGTCTCTGTATCCTACAGCCCCTCCTCCCAGCACTTACCTTGCACTTGCCACCAGCTGGCCCTATTACTATGTACTGCACTTTTCCCTTCCCCTCTACCCTTGCACTTGCGCAATCTGAATGACACCTGGCCTAGTAGGATTTCTGTCTGTCTCCCCTTGTTCCCCCCTTGCCTTGTTGCGCCTTGAAACACGTGTGTATAGGCGCGCTACAAATTCCCTATCATATCATATCATATCAATGCAGAAACCGCAAGGCACAAGAGATCCTGAGGAATGCCTATGGATGCTTAAATGCGTATAACCCTATGGGACCTGTCAGAGCCAAGTGTGAATAACCTATTGAGAATATAGTATAGCATGGACACTGTAGAAACCGCATTATAAGGTTTAGGAAAAATGCAGCAGGCCTCAAGCCTCTCAGCAAGAGATGAGCTGAGCTGATTCAAGCTGGACAGAGAGAAAGACATGTAAGACAGGACCCGCAGAGAAGGTCAAGGGACACAATGACATTCCAATCCGCAGACAAAGGGACCAGCTGCAGAAAATACAAATAAATCCTCATAATTCAGAGCTAACAGAGCTCAAATTTGCGGTCTCTGAACACATGACACGTCCGAAGAAGACAATGCACAGCGATCAGCGGTGGGAAAGGAGAGCCGGTCTCAGGCAGCCAGACACAGACTGCAACAAATATGCAACATTATGCAACAACTGTTGCGACGGACAGGAGAATATTCTCATATGGCAAAGGTAGTACACGCAAGTTACAATACAGACACCCTAAGTTACCTGGGGGCAACCAGACGTGGACTCCCTGCTCACTGTGCTCAGAGAGGCACAGCTTCACCTCACTGATGAGGCCCAACAAGGCTAAAACACGTGTATGGGGTTGCTGTTGGTACTCTTGTGCAGAAGGGAATTGTCATAGCATTTCAGTGCTGGACTGCCATGTGGGCGGGACAAAGACTGATATGCAAATGAATATTTCACATCTGTGAAAGGTACAGTGAGCAAAAATCAGATGGCTGCAAAGTCTCAAAGTGATTAAATACCACTGAACAGGTTATCATGCTGTGTTATTTCGAGAGAGGGGTGCCTGCTACCTTTTTTGTATTTTTGGAAGGAACTTGGGGTTGGTCACCCTAAGTTATTTGGGGGCAACCAGACGTGGACTTCCTGCTCACTGTGCTCAGAGAGGCACAGCTTCACCTCACTGATGAGGCCCAACAAGGCTGAAACACGTGTATGGGGTTGCTGTTGGTACTCTTGTTCAGAAGGGAATTGTCATAGCATTTCGGTGCTGGACTGCCCATGTGTGTGGGACAAAGACTGATATGCAAATTAATATTTACCATCTGTGAAAGGTACAGTGAGCAAAAAGCAGATGGCTGCGAACTCTTAAAGTGGTTAAAAACCACTGAACAGGTTATCATGCTGTGTTCTTTAGAGAGAGTGGTGCCTGCTACCTCTTTTGTACAATACAGACACATAATGGTTCTCATCACCTTGAAGAAGTACACAGTGAGCTGAGAATCATTGCAGATCCCAGGCCTGGGGACATCAGCTCTAGCCAATCACAGTTTACTACCTTAGAGGTGAGTAGCAACGGGCAATAACCAATGGTAAATCCACAACACTGCAACAATGTTATAGTTAGTGAACTGGGGATGGGACAGGCCTGCCACCTGACATGCAAGGGCCAGTAGAATAAAATATATAGCGTCCAGTATAGGTTATAGAGTGCTCAGTACCCAATCACCTAGCCCGAAAGGTTTTCTGGAGAGGGGCCCAGGTTGTGACAGCGTGCTGATGCCATTTGAGGGTAAAACCGGCCTGCGTGCAGAGGAAGTGCGAGATGTGCATGAATATTCTCTGTTCCTGTGCTGATCCCTTTTGGTTTTGTTTGTAATAAACTGGAATTTGAACTTGCTGTTCACTGAGTCCTCTGTGTACCCTGGGGTAGGGTGCTGGGCCCTCCAAGTCTGCGAACTTCCAGTGTCCCTCTGGCATACCTGGGGGTTCCTCCCAACAGTCTTCTGGTTTTCTTCCCTAATACGCAGTCTGACACGGAAAGATCGCACCATTCCTTGAATCAGCGGAGGTTGCTCAAGTTTTACCTCTCCTGGACAAAGCCTTTCAGCTAGTCAGAGGCACTGTTCGTCACATTCGGTGGTTCTGGCCCGGGTACCCAAGCATCCACAGCCACCATCGCCCGTTGTATGATCATGACAATTTCAGAGGCCTATGCAGCCACAGGCTAGAAGTTACCTCTGGGTATACATGCAAATGCGGTCAGGGCCAAAGCGACGGCAGTTGCTTTTCAAAGGCAAGCCTCCTGGAGGTAATCAGCAAGGCGGCGATTTGGGCCATGCCGTCAACATTCTGCAAACACTACTCCTTCGACACCAGTTCCAGGTTGGATGCATGGTTCGGACAGGTGGTTCTCAGGAACCACTTTGCATCCAGCTAAGGTGTCAGCTCCACCTAGTTCTCTTGTTTTGGTAGAATCACCCGCAAGGATGGAGGAAAAGGGGGGCGTGGCTTGGCAGCCATGGTATAGGCTGCTCCTCCTGAGGGCTCCTGCTGATCCGTCAACGATCCTGGCACTCACAGACGAGTAAAGTCTTCTCACTATGAAATGAACCGACCTGCGGCTGTCTGAAGGTGTGGGGCACATAAAGGGTGTTATTTGCAGCGAATTGGCTACGCTGATCGGAGGTTGCCGAGATTTGTGTGCTGGACTCGACCAGCAGACTTGCAGGCAAGATGGCAGACGCCGCCGCCGGACAAAGGACAATTCTGTGTTAAGACAGGAACTGCGGCCGCTCTGGAAAACAGAGCGTGGTGCTTTTGTACGACGATCCCTTGGCACCTGAACGTTCCATACAATGCACGCATGAAGGTGCTACATTGTAGCACCATGTGTCTATGAAGGCGAAATCCACTACAACGAATGCTGCCCGAGCCAAGTGTCCGGCAAGAATACATTGTGGCACAGCGTATTACGCCGTGCAGAAGTTGCAGAGATTACAGACGCTCACACTGAAAAGGGGAAGGTATTCCTGTAACCACTGCAGCATGGAGATATGAAGCACAACAGGAACTGCACTGTGGGGTGAACGGCTACACAGAACATGACCCGTGAGATGTAGATGTTTGCAGAGTCTGGGCTGTAGTGACAACAAGATGGCGGATGGTGGCGGAGAAAGGAATTAGCCATGAGGCAAGATTCCATGAATAGAAGCGGATCACCAGCCCAGCAGGAACGGACCCCGATCAGCGGGTTCGCAACAATCGGACTGCAAGATAATAAGCAGTGGCAGCCCCCAAAGCGGTTCAACGTGGGATTCACTGTAGCTGGGGTATAACGCTACAAGGTATCGCAACTCCATCAGATGGTTCGGCTGTTGAGGTACATACATGGTGGATTGGATGAGGTGTGTGACACAGTGGAAATGGAAGCAGCATTTCGGAAAGGGAGCATAGCAGCGCAGTGACACTTGGAAGGAATGCACGACGGTGCTACTGAGCAGGTGAACTCTAACTCTGCAACAGGATTAGCAAATTCGAAGATCAGCCCGGAACTGCCCCGCATAGAAGCACCCTCCTGCAGCGGTTGACGCCCTGTGAAGGTACACGGCTCCCAGTGTATATCCGACACAATACAGAAATTAAATAAAGTGATACGTACCACGCAAGGCGTGACCGCAGTGGGGTGGAAGAGAAAAAGAAAGAAGTTAAGGAACGGACTACCCACAAGCAATATGAACACGAACATAGGGCAGAATGAATGTGCGGAATGAGCAGATAACAAACATGGAAGGAAAGTACAGAGACACTGATTCTGTACTTGTGATACCGCTAACAGCACCCGAGAATGCGAAACAAATAAAACCGATATGGAAACAAGCTCTGAGAGGTACAATGCGTTCTAGAAGCAGAACAAAATAACACTGACTGATACGGCTGAATGGCATGCCAGTGCACAGAAGACAGGCGCTGTACAGTGCCACTGTTGGGCCAGGGGACACAATGATTGGCGGGCACATAAGCGAGCCCGCACTGCTGTGGGCGTGATAATGCACTCTGAAGTGCTAGCAAAAGCATTGTCACGGAGAGCCAGTGAAATGGACACCTGCCTAGATGGGGACTGATCCTAAGTGATTCTAGTTGACAGCGCTGCAGGGTATGGTTGAAGGTCCCTTGCCACAGCGGACTGAGGAGGGGCACGTGAGCTTGGGCTGACGGAATAAGGCCTGGTTGAAGCAAAGAGCACGGTTCACCCTGTGTGGAAACTGGAGTCACCAGCCTGATACTACTCTGACCTGCATATGCACCCAGAGGATAAGTGAACTCTAGCGACAAGGAGTGCTGTGGGAGCCCCAAAACAGCCACCCCGGGAAAGACTGACCGTGACACCCCCCAAACTGGGGAGTAGCGCCTCTATAGCAGAGGGAACCCCACAGAGAAGGGTAACTCGATAAGTGGGTCCACAAGGAAGCAAGGATGACATCAAAGCTTCTCAAAAGCAAAGGGAAACAGCCCACCATAGATGAGTTTGCCAAGTCTCTGCAGAAGGAGCCGGTAGAAAGGGCCAAGGCATAGGAGAAAGTGAGACTATGGCACGCAGCGACCAACAAATACTAGATGCCATAGCTGAACTAAAAGTGTCATAGGAAAGTAAGTTGTGCACTGCAATCTCGGAGCTGAGAACCTCGTTTGAGTTCAAGATTGATGCAGTGACCGTGGACGTGAACCTGTTGCGACAAGACGTACGAGCGCTGGCAGAGCGCACAGGAATCCTAGAGAAAGAGGTGAAAGCCAACACAAGTACATGCACGACCAACGTGAAAGAAGTTCACGTGCTGAAACAACAGATGCGCAACCTCTAGAATGGAGCCGAAGAAGCGTAAGGGCACGCCCGCAGGAATAACGTGCGCATTGTGGGGCTTCCGGAAGGCGAAGAAGGATCAGACCCGACGAACTATGTCAAAAACATGCTATTGCAAGAGATACCGGATGGCATGTTAAACCAGGGATTCGCAGTGGAAAGAGCACACAGGGCCCGGACGAGGAGGCCACCACCGGGGACCCCACCGCGACCTATTATTGCAAAGATTTTGAATTATAAAGACAGAGAGAAGGTCCTGGAGCATTTCCGCAAAGGTGGAACGATAAGCAGAGCATCGGCGACCTTCACGGCATACCCGGACTACACCCTCTTGATGCAGAGGCAACGGTTGAACTATCTGGCAGTAAAGAGGAGGCTAAGGGAATCAAGCCACATATATATGCTGTTATACCCGGCAAAGATGAAGGTGCTGCACAAGAATAAAGCGCTGTTCTTTGAAACACCAGAAGAGGTGACTGAATGGCTGGATTTGCAAAGCTATCCCAGGGAAGCAGAAGACCAGACGGAAAGCGGAATGGAAAAGTGAACCAGCACCGGGTCGATGCTGCATTGTCGCATATGGAGACAATTGAGAGATAAGTATAGCACACATGAGGACAATGGGACTTGATTATAGTAGAATGTACAGGGACTCGATATGATAGTCGGTTTGGTCCTGTGAGGTAACAAGTTGTTAGCGCAATACAGGAGCTACAACACCAGGAGACACGCTACTATTCCCCCCGAAGGTAGTTTGGATAGGGTACCACTAGGGCGGTATCCCCTGATGAGTACTGAGTATCGGTTGTACCGAGATTGGGCTAGATGCGTGGTAGCCTAAGATCCAGGGATGGAGCTGGGCAACAGTTGTGGGCAGTTGAAGGGAGGGAGGGATGGGGGAAACAACAGTTGGGGACGGGTAGGGCAGGGAGTGGGAGGGGAGTTGGGGAATTTGCAGTGTTTTTAGTTGAGGAACAAGCTTACACACATGCGGGCATGGGCTTGAAGCAGGAGGAGGAGGGACAATGGAGGGGACAGGGTATGATTGAAACATGGGGGACCTTAAGATAGTTGTTACCTGGAATGTCAGGGGCCTCAACAGTTACCTGAAGAGGAACAAGATCATGATGTACCTAAAATGGCAGAAAATAGATATAGCCCTAGTACAGGAAACACATCTCATGAAAGAGAAACAAGAAGTGATACAGAGGAAATGGAAGGGGACCATCAGAGGTGCAACATATTCGGCTTATGCCAGAGGGGTGATTACTTGGGTGTGATTTGATTTGATTTTGATTTTGATTTTTTGCATTTGTAGCGTGCACCAAACGAAATGAACCGTATATTGGCGCAGATGACACAGCTGCTTAGACGAGAAAGATCGAAACAGACTCCCAGAAAACAGGGGGCGTCCACCTAAAAAGGAAGGTCTTCAGTGCCTGGCAAAATTGGAGAAGTGAGCCCATTGTTCTCAAAGGGAGTGGCAGGGAATTCCACAACCTGGGACTAAAAACTGAGAATCTTCTGTCACCTCTAAATGTAAAAGCCGAGTGAGGGATGATCAGAAGATGTCTGTCGCTGGATCGTAATTGTCTCGTCGTGTGATATGGCAGTATGAGCTCTTGTAAGTACAAAGGAGCAATGCCATTGATGCATTTGAAGACAATACAGGCTGTTTTGAATTTAATGCGATCTTCAACTGATAGCCAATGCAGCTCCCGACGAAGTGGAAACAGATGGTCAGCTTTTCATAGCCTAAATATAAGTCTAACAGCTGCATTTTGTGCTTTCTGGAGCCGGTGAAGCTGTTTGGCAGAAATACCCAACAGTTGGCTTTTACAATAGTCCAAATGGGCACTAGTTAGTGCTCCTACCACAGAAGCATGATCTTTAATTCGTATGTAGGGGAGTGCTTGGCGTAGCATTTGCAAAACAAAATATATTGCTTTGATGTTGGCTGGGCGTCACTGCCCAGATCTTCTTTCCACATACAACCCAGATTTTTACTTTAGATACAAATTCGAGGCTCTTGCCCAAGAGTGATAGAATAGGCAGCTTCTTGGCTGCAATCAGCAGATTTTTAGGTCCGAATAGTATGAGTTCAGTTTTTGCAGCATTAAGTTGCAAATAATTATTGGACATCCAGCTGCCTACTTCTTCCAGGCATAGCCCCAGTTTGCTAAATGCTTCTTGGAAGTTAGTAATTGGTAAAAAAATCTGAGTGTCATCAGCATATGAGTGGAAATCCAGCCCATAGCGTCTCAAGATTTCAAGAAGTGGCCAAATATACAAATTGAACAGCAGTGGGGACAGGGAGGATCCCTGCGGAACCCCACAGTTCAAACAAATGAGGTCCGACAGGAACTCCCCCATCTCACACGCTGTTGACGGTTGGCCAAAAAAGACCTGAACCAATTTAGTGCTGAATCTGTCGTGGCTGGAAATGTCTATGGAACTCTCCCGTGACCTCTCCTCACCTGACTCCTCCGATGAAGTGTTCCTTGTCTTTGAGGTCTCTCTCCTTCGGGAAGTTGCCTTCTTGGTCTTCTTCTTTACCTTTACCCTCTTATCGTGCAGGTAAGGACGGGCTCCGCTGGAGGCCACCTTTGCAGGAAACGAGTTCATAACCAAAAGGGACCCCAGAAAGCCTCCCTCAGTTTCAGGGGAAAAGCTTCTTCGGCACCAAAAACCCTGATAGAGTCCGACAGCTCCGGAGGACGACTCCACTTTGCAGAGGTAGGTGTTTCGAGAGGCAGGCATAGGTGTGACACGGCAAACCTTGAGGTTGTTAGATGGCCCAGATGGATACAACCGTAAGTATGAAAAAAGGTAAGTGGAAAAGAAGGAGTAGAAAGAATGAATGAGTGAGTAAGGGTCTGCTAAAGTAGGAATTCCAGGATGGCTGCAGAGCGTGCAGGAGCACAGGTACAGGAGGAGGCTCATGGTAAACCCGGAAGTGTGCCATGAGAAAGGGGAGAGACTCAGCAGGAGGAGTTTATCCGAGAGCCAGTAACCCGGAGAGTGGAAGAGAGCCGTTGAGAGAGGTACCGGGAAAACAAGAGACGGCAGTTCTCAGAGGGGAGGACGAGGAGTAAGAGAGGAGCTGCGACCGATGGTAGCCGCGAGGAAGGAAGGCGAAAACACTTGCTACTGGAAGGGCGGCGAACGGTAAAGAGAAACAGAACGCCAACAGGTTCCAAGGAGCGATACAACGCACAGGACGCAAGCTTCTGTTCGTTGTTATAGACACAGTGTGAGGCGGCGGCCATCTTGGTGTAAAGGCTAGACCACGCCTGATGCTTCTGAATGGCAATCAAAACCTACGATAAGCAGAAGCCCATCGATGCCATACCTACCAGGGCCGGGACATGACAGAATCAGACACTCTTCCTACCTCCTGTAGTCGTTCCAAGAGAAGTTGATGGTTTACTGTGTCAAAGGCCGTGGACAAGTCTAGCAAACCCAGGGGTGTGAGCTCCCCTTGATCCGCGGCCTTTAATAGTTTGTCTTGTACTACTACCAGGGTAGTCTCGGTTCCGTAATTTGGTCGGAACCCAGATTGAAATTTGTCCAGGAATAATTAATGTTCGACAAAATCCTGGAGTTGGTTGGTTACAACCTTTTCAAGGACCTTTGCTGGCCATGGCAGTCCTGCAATAGGACAATAATTCTGTAGTACCTCAACATCTAATGATGGTTTTTTCAATAGAGGTGACACAACTGAAAGTTTCAAACTCTCCGGAACAATCCCCTCCTGTAGAGACTTGTTAACAAAAGTGGTAATAAAAGGGGTGATAACATGTGCAAGTTTCTTTGCTGCATAAGCTGGCAGAGGAGAGAGAGAATCAATTGTGGGTTTGAGAGCATTGATAAGTGGAAAGATATCTTCTTCATTGACTGGATAAAAATCGAAAACAGATGGTGAGGTCTGGTCTTGGAGGTTATTTACTTCAGTCACTTGTGGGCTAGCATGCGCCAATGGAATTGCAGAAGCCGTTAGTTCAATTTCTGCCCTTATTCGTTCGATCTTGTCTATGAAGAAAGAATTAAAAAGGTTGGCTCGTGCTTCAGAAAAGTCAGGCACTGCATTTTTGCAGGTTGGATTACAGAACCTCGATATGATGAAGAATAGTTCTCTCGGCTGATTGCTAGCAGATTGTAATTTTTTTCTTGGCCAAAAAAATAGCCAGCTTGTATTCTGACAAGGCATTTATGGCAGAAAATGTATTCTCTAAAATTGGCCTCTTGTGCCAAGTCTAATTGGTCTTGCTGACTGATTTGCGTAGGTGTTGCAGATCAGCGGAAAACCAAGGTTGAGAGGCCTTCTTGGCCTTTGGTTTTGGTGGAGCTATTTTGTTACAGAGAGTGCTCAGGGCTGACAATCCCATTGAAAAGAAGTCCCCACAGGAAACTGTGGGGTCAGTGGACGCCAGAAGCCTAGATATTTCTCCAGCACCACATGTCCCCTTCCAACTGCTACAGCCCACGGTGGAGGCGGATGGGAGGATGGTGGCAATAAGGGAATTGATAGAGAATAGAGAAATATGCATTATCAATACATATGCCCCGAATCAAGATACAGTGGCTTACTTTAAGACCCTATATAGCAAAGTGAGCCCGTACCTGGGAGGTGCGGTGATATGGGGAGGCGATTTTAACTGCACATTAGACCCAAGGGTAGACAGGTCAGACAGGAAATCAGACAAACACACCCCTGCCAAAACCTTGCGGACCCTGTTGGTAGACCTCCGATTAGAGGATATGTGGCGGTTACAACACCTGCATGATAGACAGTATTCGCATTATTCTGCCCCACAGAACTTGTACACAAGATTAGATTACATGTTTGCCTCACAGGAGATGATGGCGGAGATAGTGCGATCGGAGTACAAAGCGAGGGTCCTCTCGGATCACTCGCCATTGGTCCTAACATGGCATTATCTGCCTCCAAGAGCTAGGATCCCGACGTGGCGACTCAGAGCTGAAGCATTAAAATACACAGTGTTCAGGGAGGACCTGAGGGAAGAAATTACAGAATACTTTGAAACTAATACTGGGAGTGTTGAATCTGCTGGCACTCTATGGGAAGCATTTAAGGTGGTGGTTAGAGGATCGGCTATAGCCAAATCCAAAGGGCTGCAGGGAGGCATACTAAGAGAACTACAGAAGGCAGAGGCTTCAATAGAGACAGTTTTGGATAAGGGAGGTAACTCCCGGGAGGACGCTGAAACCATAAACCTATTGCAGCAGGAATGCGTAGGGCACTGGGAGAGATTATGTAATCTAAGTTATAAGAAATACATACAGAGACAACATGCGGGGGAGACAAATCGGGGGAGATTGCTAGCATGGTTGTATAAAAGTGAGACCCCCAGACCAACGATCAGAGCAGTGATAGGGGACAGTGGGAAAACAGTGGATACCCAAGAAGGAGTGAATGGAGAGTTCCTCGAATTCTATAAACGATTGTACGGGGGTGAAAGTAGCGAGATAAGAGAAACATTAGAGGATATTGGCCTGCCAAAAATAAGTACTGAAGAGCGTGAAAACCTAGATGCCCAATTACATTGGAGGAACTAGAAGAGGTAGTGGAGCAACTTCCCACCAGCCAGACCCCGGGAGCGGATGGACTCCCCAGTGAGTTTTACAAGATGTATAGGAAATAGGTGCTCCTTTCGCTGCTTGCGATTTTAAACGAAGCGTTTGAAACCGGGACACTACCAGAATCCCTGAGAGAGGTAATCATTATTCCACTTCCCAAACCTAATAAGCCAAACACGGACTGTGGGTTGTATAGACCGTTGTCGATGCTGAACCAGGACAGCAAGATACTCACGTCTGTGTTGGCAAACAGAATGAAACAGGTCATAAGCAGATTAATACACCCTGATCAGTCTGGATATGTCCCATGCAGAAGTATATCAGACAACCTCAGACGCCTTCACCGGGTCATAGAGCACACAGTAGGAGATTCGAGCGAAATTGCAATCATATCACTGGATGCAGTAAAGGCCTTTGACTCCGTCAAATGGCCTTGTCTTATTGCAGCTTTAATAGAATATGGGATGGGACCCGGGTACCTTCAGAAGGTGAAATTACTATACAGTGCACCGCTAGCCAGAGTAAAAATGGGAGCGATCATCTCGGGGAAGTGGCAAATCAGTAGGGGCACTAGACAGGGAAGCCCATGGTCCACGATGCTGTACATCCTAGCATTGGAACCCCTGGCGATATACTTGAGACAACAATATGAGGAAGTTGGGATTCATAGAAAAGGGGTACCACACTTAATTTCATTAAATGCAGATGACATGCTACTATACTTGAGATACCCGGAGGAAAATCTTCAATACATTCTAGAAGCAATGGAGCGATTTGCGTTGCTCTCTGGCATTGCACTTAATCCCAAGAAATTGTGCATATTCCCCCTGGGGAGGTATATAGGGGTCCCGCAGGAACAACTGCCAGTCTTACAAATACTGTGGGAGACCTGCACGTTCAGATACCTGGGGATTGACATTTATCACACGGTGGAAGCAGAATATAAAGACAACACCGAAAAAGCGGTAGTGAAAATGGAAAATAGCATGAAGTTCTGGGCTAAACTCCCTTTGGCCATGATGGGGAGGGGGGCTCTGTTGAAGATGGTGGTATAGCCTTGGCTATTACTTTCTTTTGGGAACATACCAAATATGATACCAAAGCGTTTCTTCGTTAAACTCCAGAGCATATGCAGGGGCTTTATTTGGCATGGAACTAGGAACAGAATTGCCCTATGGAAGTTACAGAACACGTATGATAAAGGGGGTATAAAACTGCCTAATTTTGAGATTTATTATTTGGCCAGTCAACTGCAATACGTGGCCAAATGGTTAACGGAAGACCCAACATCAGACTCTAGACTGTTGAGATCAGAGTGTGCCCCGTTCTTTCTGAAAGAAGTGATATGGCTGCCCAAACTTGAACTGAGAGGGCACCCAGGGATGTTGGAATTGGGTTGGAAGATATGGTGCAAAGCTTGTCAGGTCATGGAAAACCCAACCCTGTGTTCTCCGCAAGTGCCGCTAGTGGCATTGACCGAAGGAGATTAAGGAAGACGATTTGCAGGCACTGGGAACTTGTGGGGATTGCAACAGTGGGAGACATATGGCAGGAAGGGGGAATAAAGGAATTCGGGGAGCTGGTAGAGGAAATGGGCTTACATGTGGGGCAACATATTACGTATACTAGAATGGTATGGAGGATTAGAGAGACATGGGGCCTCATTCCGAGTGCGGCAGTAAGGGGTTAGCGGCGCCGGTAAGGACGCCGGTGCCTTTAACCCCTTACCGCCACATTCCGAGGTCCTTTAGCGTGTCCCGCTAAGGGCGAACGGCAGCTGGATTTAAAACCAGCCGCTCTTAGCGGGAGCCGCTAAAGGACCATAGAGCTAATAACGGGCCCCTTATTAACGGCCCCGTTATTAGCTCCCTCCCCATTCCCATTGAGCCCTATGGGGGCTCGAATAGGAATGGGGATGGGTATTTTGAATGAGGAATTACTGGGTCCACCAAGGTTAGAATGACCCGGTAATTCCTCATTCAAGGAACCTGGACTCGGTATGCGGTATGGGGGTAGCCATGGCGCTAATAGCACCATGGCTACCTCCATACTCGTAATGAGGCCGATGGTCTGAAATAATACTGGCAGATCAACCTGACGCGGCCATAGAAACGATATATGATACAACAGAGGTTGGGAATCTATGAGCTGTTGATGTCCAGGGTGGGGAAGGAAGTGGCCCAATTAAGGCGAGATTGGGAAGATGAAGTCGGGGAACTCATGAGTGACAGACTATGGGAGTGGGCTCAAGGGTACCATAAAAAAGTGTCCAGGAATGCGAGGCTACAACAAAAACAGCTATATGTAACCCACAGAGCATACATGACTCCCCAAAGGATATCTCGGTTTAAGAACGCCGAATGACAAACATGCCCCAGATGCAGAGACGAAAACGCAGGGATGACACATATGTTTTGGGCATGTTCTGAAATTCGTAGGTTCTGGGGAGAAGTAGCCAACCGATTAAATGAGAAAGGTATCAAGCTAAACGTTGAATCAGTGTGGGCATGCATGGTAGGGGGGTTCCCTAGACCGCAAAAATTGAAACATGTGAGCAAGCTTAAGGACTTAGCATATATACTTGCCAAAAGCAGAATTGCCATTGGGTGGAAAGCATGCAACAGACCGAAGGTGGAAGTTTGGTGGGGTGACCTCCAGAAATGGACCGAAGCCAAAATGGCAGCGTAGCAAGAAGCGGCCGGTGAGGGAGGGGAGGAAGAAGCAGAAACTCTGACGGCCTGGAAACACTTAGTGGCCACATTGAATGGGTCCACCCAGGACTGCTTAAGCGATCAGGACATTTTGGAGAATATGGAAGGGGTGGTTGTGATGGTGGAAATGCATTGGAGGGACAGGGCCTCCCTGTCCTTGTACTGTAGTCCTTTTTCATTTGTATTCTGTATTGTTTTCTGCCCAGGATTCCATGTGGGACTTCTGGCAGTGCAGCTCTTCCTGTTTTTGGTTTGGTGTTCAGACCCATGGGATACCCTTATGGCATCCATGGGTGGGGTTACAACCCTGTGCCCCTAGTGTATGTTTTTGGGCACCTGTGTGTGGCCCACAGAGCAGGGTATGGGCTGCTGGCAGCTCCATGCTGAATTTGACAGGTGCTCTGAGTATCCTCCATTTTGGGATACTCGGGCCCTGCCATTGGAATCAGTTGATTCCTGATAGGAAACAAGATGGGCCCTGTGGCCAATTGCTTTCTATTGCCTGTTACCTTGTTTTCCCAAAGTCCTGGGATGCCCTGACTCTGTCCCTTCCCCTAGACTGGCTTTTGGGTGGAAGTTCCATATATGGTGTTGTTGTGAAGTCCAGGCCAGAATGTCTGGAGCCTTCCCAGTGACTGTATGTTGTGGGTACACCATGTGGGTGGGACCTGGGTGAATGGAGTGTGTGACCAATATGCACTTCTTGTTGTGGCTGTCTGGTTTCTGGTATTAGAGACAAAGACTGAGACAGCTCTGCCCAAAACTGGCCTGAATGCAGTGTGTAGTGTTGAATGGCTGGGTACTTGCCCCAATACACATTCCTTGTTGTGAGTGTCTGAGAGGGAGGAGTATGGCCTGAATGCACTGTATGCCTGATTGGCTGACTGACTGCATGAATGCCCTTCTGTATGATTGGCTGCTGAGTGTGACCCAGCAGTGTGGATGAGAGACAGAATAGTATATCTGGGGACCTCTCAACACTGGAAATTGTTCAGAAGCTGTGTCTACACTTGAAGAGTAACTGGAACTGCTGATCCTCAACGTCCAGCTGGAAGAAGAAGACTTGCTGCTGCATTTGCTTCGACCCGATCTGAAAGCTGCCGAATTCGTCGAGGACTGATCTGAGAGAGGACCTGGTAAGGCGCCCTCTTCCCGTGCTACGAGAGACCATCGAGCACCGCTAACCTTCACCGAAGCTCCCTGGAAGTCAGACCCTCGAAAGGCTGCCGACCGGAGACGAGACCGCCGAGGAGACCCAAGTGAAGCACCCAGACATCGCCGCCGTCGAAGTCCATTGCCGTCGCCCAAGGTTCGGAGTATCGCTGTAACCGCTGGAGGCCCGTCGAAGCGGTGTTGCCCCAGAAGAGGGGACCGCTTGACGCCGTGCCGCCGATGACCAGAGCCGCCCGCTCCTTTGCCTAAGACTGTTGAATCGAAGGACTCCCTTTTCCGCACCGTCGACCGCTTTTTCCCACCGGAGAAAGTCGAGGACGCCGACGCGCCGAGGAGAATCCGCCGGTGTGTTTCCCGCCACCTGAAGGCCACAGAGACTTCAACGACTCGACGCCCTTGTTGGGCCACAGTTCTTCTGAAACTCTTTGTGGTCCAGAACTATCAAACGCTGAGGTGCCCCGCACACCTCATCCTCGCAGGATGTCGCCGACGAGCACCGCCTGGATCGACGCCGTGGTCTCGGCACCCTCAAACTTTTCCTCGACGCCCTAGACGCCAAGTTCACCTTCTTCGACACCTCTCGACGATTCGTGACTCCTGCTTTAAAGGGAGTCACTCAAGAAGGATCCCTCGACGCTTCTTTGAAGAACTCTGCTCCACCAGGTACATTGGGGGGGGGCTAAAAACATTATAGGAGAGAATAAGGCTATTGATCAATATATGGACTGGGCTTGTGCTATATCTTTATTTTACAGATTGCCCAGGTGGGGGGCTCTCCACACAGAACTGTGTCTATCGGTAGGGGCCAGTAATCTGCCAATTGATCAACCATCTTGCTTTCCTTCCTATCTCTACTGTTGGTTTCCTCTTTATTGATCTGTGTGACATTTTGACAGTATAGTTGATGCCCTTTACTGAGATCTAATAATAGTTGTGGTACCACTGTAGAACTGTATATATTTACCATTGTTGATTTTCTGAGTACAAAGTGAGTTATTGTGATAGTGTACATAACCTGGAATATTAATTATATAAAGACTGTGTTTTCAGTAATCCAGTGTGTAGACATTCCTTTGTGGGAGCTTGGGGACTACACTGTACTTAAGAACCAGCCTGCATCACCTCCTGAGAATCTAGGCCTTGATTGCTCGACTACGTTACCAATAATAGAGAATTTTGGCTGGGGTCCTCTGTGCCTCTCCTCTACCATATAGAGAGCAGAAGTACAGCCACCCCCCTCCAGTCTTTACACTGGTGGCAGCGGTGGGATGCTTATGGTTTTAAGAATCAGTGTATAACCGTGCCACTTACAAAATATCTGCACTTTATTAAATTGAGGTTTAGTTGCGTACAAAATAACTGCATCACAAGCAATGGAGTCTATTGCAAATGGTAAATTGACTAGGATGAGCTTAGAGGCTCTCCAGAGTGCTTGTGAAGCCAGGGAGTTAGACTTTGTGGATAAGTCTAGGGCTGAGCTGATAGCTGCCCTGGTGGACTACCAGACTGAAGGTAAAACTCTTGATGAGGGGGGGAATGCGACCAATGAGGGCTCTGCCCCTGGGGTTTCTGCTGAATCTGTTTCTGGGAATGCCACCATTCCTGCTGCCTCTGTTCCGACCCCCAGCAATTCCTTGGAGCTTGAGTTATTAAGGAGGAAATTGGCCTTTGAATATTGCAAGTTGGAAATAGATGCTGAGCTTAAGAAGGAGGAGTTGGCTTAACAAGTGGAGCTCAAGAATAGGGATCTTGAACTCAAAAATAAGGACCTTGAACTCAAGAACAAGGACACTGAATGTCAGAGAATCCGGCTAGGGAAAGCTAGAGTGGAGACTTCAGCTAAACCCAGTGAGAGTGTCATGTCACGAGCCACCAAGTTTATGAAAGATTTGGTTGGTCTGTTTGTGGAGGGTTCTGATATCCTCCAATGCATTGAAGCATTTGAAATGGCTTGTGGAATTCATGATGTTGGCAAAAGAGATTGGGCTAAGTGTTTGTTAAGCAGAGTGCCTCAGACTGGGTATGACTGTATTCTGAAGCTGAGTGTGGAAGAAAGGGGTCAGTATGAGTGTAGTGTCGTATTGTGCCTGTCTGCGGTGAGGTAGCTTGAGATGTCAGGTGGAATGTTTATGTGTGGATGATGGAATATTCTGAGTGAGTGTTCTGTGTAGAGGCGGTTACAGATGGCTGGCCCTGGGTGATGGGAGCCGGTGTTGTCACAGCTTATGTCCTTTATGTCTTCATGTGGATATGTAACTAAGAACTTGGAAATAAACTTACCTGAAGAAATCTTAAAGAGCCTGGAACCTGCCTTTTAACAATGGCGACGAGGATGGGATTCACAAAGTGGAAACACAAAACATAACTGAGACCACAAACACCCATGGACTCAACGCCACACGCATTACACCAGACGAGGTTGTACAAACCTTCCAAACCCATTGGGAGCAGTGGCCACGCACTCCCAATGCCAGCATCAATGACTGGTAAAAACTCGATATTATTGCAAGGAATGGCATCCTCACACAAGTCGCACTGTTGAACCCATAGATAAAACAAAATCCACAATAGATGCCACAAATAACATAGAAAACAATGTACTCATCACCTCAGGACATACCACACTCAATACCGACGGGTAATTACCAGGTGTCCCCAGCTACCCTTTACCACCAGCTACCTACTGTCCAATGTGATGAAAAGGATAAAAAAAAAACCTAGAGGAGGGGCTACCTCCCACACAGACCAACCTCATCGCTGTTCAACCTTTACCGGAATCAGGTAACCCCTATAACCAGACCAATCCCCTCACATGAAATTGGAAAATCCTAACATCCTTAATTGAAAGAGTCGAGGCGCTACCTCACTCTAGAACAATCGCATGGGTGTTCAACATTTACCACGACAGGTAACTACCCAAACCAAAACAATGTAAGGAAAACTATATACCCCACTGACATTACCCAAACAATTCAAAACATGCATTTCACACTGCACCACTTCCATGCTGAATGTGAGTTCACCCAATACCCAACACTCACTGACTCTCTCCAACCTATCTGAGTCAGATTCATCATAACATGCATTCCAAAATCACAGAATGCTGCAACCATATGCTGTAAACAATACATAAACAGCATTGAAAACATTTGCGTTGCGCACATTTGAATACAAAACCATGTTGCTCATAGTAAGTAAAATCCCCAAAACTAACACTTTTATGAACTAAAACGTCCATAGCCATTTGTAGGCTCTTAAGCGAACCTATGAGTCCATAGCCATTTACACAGGCTCTACTGACATGTGCAATATAGCTGAAAATCCTCAAAATGATTAAAGCTATCACACTCATACACATACCACCTATTTTACTCTAACAGCAACGATTTATGCACATTAGTGTCCATGTGCATTGGTGCTTGGCACTCGAAACCTGCAATTCCTCAAAAGAATTATGCTAAATACCCTTTAATACAACGTATTACCACACTATATTGTCACCGTTTCACGTACCCATTTACATAACAGAACAGCACTGTTTAAGATGCATGTATATCTTCTATAAACACCAACTCATGTGCATCCTCGCAGTGCCCCCCATTCTACAGATTCACAGCGCACGAAGGCACTCACCATCCTGCACATGCAAAAATGCTCTGTCAGTTTTAAATAGGTCTATTAAAGTTCCAAACTACCCAACATTATGGCTGTTACTCTCTGCACAAGCCTATACCCCACCATACTGTCATGACCTAAAAATGTCACCTTATTTGTTGGCCGCTACCTGTCGCCTCACTAACTGAGACGGAGCGGCATGCCAGCATCACAATCCGCCGAAAATGTCTCTTTTGCAAAGCAGAGACCACAGCATTTGGCACCTAAACAAACCATGTCTCTTGGATCCGATTCGTATCGTAGAGTTCCCATGTTCTAAGCATTGTTCATTCCTGCCCTAATATAGCTGCACACATATTTTGCTTCCTTCCTACTAAGACACATGTCTTGCCAAACGTCAGATTCCTTAAAGTACTTTCCCTTTTACATCCTCAGGGCAAACAGCACTAATAATTCGAAGCTCTAACAATAGCACATTCCAAAGAACATTCTACGCTTCACCATCTCCCCCTGCTGCATGTGTGACATCATCAGTCACTACTGCTCAGCAGGGCTATGCAGAGCTTCATAGGCCAATGGTCGTTCACTTCCCAGGAGACCTCGCCACGAAAGGCTCATAAATCACCAGAGTTTCAGACAGCCAAAAACATGATGTGCATGATAAGCACAGTATGGTGCTGCCAGGCTCCCATAACTTCAAAGCCTGCAATTATCTCGTGAGGAGGACACCATTTAATACAACAGCTCCCCATTGCTATGAGTGCATAAGACATGGGAGTGACGTGTAGTCAGGCAAACAGTCCTCCTTGTTCATGTCAAATTCACATCCATTTCCCAAACATAGAGCAGCGTCTCTTTTTTTCTATTGCCATTCTAACTTAAAAAAAAATGTAGAGTAGCATCACATTCCTCCCAGTGGGCTAGCTCTTCATTACATCTCACGGAGGACCGGGGTACAGCGTTTGCTTTCAACATCAATTTCCCAGTATTGCCAGTATTATCTTTTACCTGCTGGTCCAGCACCATCTCCAGCCCCCAGGGCAGGGATATGTATGAAGTCTGCTTTGATTGCCAAGTTTGGCAAGACACCTACCCAATACCTTAAAACATGATGGGGTGGATTGATGGATACAAGGTGAAAACGTTTGTTGACTTGTGCCACCTGTTGTTTTTTTAGCATTTTTCTGAAGCCTGTTCAGCAGAGCTGTGTCAGTATGTTGCTGACCAGAACATTTTGGATCCCTTTAAGCTGGATAGGTTGGCTGACAAGTGGGTCTCCCACCGGGTGTCCCCTAAGAACTCCAGTGGGAAGGACAAGGACAAAGAAAAGGGGGCCTCTCAGAAAGCTGCGGAGTCCCAAAAGCAGTCACAGTCGGGTAAACCAAAACCTCCCTCTCCTAAGACCCAAAAATCTAGTGGGGATAAGTCATCTGTAGGTGGGAATAAGAGTAGTGGCCCACCTGCTGCAAAGCAGGCTCCCAGTGGTTCCAGTACCGTACCCCGCACTCCCGGCACTTGTTGGGAATGTTGGGCTCTGGATCACAAGAGGGTTGACTCCAAGTGTAAAGGTAAGGCACTTGGAGTACAGGCTGTCAGCCTGACCTACCCTTACCCCATGTCTGAGGTGGAGGCCAGTGTCCTCCCCTCCTCTACAGAGATCACATTTGGTGCTCCTGTAGAGATTTCCTTAGTGTCCCTTGGGGCCTGGGACCAGTACGCAGAAGTACTGGCGACTATCCCACAGAACACCCATAGGTTTTTGAGAAGTGTCCTCTTGAATGGCCAGCCTTCTACTGGTTTGAGAGACACTGGGGCAAGCATGACAGTGGTGGGCAGGACCCTGCTCAAGCCAGAGGACTATGTAGGTGCTCCTCTGAGAACCACCGGGTTAGCTGGTGGGCCTCCCAAATTTTCACCTGTAGCCTTAGTCACACTCGTAATTGGAGACAAGACAGCAAAGCTTCCTGTCCTGGTACGGGACAATGTCCCTGCTAACATTCTGTTAGGTAATGATCTAGTAGAGTTGGGGTTGATCTCATATGGTCTTCCCATGACTGCTGATGCAGTCACTAGGTCACAGGTGACACAAGGTCTGGCTGTGAGTCAGGTACCCGAGTCAAAGGCGAGGCCTAAGGCAAGACGAAAGAAGAACAAGAAGGCCCCCTCTGTGCAGGGGACTCCTTCTCTTCCTGCTGTTCCAATAGCACCCTTTGGGATCCATGCTCTAGACGGGCTGGATCCAGTGGTAAACCGTGTCTCAACCCCTGTGGGAGAAGAGCCAGAAGACTCTCCTGTGGGAGAGGTTCTCAACCCAGAGGATCATCCCGACCTTCAATGCTTGTTAGCTGAAGGGGGACCCTCCCGTGCAGACTTCTGTAAGGGACAGAGAGAGTGCCACTCTCTCGAGGGTCTGAGGAAACAGGCCCTGTCCCAGGCACAAGGAGAAGTGCCTAGGACATTCCGGATTTATTGGGAGGGTGAGCTCCTTGTTAGTGAGCCCACTAAGCCTGAACCTGGTGCCCTTCAGAGGTTGGTGGTACCCCAGGTTTACAGGCCCTTCCTACTGCAGTTGGCGCATGAGGTGCCTTTAGCTGGTCATCTTGGTACCAAGAAGACTAAGCAGAGGCTCTCTGCCCATTTCTACTGGCCACAGATGGGAGTAGAAGTGGAGTCCCACTGTAGGATCTGCCCAACTTGTCAGTTGTCTGGCAAGACTGGAGGCAGTGTCATTATCCCACTGCAGCCAGTGGTTGGCACACCGTTTCAGAGGGTGGCCATCGACATTGTCGGTCCCCTGGACCCTCCCACTTCAGGTGGACATTGGTTCATCCTGGTCTTGGTTGATCATGCCACCAGGTACCCTGAGGCTATACCCCTTTGGACTGTAACTGCCAAGGTGGTTGCCAGGGCTCTCCTGGGCATTTCCACCCATGTTGGATTCTCTAAGGAGGTTGCCTCTGACAGAGGATCCAACTTCATGTCTAGTTACATGAAAACAATGTGGAAAGAGCGCGGAGTAACTTACAAGTTCTCCACCTCTTACCATCCCCAGACCAATGGTCTGGTTGGGTGATTTAATAAAAACTCTGAAGGGCATGATAGGTGCTTTGGAAGAGCCCCTAAGGAGGGAATGGGATCTCCTCCTGTCATGCCTGCTGTTTGCTTACAGAGAGGTACCTCAAGAGGGTGTTGGTTTCAGCCCCTTTGAGTTACTCTTTGGACATCCCGTGACGGGGCCCCTTGCCTTGATCAGAGAAGGTTTGGAAGCCACCCCTCCAGGTCCCGCCAAGCAAATGGGGGACTATGTGTTAGGCCTCAGACGGAGGATGACGTTGATGATGGGTCAAGCAACAGCGAATCTCAACCTTAAAACATTGCAAGTGGATTGGACTCCGGGACAGGAGGTGCTTGTGATGGAGCCCACCAAGCTTCGGGCGTTGGCAGAAAAATGGACTGGACCCTTCAGGATAATCTCAAAGATGGGCAAGGTCAATTATCTGGCTGACATGGGAGTCCCTGGGGAAGCCCCTCAGATATTCCATGTTAACAGGCTCAAGCCTTTCCACAGGCGAGCAGAAGTTTCATGTCTCTTGCTAGCTTCAGAGCAAGAAGATGATGAGAGTGAGCCCCTTCCTGATTTGCTGTATAACAACCCTCAGGATGGCTCTGTGGAGCGAGTGCATCTCTCTCCAGATTTGACAACAGAGCAGCCGAAGGCCTGCAGGGCTTTGCTGCAGCAGTATGCCTCCCTGTTTTCACTGACGCCAGGCCTTACACCGTGGTGTAAGCACGAGATTGATACTGGTGACAGTGTGCCTGTCAAAATCAGGAGCTACCGTATGTCAGATACTGTTAAGAACCACATCCAAAATGAGGTCGCCAAGATGTTGGATCTGGGTGTTATTGAACCCTCAACCAGTCCCTGGTCCAGTCCCATGGTCCTTGTCCCCAAGGCAAGTTCCCAGGCAGGTACCAAGGATTGGAGGTTCTGTTTGGACTACAGAGGAGTCAATGCCGTCACCAAAACTGACGCGCACCCATTGCCCAGGGCTGATGAGCTCGTGGACACCATAGGTGCTGCCAAATTTGTGAGCACCTTTGACCTTACCTCAGGCTATTGGCAAATAGCTCTGACAGACCATGCCAAGGAAAAGACGGTGTTCTCAACACCTGAGGGACTCCACCAGTTTAGGGTCATGCCTTTTGGGTTGAAGATGAAGGGTGAGAACCCGAAACTGCTCAGGTGGTCCATTAGCCTGAAAGGGCTAGACTTCACTATAGAGCATAGACCAGGGAAGAGTCACGATAATGCAGATGGCCTTTCCAGAAGGTATGTTGACCGTTTGGATGAGGGTGTCTATCTCGTGGGAGATTAGCCACCCAAACCTCAGTCTGGGGGGGCGACTGTGATGCTGGAAATGCATTGGCGGGACAGTGCCTCCCTGTCCTTGTACTGTTTTCCTTTTTCATTTGTGTTCTGTATTGTTTTCTGCCCAGGAGTCCATGTGGGACTCCTGGCAGTGCAGCTCTTCCTGTTTTTGGTTTGGTGTACAGACCCATGGGATACCCTTATGGCACCCATGGGTGGGGGTACAACCCTGTGCCCCTAGTGTATGTTTTTGGGCACTTGTGTGTGGCCCACAGAGCAGGGTATGGGCTGCTCGCAGCTCCATGCTGAATTTGACAGGTGCTCTGAGTATCCTCCATTTTGGGATGTCCAGGCCCTGCCATTGGAATCAGTTGATTCCTGATAGGAAACAAGATGGCCCCTGTGGCCTCTTGCCTTCTATTGCCTGTTACTTTGTTTTCCCAAAGTCCTGGGAAGCCCTGACTCTGTCCCTTTCCCCTGACTGGCTGTTGGGTGGAAGTTCCATATATGGTGTTGTTGTGAAGTCCAGGCCAGACTGTCTTGAGTCTTCCCAGTGACTGTATGTTGTGGGTACATCCTGTGGGTGGGACTTGGGTGAATGGAGTGTGTGACCAATATGCACTTCTTGTTGTGGCTGTCTGGTTTCTGGTATGTGAGACAACGACTGAGACAGCCCTGCCCAAAACTGGCCTGAATGCAGTGTGTAGTGTTGATTGGCTGGGTACTTGTCCCAATACACATTCCTTGTTGTGAGTTTCTGAGAGGGAGGAGTATGGCCTGAATGCACTGTATGCCTGATTGGCTGACTGACTGCATGAATGCCCTTCTGTATGATTGGCTGCTGAGTGTGACCCAGCAGTGTAGATGAGAGACAGAATAGTATATCTGGGGACCTCTCACCACTGGAAATTGTTCAGGTGCTGTGTCTACACTTGAAGAGTAACTGGAACTGCTGATTCTTGACGTCCAGCTGGAAGAAGAAGACTTGCTGCTGCATTTGCTTCGACCCGATCTGAAAGCTGCTGAATTTGTCGAGGACTGAACCGACTTAGGACCTGGTAAGGCGCCCTCTTCCCGTACTCCGAGGGACCATCGAGCACTGCTAACCTTCGCCGAAGCTCCCTGGAAGTCAGACCCTCGAAAGGCTGCCGACCGGAGACGGGACCACCGCGGAGAACTAAGTGAAGCACCCGGACATCGCCGCCGTCGAAGTCCATTGCCGTCGCCCAGGGTTCGGAGTATCGCCATAACAGCTGGAGGCCCGTCGAAGCCGTGTTTCCCCAGAAGAGGGGATCGCTTGACGCCGTGCCGCCAACGACCGGACCCGCCCGCTCCTTTGCCTAAGACTGTTGAATCGAAGGACTCCCTTGTCTGCACCGTCGACCGCTTTTCCTGCCAGAGAAAGTCGAGGACGTTGATGCGCCGAGGAGAATCCACCAGTGGGTTTTCCGCCACCTGAAGTCCACAGAGACTTCGACGACTTGACGCCTATGCTGGGCCACAGTTCTTCTGAAACTCTTTGTGGTCCAGAACTATCAAACGCTGAGGTGCCCCGCACAACTCATCCTCACAGGACGTCGCCGACGAGCCCCGCCTGGATCGACACTGTGGTCTCGGCACCTTCGAACTTGTCCTCGACGCCCTTCACGCAAGTTCACCTTCTTCGACGCCTCTCAACGATCCGTGGCTCCTGCTTTAAAGGGAGTCACTCAAGAAGGATCCCTCGACGCTTCATCGAAGAACTCTGCTCCACCAGGCACATTGAGGGGGTAAAAACATTATAGGAGAGAATAAGACTATTGATCAATATATTGACTGGGCTTGTGCTATATCTTTATTTTACAGGTTGCCCAGGTGAGGTGAGATCCACACAGAACTGTGTCTATCGGTAGAGGCCAGCAATCTGCCAATTGATCAACCATCTTGCTTTCCTTTCTCTCTCTACTGTTGGTTTCCTCTTTATTGATCTGTGTGACATTTTGACAGTATAGTTGATGCACTTTAATGAGATCTAATAATAGTTGTGGTACCACTGTAGAACTGTATATATTTACCATTGTTAATTTTCTGAGTACAAAGTGAGTTATTGTGATAGTGTACATAACCTGGAATATGAATTATATAAAGACTGTGTTTTCAGTAATCCAGTGTGTGGACATTCCTTTGTGGGGGCTGGGGGACTACACTGTACTTAAGAACCAGCCTGCATCACCTCCTGAGAAGCTGGCCTTGATTGCTCGACTACGTTACCAATAATAGAGAATCTTGGCTGGGTTCCTCTGTGCCTCTCCTCTACCATATAGAGAGCAGAAGTACAGACCCCTGCAGTCTTTACATTGGTTCCCCCATAGGAAAGAGAAGTAGAATGCGAAGTGGAGTAAGCTCGAATTGGGGGGAGGGTACAGCCTAAGCGGTAAATACCTAATATGTATATGATGCCAAAGTGTTATGATAAATACTGCTGGTTTTGTGGATTGTTGTAAAAACCAATAAAACTGTTTATAAAAAAAAATAATTAAAAAAAGGATGGAGGAAAGGGGACAGGACCGTAGTGACTAGAGTGCTCATAGTCCTAAGTCCCCTTTCCTCCATACGTCCCACCCTCCTTCCCCTGCTAGTATGCCAGTAGCTAAATTAACAGTGTAGCCAGGTTTAGCAGCGTCCGATGTGTCAAAAGGGGACTGAGGTGAGGCACCAAAGGGTGGGGCTTGTGGGCGATTCCACACCTAGGTACACGTCCCCTCGCGCTATACTAAATTTAAAGAGGAAGCTCACATTTTTCACTGCCAAAGGTTCCGTTACCATCCCTATGCCTGGGGATGCCCACAAGGTTGGAGGAAAGGGGATTTAGGCCTACGAGTACCCTAGTCACTACGGTGAGTAACTTTTATTTTATCTCCCTTCTAAAAGCTAAAATAGGCTTTCTTTCTATTAATTGTCTGAATCCAGCAAAACTGGAACAGATGGCTTTTTGAGATGGTTGGCTTATTTGCCAGCATGCCCAGAGTCTGCTCGCTGCTTGATAGAATGGCCTCAGCAAATTTCTTAAAGTTAAATAGCGGGGCAGATTTATCAGCAGAGGTTGCAACCTTTAGGGCCTGAAAGATTCAGTCCTGGGGTGGCACCATTAGTTTTCAGTACAGTGAAAGCACCTTCCAATAGTACCATAATAAAAAAGGGAAACTAAGCCCAGTTCAAATCTCCAGGCTGATATGGGTAGGCCCGTCGTTAGATTGAGGGCTTTTTGCCATACACAGCCGTCTATAAGATCCCAATCCACCTCTCTAACCAAATAGGATATTTAAGACGAAGCCCAAGTATTTTATAAGTGTAACAGGGAGGAGTAGCAGTTACTGTCCATGTGAAGTTCAAGGGCTTCTTCTTAAACACTGGTTTTAGTCCCATTTATGACCAGATAATTAGCTGCTGCCTTGGTTACTATTGCATTGATAAGGCGCTGAAGACCCAGCTGAGTGTGGTCGGCCATGGAAGTGGTCATACCAACCAAGGCACACTCATGCCTTGGAGTCTGGGGCTTGCGAAGGCCGTAGTCGAGAGACAATCAATCCCCTTTGTCTGAGAGATACGAGTTGACTCGGCTGGCGGGAGGACACATCCCTGACGCAAACCCTGCCCATTCAAGCTGGCCTGTCATGAGCTACCTTCCCGAAGAATCCAGAATCCCCCGGGATGTCAGTTTCGACCACAGCATACCGTAAGTATACTTACACAATATGTATAAGATATTGGCCCATAGTGGTGTACTGCACTTTTTTGATATGGTTACTCAAACCACTGGGCCCTGGGGCTATGCTCCTTCCTCTCCTCTCTGGTTGGACTCTCGTTCCATCCCATTTTTTACACTTGGCTTTCTGAAGCATTTTGAATGTATGCGGTGTGATTCAAAATGCCAGCAAAATAACCAAGGAAACGGTAACCAAAATATAACCGAGTATAATACACTGTATTGAAGAATTGTTTTTAAGTTGTGTTTGCATATATTTTTTAAAACCACTCTTACTGGATAATCTCTTCATGCCCCGTTTGCGTTTTTTTCAGGAAAAGACCCATTCCTGTGCCCACTATGGATCATTTGCAGGTAAGTACTGTGGTTGTGGGACTCACCGTAATGCGTATTTATTAATGCATTGTTGTCTATAATATTAAAACAGTGGCATATGTGCATTAATGGATCTAGTCTGGGTCATCAGAATATAGATAACAGAGCAAATGTTCTAAGATGTGATGTCGAGTAGTTCAGTACAAACCAGGTATGGCTTTATATTTACATTTTAATATTGAAATCAGTCATCAGGCCTGTAAGGGATACGAATATTAATTTGATATGATAGGTTATTTATAACGTGCTTATTACCCAGAGGTTTCTAAGCGCGTACCCGGGGATCGAACCTGTGTTGCTCCGAGTCGTCTTGTTTCCAAGGCGAGCTTGTTGTCGCTGAGCTATCCCCCATAGCTCTGGCTGGGGAGCTTTGGGTTGCAGCAGGCTGTTTGCTGCAATGTTGCCAGACTACAGGGCAGCTGCAGGGGGGCGCCACTACACTAGACAGAGCCCGCAGAGATGCAGCTTTGCACTTTACCTTTTCGCATGTAGCATTATGAAAGTGAGGTCTGATTAGAAACCCTCGGGCCAGGCCGCCCTCACAGGTCGCATTCTGTCACATCAAAGCAGTGTGCAAGCAGTTTGGTTGGATCTATGTGAGAAACCTGTTCAGGGCAGCACCATCCCCAGCCCCTCTTGGGGTCTTCATGGTGGTTGCCATTGCTCCTCGCCCACACACAGTGCCTCCTTCGGCCCCTTCCAGTGCTCTTAGTGGACTCTGCCAGTGCACCCACCATACCGCCCCTTTCATTGTTCTTGTTCACCCCCTTTTCTAACACATAGTGCAACGTGCCTCAGCCGACAATCCCCAGGGATTTCTCTCCTTTTTAACTCAGCCTGGCATGTAGTGATACGGTAGCCACGTGGTTCTTAAGCCTAGTTTATTCTTTACTCTGCGTACCGTCTGCCTCACACTCCTCCACAGACTCCATTACAGTCTGCCTCACACTCCTCCACAGGCTCCATTACAGTCTGCCTCACACTCCTCCACAGGCTCCATTACAGTCTGCCTCACACTCCTCCACAAGCTCCATTACAGTCTGCCTCACACTCCTCCACAGGCTCTATTACAGTCTGTCTCACACTCCTCCGCAGGCCCCATTTCTCTTTTATGCGCACACTTTCACAAAGCCTGGCTGTCTGCCAATGATGCCGGTCCTCCCCTGAATCGGATCAACTTTTATTCGCACCGCGTTTGCTAAAGCGTCTTTTAGCGACCCATTACGCAAGCACATGCATCGCTGGGTGTTACAGCTGTAAAGTAAGGTAGTGGGCCCTTCACGCACACTTGTGTTCGGTCACAGACTCTTGGTCTGATTTAGAGGTGCATGTTAAATTTGAAAAGTGCCGTGTCTGCGATGAAGCAACACTTTTCTATGAAGCAATGGATTCTGATGTAATCCGAGAATGGCAGCAATACATCACCAAGACCCACGCCCCTGCAAAGCTGGCCAGGACTGCAATCTGAAGCCAGAGCACCCTTTCTACAGCAGCCTAAGGCGGCCGTAATTAACGACATCCTGGAGGTGTCGTTAGTTTAGAAAACAAATGACTTTGCTTACAAAGTTTTAGCTTTTCCGTAAAAAAGGAAGTTTGTTTGTGACGAATATGTTAAAAAGATGCTACACTAAAAGACCACGCGATGGCAGACTGCATGCGTAGTGAACAGACTGTCAAAATGCAAGGATTGGCTGAAATATTCTTTTCAAATTGTCGGGGACCCATTTCTACATTACAGAAAGTGCTGGTAGAAATGTGTGTTTGCTTTCTTGCATTTTGGCCAGAGGTGTTCTGCGCACATTGACTCTGCAGCGCTTTAATTTACTTTTTTTCCTTGCCTGGTTCGCGACATCCCCCCTCCACTTTGCCCATCACACTCGGAGAGGATTTGGCGAGACGAACGTCTTATTTCTATGTAGTTAGAATCAGGCCCTCTGTCATGACCCTGCTGTTTTCTTCACTTTCTACGTAATGTGCGCGTTTTCTCCCTGCTCAAAATCCACTTTACACATTAGTTCAAGTGCTGTGCATGAACGCGATACGAATCATCGTAACATGACATAACTTAACTTGTATGGAAAGAGCATGTCTAAGGTCAAAATGCAGCGTCAGAGAATGCCAAAAGCTACATGATGTTTAAATGAAATGTGGAGTACATTCTGTATCTAAAGGGAAAACATTCAGGGATTATTTAAAAAAAATCGGGATGAGCAAATGGATTTAAATTGCACAATGAATACACGTGGAGCTTAAACGATGTGGCTTTACGATGCGAGGTGAAGGTGTGTTGATAAAAGGGTTAATTGTATCATATTACAACATTCATTTTAGTTTGGGTATTAGGTGTCGCTGTAGTGCCACCTATAAACCGAAACTATTTCATTACAATACAGATAGGGAGAAATGGCATATTAGGAGGGACACCCAGCTTGTAGGTGTTGTTTGGTTATTTGCCCACCCATTGACTGGCCATGCTAATCCCTGTCCCTATGGCCATTCCCACGCAGTTCCTGTCCACCCCCTCCCGGCCAAAAAAACGCCTCATGGGAACACTTTGAGCTCGCTTTAATCAAGCCTTTCCATCAAACTTTACGCGCATAGTGCTTGCCAGTGTTTTCGAAAAACTGTTTTCTGAGAGTTAATGACTCATTTGAAGTTGTAAACACACTACTGGTGTGATAAAGATTTTTTAACCAGGTCTGCCTTCATTCACTCGATTTATAAGCAGTATAAGCCAAAACCTTTTGCATTGGAGTACAGCTAAGAGGGAGATGGAAGGTGAGGATGGACACTCAGCTTTGTGGGTGTTGTTTGCCCTGCCCACCCCTGCACAAAGCACATTCTACTGGCATCCCCACACTAGTACTCTCGAGCAGTAGCATCACAAATGCTGTTCTTGCCTGCATGTGTTATCAAAGTCGTGTTCTGAGAGTTTATGGTGGAATTGCAAATATAAATGTGCGACTGGTCTCATAAAAATGCCACAACCAAGTGTGCCTTCAGCCCCTTGATTTATAAGCAGTGTGCGTGTTCTTGCACTGAAGTCCTGCTAAAAGCAAGCATCACCACTGTAAGAAGGTTGACTATGCATGAACGGTCTCATTGCGAGAGCATGCCTCTCCACTCCACCCCATTGCAAAGGGTTTCCAAAAGCGATTCTGCAGAGTGATATCGACTTGCGCATTTATATTCATGTAGACATAGATAAGAAGTTCCATCGCCTCAACCAGAGAACATTATCATGAGTGCTCGCATCCTGCTGCCGGCTTTTCACTGTTTTCTCAGTGGGGTCTCCTATATTAGGACGCCTGCAAAAGACGCCGCCTGTGGTGGGGTCTAGCAAGCTGTGCAGAAGCCGAATAAAACCAGTCTATGCTTATAGTCCAATAAACCCCATTATGGGAGACTGAAACAGGTATACACGCGTGAGTGCGCCTCGTTTGAATAAGATACAACTGTACATGGAAACAAGGGTCAATTTCATGGCCTTATCAAAACAGGTCATTATATCAACATTTTTATTCTGCTTTTTATTTATACTTTATTGTGACTTAGTTTACAACGAAACTTTACACATAAAATATATATTTGAATAAGAGCAAACTTCTACTGAGAAAATTGTCAATAATAACAACAGATTGCATAAAAGATGCCAAAAAGCAAAAGCAATACATTACATTCTTTAGATATACATTTTCTAAAACCATATAAAACACAACTTCAATTTTAAATTCGTATTTACATTTACAGTAATTCAGAAGTCCTGGCTTACCACCTATTGCCCTATGATCTCCACTGAGAGTTTCCTTAAATCCGTCTATATGGTTATCCTAAGTCTTGTTTCCACAATCAGCCAGATACTATACAATGCCATCAAGAGCCTTATACTGTTTGAGTTAATGCAGTGATGCCAGAATAGTTCCTCATAGATATAACCTTGGTTATACACAAACTGCCCCAAAGCAAGGTTTATGGTAGGTGACATTTTGCAGCACTCGGTCAGTACATGTCTGGCCGTTTCTATGCAATTCACTCCTTTACATAACCGGCAGAGTCGTAATTCTAGGGGGATCATATCTCTTCTACCTGTTATCATTAAGGTAGGCAGTTGTTCTAGCCTTAGGAGTAGTATAAAACGTCTGAGTCTCCTATCTGGGCATAGATTGAGATATCTCTGCAAGTTTTTGTAATTATACAATCTATACTGGACAAACTGATAGCTTTTTAGCTTCTGGAGATGGTCGTAATTCTCCAGCCAATCCCATAATTCTATGCGTTTGGCCAAGGCCCTTTGTGTTTCTATAGTAACACTGCCTTCCCTAATTTGCCACCCAATGATCTTCAGAAATTTAGACATTTGCTCTTTCAAGGAGCACGCTGGTTTATTTTTCGAGATCTCTATGTAGACCGCCTTAAGTAGCCCATTCTTGGTCTCCTCTCTCATTCTCAGATATAATAGGGCACGCTTTTTCAATACGATCGCTTTCAGTGAGGTCAGCCCCAGTTCTAGTCTTAGTATTGCCATGGGGATTCCCGGTGGAAGGCCCAGAATAGAGCGCCAGAATTTCCCCTCGATCACCTGCAACCATTTCAGGTCAGAGTTGAGGAGGGCTTCCAGGCCATAGGTGATCATAGGTGCTAGTACCTGCACGTACAGTTGTCTCGTTCCCCAGATAGTAAATCCCCCCTGCTTCACTGTGAATCTGTGGAACAGTGCAGTCAGTTGTGTTGCCTTTACATTACGAGCCTGCTTGCAGAGTCCATAGTCGCCAATGCTCTCGAAATCTACCCCTAGATAGCGATAATGAGGAGAATAGGCAATGATGTCTGTACCAACCCTGAGCTGTACACGAGTGGTGTTCTTGATGGTAAATCTCATTGCCTTAGTTTTATCCAAATTGATTTTGAGGCCGTTTGTCTTGGCGTATTCCCATAAGGCAATGGCCGACCTTCGGAGCCCCCCAATTGTATGGTCCAGAATAACCAGATCATCCGCATAGGCCAGGACAGGACAGACAGAATCTCCTATTTTCGGAGGACAGTTTGTTGCTCCTTTAATGGCCTCCGGGATGTCATGTACATACATATTGTAGATCAGCGGGGCCGTAACACATCCTTGCTTGACCCCCCTATTTTGGAACACACTTCTAGTGGTGTGTCCTTCCTGGTCTAACTTTACTTTAGCAGATGTGTTCTGATGCAGTAATCTAAGATAGTAGGTCAAGCCATCCGGGCAACCCATTGCTTTTAACTTCCTCCAGAGGGCCTCTCTTGGGATGGAGTCAAATGCCGCCGAGAAGTCTATATATAAGACATATAGTGGTGGCTGCCCTCTTGATCTAGCACGTGTTCTCAGAAGATCCAGCACCATGATGTTATGTGCTGTCGAATATCCTTGCCTAAAGCCACTCTGAAATTTACAGAGTATGTCTGACTGCTCTACCCAAAGCTGCAGCTCCTTTAATAGGAGAGAGGCAAATATTTTGCCCGTGACATCCAGCATTGAGAGTAATCTATAGTTGTTGGGGTCAGCTCTATTCCCCTTCTTAAAGACTGGTATGAGCACCGCTGTTTGCCAGGATCGAGGAATTCTCCCCTGTTTTAGGATTTTTTTAAACATTATAGTTAGCAGGGATGCCCAGAATTCAGGATATGCCTTCATCACAATGTTAGCTAGACCATTCGGGCCCGGGGCACGCGAAGATTTTAGTTCAGAGATTGTATTCAGCACCATATGATATGTCACATTAAATGGGGGAATAGATGGCCTATGAATCACTATATGAGGTTCCTCTGGATCTGCTTTGGAATTCCTATTTGCGAGGAAGGCTATCCATGTTTCCGCATTAATAGGGTTAACTATTGTGCCTTGTGTAGTACCTTGTGCCTCACCCAACAGAGCCCAGATGTTCTGCGTTTTGCCTGTGCAAATCGTGTTAACTAGTCTTTGCCAGGTCTTGATTTTATCTAGTTTCCGTTTAGTCTTGATCATGGCTCTGTATTTGTTTTTAATGCTCCTGACCATCAGAAAATAGACATCTGAAGGGAGAGCTTGTCTCTTGGCCAGCCGGAGTTCCGCTCTGCGCTCTCTTTTCAGATTTCGCATGGCTATGTCAAAAGATGGCCTTTCCTTTCCGCACCTAATCATAGGCCCCATTCGACAGACTGCATGTTTCTTAACAAAATTGCAGATCCAGTATTCAATGGCTTCACTCGACATCTCCTGGAAATCCGGTAGTGAGTTTGGATCAGTATTAGCCAGGGCTGCTACGGCAAGCGTGACATTTTTGTCTGACCAGCTGATCCTAGTGCCGGTTTTATTTGGCACAATATTACCCATGTTGATGCTAATAGGGGCTTTTGTTCCAATATTCAGTTTACAAGTGAGTGTGGCATGGTCACTCCACTCGTTAGGGGTTATTTGCATGTCCACCACTATCTCATAGAGGCTAGGTGAGACAAACATGTAGTCTATGGTACTTCTCGAAATGCCATTGGACCAGGTATAATTACCTGGCGAATCACTCGCTGTTTTCCCATTAAGCATTTCAATGTCCCATAGATCAAACAAATGTTTCCATCCTAGACCCTCAGGATCATTATTTTTAGAGTGTAGCATCTGATTTTTAGATTTTAAATTAGGGTTATAGAACTTATCTGTGTTACCGCTCATATGGCAGTTGAAGTCTCCCACCACTATTATCCCAGTATTCCCAGATTTTAGTAGCCATGTAGCCAATAGGTTGTGTAAGGCCTCCTGGAGTTGTTCTCTTATTAGTGCACCCGGGGGGTTGTAGAGGCTAACTAATAGTAAGTGCTCCATTCCTAACTGGTTGTTATAGTCGATCTCAACTGCCATCAAATTACTGGCACAATCAGTTTTCACTAACTTGGAGCCAAACATGTTGGCCACCCCTATGATAAGTCCCCCATATGGTCTTCCCTTTGTACCTTTATTGGCTACCATTTGATAAATAACAAAGCCATCCAAGATCAGTGGCTCCATTCTGCTTTTTATGATGGAACAGCAAATGACAGGTTTATTGGACCTCATTACGAGTTTAGCGCTGCAGTAAAAAGTTGGGCTATTTCCTTTTACGGCACCACCAAATTACGAGTTGGGAGGTGAAGCATCGGATTCACCTCCGGCAAAATGCAGGCAGTGCATCCTCCACTTTGCCTCCAAAAGTTTACCATGCGGTATTACTGCTCACTGTCAATCTGCCAAGCCTCCCATGAAGTTCCGTGGACTGCAAAAATGGGGATTAACACCACCATACCACCAGTCGGAATCCCGTGTTAATGCCATTGGACCAAATTGAGAATTTACTGCCAAACTTGTTTCGAGTCCCATTGGCTTGAAATAATTTCCCTCTGAAAATTGTAAACAAGGAGTTTCATTGGAACATGAAATATATAAATCACTGGATATCACACAAAGCGATTCAGGGTGTGCCATTTCAGGACAATTGTTGGGATGCACATAGTGCATCCCAGCCTGAAAAAAAGTTTTGGCTGAAAAAAACCTATTAGCACATACTATTGTGTGAGCATAGTGAATTTTGCACGGCAGAAGGCACATATATCATTTATAGTTAGTTTTGACAGATATTAGATACTCACATATAGCAACACAGAATGAGCAATACATGTATTTTTTTTTTTTTTTTTTTTGCTTTTATCATTTTTATGATTTTGCAAAGTTGTTGTTACGTTTCATTTCTTTCCACTTAATTTCCTTTTTCTTTTTTTTTTTTTCGGTTGTTTATTTCTTGTTAGCCCGTCCGTTTGTGGGTTTTTTCAGTTAGCTGTTCGTTTCAGTTCGATTCAGTACTATTCACTGACGTTGACCAAACCTTTCTTTGCGCATTCCTCCAGCGCGGCATTGAGAATTTTGGCTGTTGCTATAGACCACGTGGTCCGTGAGCCACTCATTGAGCGGGACCACCACACATCTTCATCGTATTGTGAAAAGGGTTTTAGTAGAGGCCATAAGAACGCTCTTCTCCATTTGATGGTCTTAGGGCAACTCATGAGAAGGTGTTTTACTGACTCCTTGTCGGATTGTGTATTACACAGTCGACAGAGGTTTGAGTCAGGAAGGCCTCTTATGGCCCGTATTTCGTTGGTAGCAAAAGATTCAATCTCGCCCTTAAAAGGGTTGAGCGGAGGGCTCTATCCGGAAATCTTTTGATTATTTCAGGAATCGCATCCAATTTTTTAGGTTGAGACGGAAGATGTTTTAGAAGTTTGTTCTTTTCGGCCATTGTGTGGGTTTCAACCCAGTCCTGTTGGTCCATTTTTTAATACATGTATTACTGTTGAGGTTGCAGAGGTTATAGATAGGGCAGTGTATAGGCCTGTGTCTATGAGTTGTGTATGAAGTTATGCCCTGTTAGTGGGATGCGAGGAAAGAGCTGAAGTAGGCAGAAGATGGAGTCAAAAAGGCACTGTGCTAGGAGCGAGTTCAGTGTATTAATATGGCAGGAGTGTCGCCATATTGGATTTTCAGGCCTAGTGCACAATGAACAGAAGAGAACGAAGACCCTGATGCGGAGTTGCGACTCTGTTTAGCTGAATCCCAAGATAATTCCCTATTCCAAACCCCATGAGGGAAGACAAGGCCAGCTTCACCCGCGCTGCATAGATACACACTAATTGCATCCAGCTGCAGGGATCGAAGACGCTGGGAAAGAAATATTAGATGTGTGGAGGAAAACTAAGGATGCACACTTTGAAAGAAAATTCATGAGAAAAGGGTATTAGGGTTTGGGATGCCACCAGGCCAGGCTAAAATTTTGAGCCCTACCGCCCTCATTCAGGAAGCCGTCATCCCTTTTGAATTACACATAGATGCTCAACTAAAACATACAAATCCCTGAAATTAAGACTCAAGAGTGGTGCCCAGTTACGTCATTACTTGGCACATGGAGGTTGAAGGAGATAAGGGGGAGGCGTGTTTGGAACATTCTGTGATTTGGGACAGGAGGAGATGAGGTGATGCCACGAAATTCATGGCAAGGACAGGGGAGAAGAGAGTGTGCGCCTCAATGTCTGGTATAAAGAGAAGGCCCATTGTTTTATCAAAACTGAGTTGGCCTTGCCAGCCTTCCTTTCAACATGCCTGGGTCAGAGGGGTGCTCCCTCGATTTATTAGGTGTTCACTCTCAACTCAGGGAGTTCCTTTCTCCCCCAAGCAAGGTAGCGCACACCCAAAGTGCTTACGCAGATTCAACTTTAGTGAGGCCTTCAACCTATTGCCCATCACCCCAGCAAATACCTTCTGTACCACCAATGAGCTAGGAACCAGGGCGGGTTATAGTAAGAATATATATTTATCTAAGGTTTGACAAAGAATAATAGCAACCAAAACATCAGCCACCAACACCGTGGCATAACACAATGGGCCTCATTCAGAGTCTGGCGGTAACCCTGCCGGTGCTACCGGCGGGTTGCCGCCAGACTCAGAATAATTTACTGGGCCTGACTTCCCGGTAACACCAGGGGATTCCAACCCCGGCGGACCGGGAAGTCAGGCGCCAGCAAATTGTAAGCCTCCATTCCCATAGAGTCCTATAGTACTCTATGGGAATGGAGACCATGGAAGTACCGGCACCGTTGCTAACGGTGCTTCCGTGACAGTCTGCTTACTGTGGCTGCTGTGCCCAGCAGCTCCGGCAGGCAGACTTCTACTTTGCATGCCCAGAAACAATGGGGCCGGTAAGCTTACCGGCACCATTGTTTCCGGACCGGCAAAGGTAAAATGAGGCCCAATGTCACCATTTAAGATTACGTGCACCAACTAACCGACTTGTATTTCTAATGAACTTGCAGATACTACGACACACAGTTACAATTTAGAGACTGTACATCAAATACACACAGAGGATTTCTTGCACATTAATAATTATGAAATGTGAACAACCCCCAGTGATTGCTTGGGTTATCACAGTGCTCTTCTCTCCCAGCAACCCCCAGCCTCAGGCATCAGTTATATATGACCCCTTAATTTGAAGGCAAGGTACAGGGAGTGGGAATACAGTAGCAAAATCATTTTGGCTTTTTATTAAAAGGCAGGGTTTGACAAATAAACACAATGAAAAAAAATCGTATTAGGTTTTTTATTTGAAAGGCACAGTCAATAAAGGTACTCAATGGGAAAATCGTTTTGGGCTTTTTATTTGCATGAAATGCAGAGCCTTGGGAAGATTGTTTTGGGGTGCAAGTGAATAAATGGGATATCTCACACTTTACATTCACTTGAATGGCAGCGTTTTTAGGTTACTTATTTTGGGATTATGTACACCCACCTTCGGTACAGAAGACAGGGGTTTCAGAAAGGTAGAGTCACCCAAATACTTTATTGTCTATACTGGCTCTAACACACTGGGCATGAATTTTGTTAGTTTCGAACTCTAACAGCACTCATCCCGTGATTTTCTGTATGGGAATTAATTGATTTAACTTCAATTCAATGCGCTAAGGATCTACACAGCTAACTCCCCTCCCCACAATTTAATGGAAAGGATTAAAGCAGGCAGTTCCCAACATAATTCAATTTAAATGGACAGGGTGATTTTCTATATTGGAATTAATTTGAGTTGGATTTAATAAAATGTGCCATTGGTCTCCCCAGTTCCATCCCCCTACCCGCTATGTGAGATGGAGATTAAGGCTGGCAGATTCCCCCCCACACTGTTGGCATTTGCATTAATCTACTTACATGGGTGGCCTTGGTTATGGGGCATCCAGGGAAACAGCAAGGCTCCTCTGAGGACAGCACAGATCTAGTCACAGGCTTCAGTCAAGGGTAGTCCCCAGCACCCAGACTTCCTCTGACTCCTCAAATGGCAGGCCCAGCTAGCTTTTAGATTTCCTTGGTAGCTCTCTCTGTATCTCTTCTAGTTCTTTGCAGGAGTCCAGAAGCAGACTATCTCCACCAATAGCTCTCTCTGTACCTCTTCTAGTTCTTTGCAGGAGTCCAGAAGCAGACTATCTCCACCAATAGAATGGGAACGTTAAGGGAAAACTCAAAAGTCCAAAGAAAGATGCCAAGAGTCGAAAAGTCAAAGAAATATCAGCAAATCAGATTAAAAACTGATCTCTCATAGGACTGGTGACACTCCATTATTATCATAATTCCCACAATATGGATTGGCCAGCTCTCTCCCTCTCCCTCCCCCCAATACTCCACTGCCTGCTAATAGTACAGGAGTTAGAGGGTGTGAATGATGGAGGCTGAGGCAGGGGAAAGATTCATCATCCCAAAAACAACAAGTGGGTTTAACTTTTTCAGTGACCTTAAGATCTAACAACATGGTAGCTATCCTATTTGTTCAGTTAACTGGGGACACATATATATTTTTGAGTTCTATATTTTATGGCGAGTCGGGAAATACTAATTATAGCTCGGCACACCCCTCCTGGGAGGAGCTACCATTTTTATCTATTTACTCCTAAGCCGAAATAGTCACAAATCTGCCCCTTCCTGATTAAAACCTTGCTTTTGTAATATATCATCACACCAACCTTCTATTTCCTTGGAATTATGAGAAGCCAGAATCATAATTGTCCTCATAACTTAAATTGTATACATCACACAGGATTCATATTTACATGTCACCGGCTGGCTTTTTATCCCCTTTAATCTGAGTCCACAGTGAGCTCACTGGGCCACACGATTCTCTTTTAATTAAAGAAAAGGTGGCCCATTGTTAATCATATAGCAAGGCATCACATGGGTCCCTCAGTTTCACATAGCCCTCACCATTTCTTAGGTTTAATTTCTCTCCTGTGACCTGATTAGGATATCTGGCTGGCCCAAGTGATCATGCCCTCCCTTCCTAGGCTTCAAAGGTTTTTTTTGTTCGGAGCTAATGCACAGTTAATGGAGAGAGCTGAATTTAGGTTCACTTCTGCTGGCTGACTTATTTGCCACCTCCACAATTCCAATCTACTCCTCTGTATCTTTTAACATGTAAACTGAAAAACAGACCTTCTTCTCCTAGAGGTCCTCAACCAAAGGTCTTGAGGTCAAAGTTTCAGAGGCCCAGACCTTCCAGTTCAATGGGGAAAAACAAGCTACATACATCATTCTAAAAGAATATCATTTTACATTGACACAATGTGTTTAACATGTAACATTTTGTAATTACACCTAGGCCTGCTGTTCATAAATACAAGCTTTCTTTTCTACTACATTAGAATAGAGGTAGATTCAATATTAATCTAGTGCACACAGATAGGCCACAGTTAACATAGGAAACCAGTGTTCACTTTTATAAAAACAAAATAAGCCTTTCTCTTTACATGCTGTGATATTATATGATGAAAATGAAGTCTCTTTATTCCTGATAACGCAATCTGTCACTTCACTTTATTTCTTAAATGTCAGGCATCATTCCTCCTTTTTATCTACCAAATGCGCCATATTTCAAATGTATCTTTTCTTTCCACGTGCACTGCTGCAGTTTAAAGGTGCCTTTTCCCAATTTACACAAAGTCAGCATCAGCAGCAGCACCTGTTTCTTTTTGATTGACTCCATTAGACATAGTTAGCAATATTACAGTTCTAAGGCACACTCTCCTTCAAATCAGTGTCTTTGTATTTTACTAAAGTTGAAATAGGCCCAGTTTTGTTAATTCACTAGGCCTTATATCAGAAAACAATGTTTTGAACTGGCCTTCATTTTCCAATGGGTCTCAACATTAGCCAGCTTCACTCTCACAACCTCTCCATCTCTGTCACTCTGGGGCTGTCTTTTCACCCCACAGTGCACATCACATGATGGTCATAATTCATTATTGAATCAATACACTCTTTAGCCAATCCCGTTCTTTCTTCTCTTCTCCTTAACGTTTATTCCCAGCCTTTAGTTAACTTATTCACTCTTTTGCTTTTCAGTGTTATTCCTACGGGGATGACACCCAGATCTTGGTGCAGCTTGATCTGTCTCTTTCCACTACTGCCGACCGTTGTTGCTCCTGCCTGTCTGCTGTACATACTTGGATGGCTAATAATTGGCTTTGTCTTAATGGCGAAGATACAGAGGTTCTTATTTTTGGTACCTCCCCCAACTCCTTACTATGGTCATTGGCTTTCTGGACGTCCTAACTTGGCCCTCTTTCACTGCCATCCTCAGTAGTTAAGGACCTTTATGCTTCTCTGTCTATGCAGGCCCAGGCGAGCACTGTGTGTCAGGCAGTTCACTTTAAATTAAGGATTCTGCGCAAAGTACTGTCTTATCTCACCACAACTTCATCTCCTGGGTGTATCCTCCCTGATCTCGAGATCCTTAGACTACTGCAATTCTCTCAATCTCGCACAACCGGCTTATCTTTTGCAACATTTTAAAATTCTTCAAAACTCTGCGGCTAGGTTGGCCACTTGCGCATCCTGCGTTTCCTCGGTTTCTGTGATTCGTACCTCTCTCCATTGACTGCCTGTGCCCAAACGGATACATTTCAAGGCCCTATGCATCATTCATCAGGCTTCCTCCAAAAATGGGCCTGAATACCTTCATGCTAAATTTTGTCAGTACGTGCCTTCCCGTTCACTTTGCTCGGCTGCTGCTCTGTGTATCTCAGTTCTCCGCTTTAAGCCCTCACGTGTTGGTGGCCGGTCCTTTTCAGTTGCTGCTGCACAACTTTGGAATTCCCTCCCTCTTTCCCTTTGCAGGATTAGTGAGCATATGCCTGAAGACCTTTTCGTTCTAACCTGATCATGATTTCGTCCTCATCCTTTTTCTACAATTTGCTTTCTTAGCACCATCATGTCCTTGTCGGTGTAAGCTGGGCTTTAGAAATGAACATAACATAACATAACATAACATACCGAGATTCAATAGTGACGATGTAACAAGACACTTGGAAAAGGGGAATAGGTTTAGATAAGATGTGGCTAATTGGTCCAGGGACTACAGGGGGACTTTAGCATGTTCTATATCTGGTAGCCAAGAAGGGTGGTGGGGTAACTTTCTAAAATATGTATGCTAATTTGCAGCTTTGAACTATATAACCTGTAACCACTTGAGATGTGGCAAGCTCATGTAAATTTGGTTCTACGGCGTCGTCTGAGACCTTTTTGCATGCAATAAACCTTGTTTCCCTTGCAAATTGGTGCCGTGGTTATTTGACCTGTGGAGTCTTTTTTCATCTTGGTTTTTGTGTCATGTTTTTCTTTACAAATTATACAATAATGGCCACCGTATTTGACCTACCAGTATGAACAGTAGTCAGAGCAGATCAATGACACAAAGGTCAAGTTTGGCTATGCACAAAAAAGAAAGTAAGATTTTGAAAACAATATGTTGCAGTTAAAGAGACTAGGAACCCAGCCAAAAAGAGGTCCTTGGCTGAACGTCTGTGAATTCACACAAGTTAATTGTGCTCATTAAAACTGGAGTCACAGTGAAACGCAAAACAAACTATACCTGATACAAGAAGGAAAAGCAAACTTGAGCATTAACCGTCCTCCCATAAAATTCAACAAATACCAGCACCAAGTATCTCTTAAGTTTCTATCAAGCTCAATATTTTTCTCAACTACATGCCATTGCAGAGAAAAAGCAGTAACACCATGAGGCACTTTACCTTAAAAATGGCAGAAACACAATCACGCCGATCTCTCAAAACATAACTTTTATAGCTTTTTTGTCTCATCCTGCCATAGCGCCATGATACCTTTTTGGTGAACGCGCGCTCTATAAGTGTTAGTAACATTACATAACATTGGCATAACATTGGTCAGACCGCTTCTTGAATGGCTTTGTGCTATCCTTTTTTATTGCTTTTAGGGAGATTTTCACTCAACCCTCTGGTGATGGTTATCTAAACATCTAACTTAACAGTGTGCCATCCAAAATAAAAGGGCAGAGACTCCGGTGGTAGCTGCAGCAGGGCAGTAAGGCTTAACCTCAGGAGAGAGGTTGGCTATCAGGAAGTTACAATGAATACCACTAGTCAACACAAAGGAACACACCATACTGTTATAACGAAAAACATACACTTGTATCACAGAATGACACATCAAATGTGTATGTTAGGAAATTAAGTTCTCGGGAGAAACATAACATGGACCAGAGCAAGTAATGTGATATCAAAACAGTAAATGGCCCGTTAAGGCCTTACTCACTCTTTACCCTAAAATGCAAGCCTCCCTGGTGGCAAATACTATACATATCCACTTTTAGAGGTGAGGAAAGCCTAGAAACCTAGATAATATTACACATAGAAATTACTTTCATATTCCTTATACAATGCTACCACACAGAACTAAAGTACAGGTTTCCTACTATGCTCTAACTACAAGTAGGATATGAATACATAATGCATATTGTACAGTTATAGCACTTAGAAGTAGTAGGCAGAGGAACACAATGCCCAAAAAAGCCAAAGTACAGGATATGTTTTAGGAAAACAGTCTCTAAACCCAGAAAAGCACATTGCACTCCACGGTGTGAAACAGTAGAACCAGTGATTCAATGTACATCCTAAGCAGGAGTGTAATACATAGATTTTAAGTCACTAAAACTCCATCGCTTGAAGGGGTACTCTAGGGACCCTAGGGGCACCCGAGAGAAATGCCTCAGACAAGGTAAGTACCTTCCATTGTCACTTGTGGAAGTCAGTTAAGGAAAAGTGCCCCATAGGAAACAGGGCAAGGTCTGTAGGCTGACCTGTGGTTTTGATGAAAAGCCAGGTAAGCCCCAGTTCCACTGCACAGGTGCCCATTAGAAAGCAATCAAACCCAGAGGACCAAGAAGAAGATCCAGTGGAGGGTTCAAGACCCAGCAGCCAGAGGAGCAAAGCAGAGCAGTATTCAGCCACAAAATGTAAACTAGTGGCAAATGTGGTTGAGGGGACCTGCAGAACCAGATGACCACAGAGTATGTGGAATAATCCACCAAACCTGGGCGCAGTGGTAAGTACTTACATTGTTGGTTCCTGAAAACACCAGTTAAGTACACACTTCTCTATACAGGGCTAATTAAAGGATCATGTAACCTATGGAGATTTACACTGAGCCAACAATGACTCAAATGGCCCAAAAGAAGAGCAATCATCCTTCCCAGGAGTAGGACCTACCACCCAGAAGTGAAATCAGCAACAGACGTGGCTCCAGGAGGACAGAGGAACCTGCACATGGCAGACCGCAGCTGCACAGCAGGCAACTGTGGATGACACACCATCGAAAAGGCCCCCGCAGCAAGACAATGGTGGTGGCGAACCAGTACGGTTCAGTGAAGCAGAATTTGGTGGGTGTTGAAGACCCAACACCCTTACAAACGGCAGCTACTTTCAAATCCCATGCAGGAGACCCTGGCAGGAAGGGACAGTGAACTGCAGTAAAGCGACCTGGAAAATGGTCCCAGGATCGAATATCTGTGCCAAGCATAAGAGTAGAACTATCAGCAGGATGACGAATACTTGGGAAGGAAGCCCACACCGGAAAATGAAAACTGGAGCACTGGCAAGGGAGTCTAATTCCACCAGTACGGTCCGTAATGGTCTCAAAATCAGCTACACCAGTTTTTGTTGGCAAAATCATCCAGCAGCTAAGCCAACCTGCTTTGTACCTTCCAGGAACAGGGTTTCCCTAATATGTACCTTCACCTACAGGGGCTGGCTGCTGCTGGTTCACCAAACCCATTATGGGATTTAAACCAAGGTTTCTGGTGGCTAGCCAATAAGGATGGCCCCACAATCTGCCAAACATCTAGACCCATCCAGTCCAAACCAATAGGGAGTCTGCCTCACTGGCGTGAACAAAGGATGCCCCTAAAACTAAGTGGCTGAGAGTAAAACTTAAATTCCCCAGTGGCTACCATAAAGGTACATCGAGCTACTAAGGCAGTAAATCGGCTGTCACCCCTAGTGAAGCCAAAATTAAATATTAGCTGCCACCAGCTTTCCCCCTCCCCCACCCCTAAAACTGATGCAGGGTGATTTTATCACCCTAGAGCACAAATGGGGTTCTTAAGAAGCACCTGTGTGCCTAAGAGTCTTATGGGCAACCCAGGATTGAAGAGGGATGTATTGTCAGGGACCTTTCACAGAAGTCCCTTTAACTACCAACATTAATTAGAAATACCAGCATGTTAATGGGAAAAATGGAAACTGCTTAGGGGTCCCATGTAATGAGACTACAAAACCCACAAAATGAAATTCTCCCCTAACACTCACTTAGCCATTCTATTCTCTTTAAACACACAATGAAAAAGCAATTAGGTTTGGTTGCATTACCACTAATGCAGCCTTAAATGCCTTGATTAATTGCATGCCTTGAGTGATGGACAGCAGTAAAGAGTGCACTGTAACAAGTGATAAATATTAAAACACTTAACACAGACACTCCAGATAAAACAAGCACTGGCAAAGCCAACAGTTTTAGCTTTTATGTTGGATGAGATAAGCATTTCCCAACGCTGCCATAATAATACTACTCAGGGTCGGATTGGCCTTTCGGCCTGTGACCGGGCCGAAATCGTCCCTAGGGAGTGGGAGCCGGTTACTGGCCATGCCTAGGCCGGTTTGGAAGAGAAAAGAAAATGTTTAAACATTTCTTTTTTTTTAACATTTCTTTTATTTTTCTTCAAACAGCCTTTCATTCTTCTTAGGTCGATAAATGAGTACCAACACCGGTTGGGGGATATTGTATGCATACTTTTTCTATAAAAAAAGAGCTTTAGATTAAGTTCTATACAATAACATATCATTTGGCCTTGGACGTCTGCTTGGATTCACAGTAATTTAGTGTACTTAGGAACAATGCTATTTGATTCCACTTACTGTTTTGTCAAGGGGTGAAAGGTCGTATTTCATCGCATGCCGGCATGTCACTTTGGGGTGGGGTCAAATAACATCACTTCCGGTGATGTCATCAGGTGTCAAAGGTTGTGAGGCGGGGAGTGGGCCACTTTTTATGGGTGACCGGGCCTATTGCTTGTCCCAGTCCGACCCTGGCACTACTTGGCTATAAGATGATAACAGCTGCACAATGGTGTGAGCATCTGGCCATATGATAATAGAGCCTGGCAAATGCCTTGCTAAGAATTATACACCAATACTCTTGGCTTTGATAATGCTTCCTAATCTGGTGCATGGATTTGCTGTGCAACCGTTAAAGCTATATTCCTGGATTTCACCATGATCTGATATGCTTAACTGCACTTCCTCCCTTGTTTTTCTCTGTTGATGTATAGCGTGGTACCGCATACCTCTGTAACATACTTTTTTTAGTTTCACAGACCTATCAGGCTGCAACCATGTCCATGGCGTTAATGGCGGCATTGGCCCTCCTGGTGCTCTTGGTGGTTCTGGTGGTCAGTATAGCGTTGTTAAGACTCCAATCTACAAGGTAATAATTCCTGCATCTTGCAAATCTCCTCTCTGACTTTAGTTTCACATTTCAAAGGCATCTTTCTTTTGTACTGTGCACAGAGCATTCATGTCGGGGTGCGAATGGAAAAGAATCAGCTAGTACAGATAGATGCCTTAGTGATTTAAGTGCACGTTAGCTACTTTGTTGCCATGCCATATTTCATTTTCTGCATTTATTTCTTTGACTCAAACTGATTTTCAATTTTATCTCACGTTGCAGGCCAAAATCTCCTAGCGGTGCCACTAATAGCATACTTCTCATGAAGAGACGAACTGGTATGCTCTTTAAGAACATAAAATGTTAAAACATTGAAATATTTTACACATAGTTGTAATGTAAAGAAGCCTCTACATTGTGTATAACTTTGGTTGACCTTGTTGATATATGCAAGTGTCAATGGTGATTCAGCATCAATTTCCTGTCTTTCACCTTAACATATTATGGAAGTCACCTCATGCTGCTTTTAAACCTTGATGGGCTGGCTGGTAATGTGGCATACACCTGTTACCATCCCCCTAATTCAAGAAGCTGAGAAGCAGGATTTTAGATGGTCCATAGACTGGGTAGTGTTCTTTCTGATGGATACAATTGTTTTCGACAACACCCCAGTGCTACTGACCTCTCAATACACATGCCATGACTCACTCTGTAGCTTTGTCGTCTTCTTGCTACTGCTTATGCAGAAGCTCTTTTACAGGCATTGTCTCATCAGTACTTTTCCTTCACAATTAATGACATTTGTAATAAGCTTCCTGTTTGCTGCAATATCTAACAACGACACGCGTCGTCCAAAAAGCAGGGAAGCTCTGCTGACTCATGGTTAACCTGAAGTTGCGGCAAAGAACTAGGCACACAGTCACTCACATGTCATGCACGGCATGACACGACTGTGACGAAATGACCTCTGTTCTGTAGAAGAATAAGGATGAGTAGTGGCTAAACCGCCTACTCAGCCCCCCCCTACCACACTTCTACAAACCAACCGTGATCCCAATCATGAAGGTACAACACGCGCAGCCAAGAGATACACATCCTTCCCCTTTTCTGATAATGAGGGCAGAGTGAAGGCTAACTCTTAGGGGTGGGAATGTGAAACAGTAGCAACCCAAACAGCAATAGTACATAAGTTCCAAAATAATATAATGTCCAATCAGAGGTCTATAAACATATTTAAAAAATCTACTTTCATCAAACACATCAATTATGCACCTAGATATTAAACACGCTATACAATCCTACCACTATAGAAGGAGAAAGAAGATTCAGAATACCTGTGTGTAGGCACTCTGTATACTTAAGCAGGCAGAGAAAAGGCATGAATTGCAGTAATGTCTCTCAAAAGGATATATTTCTTGAAGAGATACGTGCACAGGGGCCTTAATCAATGACTAGGGCCTTCAAAATGTACCAATAGGACAGGGCCTCTAAATATTACCGGATTACAGTTCTTAGGTGGTTCGATGGGTTCAAGCCAGGCTTCAAGGGACGGTAGTGTGTATGTTTAGAGGAAGTGTGTGTGTGGTGTAGTATGAGTGTGTGGACAGTGAGCTTGTGTGATCAGTGTATAGGGAAAGTGTGTGTGTTTGGGGTCAGTGGGTGTGTGGGGACAGTGGGTGGGTTCACTGGCTGGGTGTGGGTACAGTGTGTGTGTGTGTGTGTGTGTGTGTGTGTGTGTGTGTGTGTGTGTGTGAAGTATATGTGTGGTGGACAGTGTGTGTGGGGGACAGTATGTGCAGATTTGTAGGGGAAATGTGTCTATATGTGTATGGCAAGTATTAGTTTGTAGTGGAAGTGTGTGTGTTTTTTGATGTGTGTGCGGGAAATGTTAATATGTGTGGTGGGGAAATGTGTTTGGCAATATTGGGGTGTTTGTGCAATGTGTGCTTGTGTGATACTGGCCAATGTATGTGAGGGGAAGTTTCCATGGTGGGGGCACGGTATGTGTCGGGGGCAGTGTGTGCTGTGGAGCAGTGGTGGGTTCTGTCTGGTTTCAAGGGTAGTATGGGCCTCTGAATAGGTAGAGAGTGTGCCTGTGGGGGCCTGTGTGTGTGTGTAGGCAGTGTGATAAGGTGGGCATGTACGGCAGGGCAGTGTGTGAGGTCAGGATATTTGGATATGGGTGGGGAAAATGTGTTTTGTATGGGCAGTGTTTTTATTAATGGGCAGTGGGTGCAAGTGGGTGTGTGGAAGTGTGTGGGCAATGTGTGTGTGGTGGTCAGTGCGTGTGTGTGGGGAGGGGACAGTGTGTAGTAGACGTGTGCATGTTTAAGAAAGGTGCATGGGGAGTGACAGTTCTATTCATTGTCAAATATTCTGCGAGTAATGCCACCAAGCCGGCCTAGATCCCTACCTACACTTAGAAGCTATATTTAGTCTCAAGCTTTATTTTAACAGTAACTTAATTTGTACTGTCATTTTGGAAGGTTGGGGTCACAGACATTAGGAAGTTTTGTATCTTTGCTGAAAGTGCTGGCTACTTGTATGAACTCCACTTCCATCAGCGGAATGTATATTGTTTTCCTTTTGCTCAGCGCCAATAAAAACCCTGTAGTCAGGCACTGCTGATGCACTTCTTGACATGCCATCGAGATTCTTCCCCTTGTAAATGAGAACGTTTCTTGCATTAAGCTGCCAAGCCTGCTACAGTACCACATTTCAGCTTCCATTGAAAATCTTCCTTTTTTAATTTAAGATTTTTTACTTCTTTTGTGTTTTAAAATGATGATCAAAATTCATTAAAATTGTGTTATTATTCAACGTTAGTATTTTATCTAAATATTGATCATGAGCAAACCTTTCACTATTTACACTCATAGTAGCTTATTATTATTATTATGGCATTTATTGACCCCGGACCTAGCTCCGAGAAGCAACATAGCACTTTACAGAGGTATACAACAATGTCTTTCTGCTATCCAGGAATGGTGTGCCGCCAACGACCTCTGCCTTAATGCCAGTAAGACCGAGATTCTACTCATCGGCACACCCACTCCCTCCTTCCCTGCAGCTCTCTGGCCGGCCTCTCTTGGCCCTCTTCCTGCTCCTACCTGCAAGGCAAAAAACCTTGGGGTCATCTTCGACTCCACACTCTCCTTCTCTCCTCACATTTCTGACGTTTCTAAGAAGTCACACTGCCAGCTGCACCTCCTCAGAGGTATCCTTCCTTTCCTCTCCTTCCCCCAGAAGCTCACTGTCTCCAGAGCCCTGGTTCTCTCGAAGCTGGACTACTGTAACAGCCTCTATCTAAATCTGCCTGCCTCTACTCTCCGCCCTCTGCAACTCATCCAGAACAGGACTGCGAGACTTGTCCTTGGCCTCAACCCCAGGGACCGTATCTCTCCAGGACTGAAATCGCTACACTGGCTCCCTGTGGCTGCGAGGATTAAGTTCAAAACCCTCTGCATTGTCCACAAGGCCTTCTGGGGCCTGGGGCCAAATTACCTTCAACTCTCCCTTATTAAATATCTTCCTTCTCGAGCACTTCGCTCTTCCGCCTCCAACTCCCTCAGGGTCAGCCGCTTCTCCAAGCAACGAGTTGGGGGGAGATCTCTCTCCGCAGCAGGGACCTCCCTCTGGAACAGCCATCCTGCCTCCTTGAAACTTGAGGAGAACCATCTCCGGTTCCGGAAGCACCTCAAAACCTTCCTCTTTGCTTCTGCTTTCTCTCTCCCTCTCCCCTGCTAAATCACTGAAACTGTACTGAATCAGCAACTGGGCCACTCACCAATCTCGGTCCTTGGCCCAGCCACTCTCCCCTGAACTGCCTTCCTGGCAACCCCTGCACCGCAGGACTGTCTCTGTATCCCTACAGCCCCCCTTCCCAGCACTTATCTTGCACTTGCCACCAGCTGGCCCTTATTATTTATCTTGTTCATTACTAACCCTGTACTGCACTTTCCCCTCTCCCTTTCCCCCTTGCACTTTTCCCGTCCCCCCTACCCATGCACTTGCGTGATCTGAATGACACCTGGCATAGTAGGATCGTTGTCTGTCTCCCCTTGTTCCCCCCTCCCTGCCTCGTCGCGCCTTGAAACACTTGTGTATAGGCGCGTTACAAATGCCATATCATATCAGATATATAACGGAGCGCTTAGAAAGATATGCAGCAGTACATATGCATAATGGAGCACCTGACATAGGTAACAATAGAACAGATATACAGTGGGGGGTGGGATACAGAGTGGCACAGAGGAGGGGCACCGGTGTACTGGGTGGTGAGGAGGAGAGGGGCAGCCGGTGTCTAGCGAGTCTGGAGCCAGTGATGGCCTAGGTGTTGAGGCAGACAGATTCCTTGAAGAGGTAGGTCTTGAGTTCTTTTCTGAATTGTAGGAGCGTGGGGTCGAGTCTGATGATGATGGGGAGGAGGTTCCATAGTCTTGGTGCGTGGGCAGAGAAGGTTTATCTTCTGGTCCTTTCCTTTTTGCAGTGGTGGATTTCAAGTCGGCACGTGTCCTGGCTTCTGGTGGTGCACTGTCCGCCGGAGATGCTGAGTTTCTCTGCAAGGTAGCTGGGCGACTTGAGGGCTACTGCCCTATAGATGGTGCAGCAAGACTTAAAGGGGATTTGTGCATGCAGTGGGAGGCAGTGTAGGTCAATGAGGGCTGGGGTGATGTGTCATATCTGCGTAGACCCTTGATGTGGGGTGCGGCTGCGGGTAAGACACTTCTCAGGGGCACAAGGGAGGATGACGGGAGACCTTTGAAGAGTGCATTGCCCCCATCCTGGTGGGATAGGACCAGTGCTTGAATAGTGTATCTAAGGCTGTCCGGAGGGAGAAGGGTCTTCACTTTTCGCAGGTGGGAGAGCTGATACCAATCTTTCTTGAGTTTTCTTAGCTATGTGTCTCTTGAAGGAGAGGTGTTCTTCGATGTGGAACCAGAGGGATTGGCACAAGAGGTGAGCTCAGGTGTGAAACCCTCAGAGTTCGTGTTTGATAGCCAGGTCTGTAGGTCTCTGTGTTCGGTATTGTTGCTGAGGAGTAGGAATTCGGTCTTGGAGGGGTTGACCGAATGCTTCAAGTATGCACTGGATATCCAAGACTGCATTGGCGAGAGGCAGATTTTGAGCCTGTGAATGCCCTTTATGGAGTCGATATCGATAGCTGTGTGTCGGCGTATTGGTGGATGTGGCTGTTGTGTGTGGCTAGGAGGGCTCCATGTATAGATAGAAGATCACTGGGGAGAGGATGGAACCCTGCAGGACAAGTCCTGTGGTGCTACATTCACAATTCATCCTGCACTAAGGAATTCTGTTATAACCCAGTCTTATTCCAATCAATTTCCTTTGCTTGGATATCATTACATAGTAGGATTGTACAACACTTGGGCTATTTCCTAATCCAACATGTTTCTGTCCTTGTGTTAGTATCAATGCCTGGGCATTCTTGAGGGATATACTATTATTTAGTCCTACATTTGTCTCCTTAGGTTCTTGAGGATAAATCTGTGGTATTCTGAAGATTTGTATTTAAATATCTTACTGCATTATACTGAAAAACCCTCCTAATTTCTCTTAGCCAATGTTCCACCGATTGGAAAGCCTGCAGAGTTAGGCTGGGGCATAGGGATCGATAATTCATTCCTCTCTGTAATTAGACCCTATGCCAGGATTCTGCAACATTTTGCTCTCGAGATATTTTGGGCTTCAGCTCCCATCAGCCCTAGCCAGCATAGTCAATAGTGAGGGATTATAGGATGCCTAGTGCAAAACATCTGGATAGCCATGCTCGCAGACCACTGATCTATGCAATGGAATTCTATCCCTCAGTCATCCAATGTGGTTCCCTCACTAACTCTGAAAACTATTTTTAATTCTTGCTCAACACTTTGGTTATTATTCCATGCATACATATCACCCTTTTATCTCTTGCAACTCTGCCCATTTAAACTATTCTGGTCCATGTTGCTTCTCCATATATTGTTGACCATTTGGGCTGCAATGATCTGATTCTAGACACATGATGTGGCCAGTATAGCTCAAACGGCAAGCAAACCGTTATATGACCCTGGGTGTAATGCAATGGTGAGATATTTCGGTTCCATGGGATGTTGATGTCTGTGCTCTTATTGTTATAGTTATGTTTGTTTTTCTTTAACTTAAGTCTAGTCTGACCCCTGCACCACAAGAAAAAGGAAATCAACATTTAGGAACCAAGGCCTGTTGGCTATGTCAATGCTTGTTATATGGAGCAAGTCAAGTGAGGGGCTTCAACACAAGAGGTTTCCTGACATAATTCTGTTGTAGACTCTGCAAGTAAAAAGTCACAACACTTCAGGGATAGACCTTACCCTGACTGTTTCTGAGAGACACCAGGAGTATACCAGGAGCCAAAGAAGGTTCTTACTGCTGTGGTCACTTTCTCCTTTCAAAACACATTCTGGAGCATTAATCCAGTGGCAAGATGGGAAGGATAAGGGTTTGTTTACCTTATAGATTTTCCTTAGGAGACTCAGAAGAACAGATCAAAGCTCTGATACACTAGTGAATAAAGCAATGCAAAAATTACTCCGATCCAATTTATTTCGAAAATACTCAACATTTCAGACATATAATTTGGGGGTTGGGAGTCTAAATTAAAATAGAATGTTTATGAGAACAGCAGTTTTAAACACTGTTGAAAAATCATGAAAATTAAATCAAAAGGAGCCTCTAAAAAGAAAGAGAGCAAATGAAGAGAGGTCTTTATTATATGTAATCTAATATCACCTACTTCCCTATGCATCCTCAAGTAAGAATGCAGACTGACAAGGAGGTTGTAGGGAGGGTGAGAGGGAAGGGCTTGTGTGTATACTGAGTGGCCAAAATCAAAAGTTTAAGCTTAGCCCTTTAAGCGTGGGATGTTATATATCCCCATTGCCATCGCTGTAAAAATGAACTGATTAATTATTTTTGTTCTCTTTATATTATTATATTCATATCCTGTATGCTACTTTATGTATTGGTTTTTCACCTCTATGAGTTAATCATTTTTGCACACATTCCTATTATTTGTATTATATTAAATATGATTAGTTTTCCCTAATTTTGTTTAATCATTTAAACACAAATTTAAATTACATTGATTACCTTAAGTATCGTAAATTACCATGTGATTTGATATTTTGTCTACTGTAGGAAAGATGAAGACCAAAATCCCTGTAGTTGAATTATTGGAGGCTATGAAGAAGTTTAGGAAAGCAGAGCTGATGGAAGAAGAGAGGCATAACACTGAAACCGAAAGTGACCCATTTTCAGTAGGTCGATTTGCTGAGTACCAGGTTGGTATAATAGAGTTGATATCACTGCCAGAACGCACTACAAGTACAGCAGTGTGAATGTAGCATGAGAGCAACTAAGTACTGTACATGCATGTTCATGTAGACTTTTTATTTAACTTGTCAGCATTTTAATGGCTGCCTGCCCAGTGGTCCAGATTGACTAGACTAAAAACAAGGTTTTTCCCTTGCATTTCTTGGAAATTGGGGTGTGGCAACTCAGGGCTTATTGGCCTCCTCATCCACAAATTAGTAGTATATATACAACTTGAGGATATTTAAAGTGTTAACCAGTATTGGGAAGTGGAGCGGGAAGGTGGCATGAACGCGCAGAGATTGCCTGGAAAAAACAAACTAAACTTGAACTGAAAGGGACTGTGTCTATTACACATCCTCTGTTGCATAACTGGAAAGTGAGAGAAAAGGTCAGAGAGGTGTAAGTGCTTGCCTCTAACATGGGGAAAACCTGCACTTTTCAAGTTTGAATCCCAACAGTACCCACTCAGACTATTATCTTCCTGGAGCTGATAAATTGATCTATATGAAATTGGGTGATAACAGTAGTTATTACACTGCTTGGATATGGATTGGAAACGTAAGATCTACGATGATGTGCTATATCAACACAGAACTATTATTATTATGACTATTATAATGAGCTTTGACTTTAGGGCTACCAATGTAAATGGCAATTCAAAATTACTCTGAATTGTGTACTCTCGTTATGCGGCTGGTACCTTGAAAGATGCTCCAAAGTCTTATTGCGTTAATTAATGCTTTTTAATGTATATCTCAAAAATAATATCAGATTGCATTTCTTTGCCCGTCTATGGTGACATGTGTTTCGGCGCTACACCCTTTCTCAAAACCGGGCTTTTATATTTTCAACCAAAATTCCAAACACATAAAACATAAATTCTGTAAAGAATATTTACATTATTCAAATGAAATACCGTTATGTGAAACAACAGAGATTAAGGGTTGGCAGTAGGTAAAAGTGGTAGGGGTTGAGAAACAGGATAATACATTATTAGTAAAGTATTGTGTTGTACATTTGAGAACATATTCAATAAACTATTTCATTTTTATATTGTATAAATTACTATATCAGTGACCCTTTTCCGATTTATCAAGTTGAACACTTTAAGATCTGAATTCCAATGCACTATCAAATGGCATTTGTGCCTCACCAACGTAATGTGAGTTCTATTCCTTTTCTGAATTTAAACTGTGTGCCTGCTATTGTGCTTATACCTTAATTCATTTGCTTCACCTATGGTGGCACCTTATTCTTCATAATGTTCAAACAGTGTCTAATAACCATATTCACTTCTTATAGGTACTACTACTCACCCAATGTTTTTCTTCAGAACTATTATCCCCTCCATTTTTGTTTCCACCATTTGTTATATCAGGGATAAATACCTTAGTCCTATTAAAACATATATTGTATTTAGCTGTCTGTCGTTTATGAATTCCTCATTATAGATTTATAAGTTATATGTGATCTATTAGAGAGCACTCTCTCTTTACGCCACCATCAGTGCTTACCTTCTTTGTGTAGAAAGATTTGAAGGAGCGTCCTGCATGAAGAGGTCAAAGCGCGGACGCCATCCTAGATTCTATATATACCGGTAAACAATTTGTGATGTCGCACGATGTGCGTGTTACGTCACGATGTTGCCACGTCATGACGTTACCGCAGCCATACTTTGAGATGAACCTACCCATTGAGCTTGATTTGTGCCAAACGCTGACATTGGTAATGAACTTTTATATCTAAATTGACCCTTATCTGTTCCTTGTTGTATATGATTATATGTGCATCTTGCTAAAGGACCTATCTTAATTGGATAATTGTAAATCTTCCTCCCTTGGCAAATGTTACGCTTTCTACATATAAATCATTGTACCATCTTAAATGTATTATTGAGTTTTTCTCCAATCTCCCAAAATAAGTATCCCTTACTTATAGTAACTCCTTGTCCATAGACAAAATGTTTGCATATGTTAGAATTCTATGTTTGCAAATGTTTTTAATAGACTCCATAGGAGCCTTACACAAATATTTCAAATTATACGTATGATTTGATTTACGTCAACTGTTCCTACACACATTTTGAGACAGAGGTGCAGTAGCCCAATAACAAGAGGGAAGACTATTTAAGGCATGTGACTAAGGGCTTGGCAAGACAATTTGAAGATTAGATAGACCTTCACTGGAAGCACATTCAATGTGTCTATAGAGTTTTGGGGATTTGGGGAAATCAAAAATGTGTTCTTGCTTTGTAGACTTCTCCAATTTAGTACACCAATTGTGAAGGAATCTTGAAGCAAGACACAGACAATGTATTCAAAGTTAAAAGTAAAATGGTTTATTAAATTAAATGTCAGGATGGTAGAAGGCCTAACTTGCCCTGTGCTAAGGTGGGATTTCTCTACTTGAACGAAACGAAGGAAAGTCAAAGAGTTCCGGGGGAGAGGATAATTCTGATTGAGTAACCTTCCTGAAAGAGAATCTCCCCTCCCCTTCTAAAAGACTGCAGCATGTCTGACATCCCTCCTCACCAGATTGCTTCTCAAGGTAAGCTTCTCTCAGACATTTGGGGGAAAGAGATTCCCATAGATTTGCATACCTCAAACTTTCCACCAATTGGCCTTGCTTGATATCAATGGTATTTGCAGAAAAATTCAAAAGAACAAACTTCAATTCATCTCCCCAGGATCTTTCTCGAGGGAGCAATACATAGCTAGCCACGTTGTTGGGGTGTTGGGGAAACTTAGTTGTAAACCTAAAGAGATGTTTATCTTGTCTTTCCCCGGGACATGACTATATTGGGGACAAAAAACATGGAAATCATTGCCCTCTACAATCTTTTTATGGGGAGGAAAGCTTGCAAATTCAAAACCTGGAAGGTGACCCCTAAATCATGATTTATATGGTCAGGAGGTTTGGCGTCTCCCAGCGGACCATCATTTAGAAAATGTGACCCGTTGAAGGGGCTTGTATTGGTCTTTGCCCTTTGAGATTTTAGCCTATTGGAGAAACATGTTGGTAGTTTTTGAGTGCTAGTTTTCGGGCAGATTACACATGCTTGAATAGCATTTTTAATGTCAGCGTGGATTCTGGACCAGTAGAACTTGTTTGCTATATGAGTCTGAGTTTTGGACTGTCCCAGATGACCTCCCATCGGGTGTAAATGGGATATGTCTAGGACCACCTGCTTGTAGCATTTAGGGACTGCCAACTTTGTTTTTACCAGACCCTCTGAAATGGTGTCTCCTCTATAAAGTCCATGTTTCAAAAAGAAAGAAGGTTGCCCTTTTTCCTGACCCTCTGGCTCCGACACTACTTGTAAAAATGCTTCATCTAACAAGGGGTTGTTTTGTTGGGCAAAGGCTAAGTCTGGAAGTGTCTCTGGCTCTACCTCTTTATTTTTTCTGGGTTCAGGGTTGGGAGGGCCATCAGATGTTTCATTGAATTCCCCAAAGCCTTAAGTTCCTCTATCTGTGCCTTGCTTCCCAGATTCTTCCTTAAACCTAGGGCACACTTCTTTCTTAAGCACCCGTTGAGCAGTTTTATCCCCTTGATGAATTTTGAATAGGTCCTTCCCGTGGTTTTGTAATACTACCTTAACATCACCTCTAAAGTATGGGTCTATTATTCCCACAAATACATCATTTCCAAACCTCCATGCCAGCCCTGATGTGGGTGCTAGTCTGATGTATGGATCACGGGGTGGAATTAGTATCAGGTCAGTAGGTATAAATCTTCTTTCACCTGGAGGAATTGTCATCCCCACTACTACAGATGTCAAACCCAATAGGGCCCTTAGTAGCTACTTGTGGTCTGATGCAATGGCACTTAGCTTTTCAAATCACAGGGTCCCCCAATTTGTATCAGTTGAGCCACATCCCACCATTTGTGAAGGCATCATGAATCAAGACACAGGCAACGGATCGGATTCAAAGTTCAAAATAAAATGTTTTTAATGTCAGGATGGTAGAAGACCTAACTTGCCCTATGCTAAGGTGGGATTTGCCTACCTGAACGAAACTAAGGAAAGTCAAAGAGTTCATCTTAAAAGACTTTCTGTTTCCAAAACCTATCCTTGCCCTCACAACTAAAGCTAAACAACGTGTACGGATGTCACTAATCAGAGAAATGGTGTTCAACACAAAGTCTTGAGCTTCTCTAAGCTCTTAGTGTCCTTTTCAGCTCCTTTTCTCCAAGTTCAAAAAAGTTTGACAAAAGTCTCCATATTACCTTTCTCAAGTTCAAGGCAATACAGTTCCACACAATTCCCAGGGTTCCCTTTCCCAAGTATCAAGCAACACAATTCTAAATAAAAGGGGCTTGAGGCTCCATCCTCAAGACAGCATTATAGTTCCTCTGGTCTTAGGGTTCCTGTCCCCAAGACTTCAATGCAACAACTGATATTTGTTTCAGTCTTTCAAAGTTCAACACAAATCCAGGCCAACTTGACCCTCCCTTCTTATTTGCATCACAAGCTTAATTGTAGTGCACCTTCTTGGTATATTTCATAATGTCTTTGGCTGTCTCACTTCAGAGCTTCCTGGTTTATGCGCAGTTGTCAAACAACATGGTCCACCCACCACAGGTCATGCAACCAGGAACTCTAGGCTCTACAGTCCACAAAGGTTCTTCTGTATTTACCCCTGTGTCCAAGTTCACCATCCCTTGCTTCCCGGGCACGTAAACTGGTGGTGGCACATCTTCTTTCCTGCTTGCTCGTAGGTTCAGCAACACGCTTCCCAACACTGAGGCCCCCACACCTGTGGTAACCTAACGTCTTAGCTTGCCTTGGGCTCTACTGGTCCTCTGGTCATCGGCCGGTGTTCTGGCTTTATCACAGGCCCCACCATGGCTTCCTCCTCACGTCACAGGTCTCCTGCTGGCCTCTCCTGCACAGGTCTCCCTGTTGCTCTTTCTGCTGCTTCACAGGTCTCCCTTTATACTCCTGCAGCCACTTGCATAATATACAATACTTTATCCCCAGACAGTCTGACTTGCGTGGCACTATGTTGTACAATGCACACTCAGACTTTACAATTCACACACAAAACACATGCTGCAGCACACGTTTATCAATCAAATAAAAGAGGCAACTTGGTGCGTCCTATTTGTGTGGTGTTCTTTGTGCCACCACATAGAGATATACATTTCACCACAGTCCACTTATCCCATCTCACATTCATATTGGAAGATGCCGAGAAAGAAATGGAGGTCCTACCTCCACAGCCCCTCCTCAATTATAATCCATGGAATGTTCACTTATTTCAAACAAAGAAAAAAAATGGAATGTTTTGTGTGCTCAGATTGTATTTAACAGTCAGCAGTTTAGTTGCAAGAAACGTGTGTGTGATGCCTCAGATTAATACAGTATTTGGGGTCAAACAGAAGTGGCCAGGCTCACCTACTTGATCCTTTCATCACTGTGTCTTTGGACACAAATGTTTGTAGACTAGGACTAAGCCTACTTTTTTCACAACATTATAGAATCTCTGGCTGATTTCATTTTAATATCTTTTTTTGCCATTGTATTTCAAATTGTAAGAGGGATGTCCAAGATTTTCATCTCATTATGATTATGGAGAGTAACGATGTGTCAATTAAAAGGCAACTGAAAGACAACAAAGGAAAGGTAGAGCCAGAGCAGAGACATTTTATTTATTCTCTCACTTAGAAGCACATGTTTGAGCCTTCGAGATTCCTGGACATTATCAATGATTTATTTTTTTCTTTTTGTGGCGTGGGGTGTGGTCTAATATTAGCAAATAGTAGTATTGGGGAGAATTCTCAGAAATGTGCTAATTCCCTGTACCTTAGAGACCCCCAGCAACTTTGCTGGATTTTGAGGACTTGATGTTTTTAACCTGGAGAGAGTGAGACCCTTTTTCCCACTCTCTCACGTGTTTAATATGATTTTGTACTGTGTGGTTCTTTTGGTTATGGAGTCTGACAAAATCCATAGGCATCATCTTTTACATTGTGTCATACAGCACCTTCAGTGCAGTGGCACAGGGAAGTCTTTCAGATTTCCCCAAGGTTTAAATACCTTCTCTGGGATAAACTACTGTTTCCAGGAGCAGTAAAGTGAAATTGACGTTACTTACATTGTAACTTTCTAGACCCAGCACACACTATCTTACTATAAGGTGCTGGAGGGGTTACTTAGTATCCCCTGTGTCTAGCTTCTCATGTAACATTTTTTTTTACCTTTCCTCTCTAAATGGCTGGTGGCAGTGGTTTACTTTTTACTACCATTATGGGATTTTACTGCGTGCTGCCTTCACAGCCACGGTAAAGCACTACATGGGACAGCCACGGTAAAGCACCCATGGGTGCCATTTTTGTCAAAATGGCCCCAGACTTCTTTTTGTTACCATTTCTTTGTGGAAAGGTCCTTCTTGAGATTTACTCTGCATGCCAAACCAGATTTGGTCCCTTTGTTTGTTTCGTCTTTGGCGGGCTTCACGAGTGAAACTCGCCTCTGGCTACAGGGTGTCTGGCGGGGGCAGGAAGTGAGGGAGGTGTCCAAAACTCCCTGTGCGTAGTCTCCTAGGAGACCCAAATGCACTCTGTGGTGATTGGCCGGCTGACTCTCCGGCAAGGACCGCCACCCTGATGGGTGACTGACAGCTAGGCTGGAATTAATGGGAGCAAGCTGCATAAAAGGCGAGGCATTTTTGCTTGGAAGGCAGAGTTGACCACTGAACGAAGGAATCCGAAGAAGAACTTAAACAAGATACCTTCTGCAACTCCTGGACCGTTGGTTTTCCCAGTGAAGCCCTGCTGCTGTGCTGAAACTCCAAATTCGTATCGACAGAGAAGCCTCTGCAAGGACGACTTCTCCCTTTGAGTTGGTGGGACCAATCAACTCCAAAGTAAGCCACCTGGACATCCTCTCAAAGCTGGTTGAATTTCCACAGAGTTGCTGCTGGAAACCGAATAGCCAGGGAGAGGAACACCAGATTGTGTGTGTTGCTTTTAAGCTGGCCAAGAGCTCCAGGAAGATCCTTCGGACTCCCAGGCAGCAGAACTGACCGAGCCTGAGCCCCTCAACAGAGTGTTAGACTCCAGATGCAAGGAAAGTCCATCTCGACAGTCAGGAACCGCAGTGTTGCTATTTGCGGCAGGCGCGAGGGGCTGAAACACTGAAGTGCCACTTGTTTGAAGATTGCCGGTTGTGAGCAGTGACCATTCCCATTTCATTGCAGGAGTCCCCAGAAGTCCTCCCTCTTGTCCCCATGGCTGAGGCCCAGGAACAGTCAGATCTGCAGAGCTGCACAGGAATGACTCTGCACTGAATGACTCTGCTTGGGGGAACCAAACGTACTTTGCCTGCTTAAGAATATTTGTTATCTCTTGTTTGTTCTAAATAACCTTTTCATTTGACCCCTTCCTAAGAATATTCTAAATGCAACAGTGATATATTAATGTCCCCAGCACCCTAACTATTGAAGTCACCTGAGGGTGTAGGTTATGTCTGTGGCCCATCCCAAAAGGGTACTCACTGATTTAGAAACTGAAGAGTGTGTGTTTCTAAATATATGTATGTGTTGTGTTACATTGCTCCCTTCAGAAGAAGGCTTATTCTAACTGACTGATAAATATATTAATAATTGTTTATGCACTAAACCTTGTGTGTAAGTGTTTATTTGAATACTTGTCACTGTGAATCTCTGTGTAACTCCCCTACAGCTCACATTGACCCCTCTTGAGATAAGCCTGACTGCTCCACATGATACCAACCTGTGTAGTGCAGACTTATACCAAAGGTTTGGTTTCTATTGCCAGGATGTCAAGGTTGTAGTGCAACCAAAGGGTACTGCATACAATCTTGCCTAACAGGTAGGTATTGTGGAGTGTGTGTGCTTATGATTGCATTTCTTCGACATGTGTTCTTAGCGTAAGTACATTATTTATTATAGCTTAGATATGTCCTTCTGTGATTACAACACTCAACTTCTCATTGGTATTCTTCATTTCAAAGGCACAAGTAGCATGTATAATGCGATATGTGTCAATTTGTTAATCCTGATTGTAATATTGATAGTACGTTTTTAATTGGTGATTCCTGTGAATGTCCTATTCACCTCTCACTTCTGTCTGTGTGATTATGTGCTGTGATCGCCTTACAGAGTATGTATATCTTGGCTGGCACTTATCCTTGATTATTACTCCGTAGACTTTGGACTCTGGGCTTCTCTACCCTTGCATTTTTGGAACAGCCGCTGAGAACAAAAGCAAGAACCGCTACAAAAACATCATCCCTTGTAAGTACAACAAATAACAGTTGATGTTAGATAGTAAACATAAAATGTTAACTTTGAAGCTCTAACCAATGGGAGAGAGCGAGAACGAAAGGAGGAGAACCAGAAGTAGAGCAATGAGAGCCATGAGATCAGGGAGATTAATAAAAGAGAGTTGGAGAGAGAAAGAGGACGAGCACCTGATACGGGCACACATCTTGAATCATTGTGATACCATCCTGGGTGAAGCTCTGAGCAGAGAACCTTTAGGAAGCCCCAGAGGGAGTAAGAGAGGGCTTCAGCCTTTAGTCCCTCACCTAAAACCTAGGTTAGACTAGACAATAGGGGTTACCAGTCTCTACTCTTGACATTGACCTGGGTGTTAGAGAAGCCTGGGTTAGGGTGGCGGGACCCCATGTTTGGTCAAGTGACCATGCAAAAAAAAACTAGTTCAGCCAACCTGCAGCCTAACCAGATCATCATAAAGAATATTAATTGTTTGTTAGTTAAAACTGTTGAACCATTTTTGGGATTCTCGAGTTGAGGCAAATCGTGACTCTATGAAGAAAGCTTCCATCTTCAGCAATCAGACTACGCATTTTCAATCTGTAATTTAGTTATCCCAGCACCACACTCGGGATCACTGTATTCAGAAACCAGTCTGTGTTTTAGATTTTTATTTGTGAGAATGCACACACCTCACAAACGGAACCCATGAATAATCTGTCGATATCACGCTTCACCTAGCCCTTTAACAGTCTGTCTGTATCCTCAGCTGTGTAACTGCTGCTAACGAATTGTCTAGGAAGGCCCGTGACTCTCCTTCAGGAACAGGTACTGTACATCCGGTACCATTAAAGATGGCAGACGCCGTGGTCGGCATAGAAACAAGGCTGCATCAGCAGGCTTTCACATCCTGCCACTCTTGTGAATCAGCTACTGCCTCTATGATCCCCAATGTGGCACCCAATTGGCCACTAACAGCATCACTAAACCTACCAGCATCGATCCGGCATGAGAAGTCGGGGCATCACCGCGAAGTCCAGTGACTGTCTGGTCCTGCCCGGGCCGTAGTGCCTCCTACCCTGCCGGAAAACTACGGTTCGTGCTCCCATACTTCTCGCAGTCCATGCTATATTAAGCCTACCACATTCCTGCCTTCCTTATGGCCTCAAAACGTTTCCCAAACTCAGCACAGCTCGCCCGTTCCCTGTTTTGCACCTCAGGTAGTGATTGCCTGCAGCGCCACTGATACCCCTCTGCAGCCTCCCTTTGACCAGATAGAAATACACGACTTTCCCGCTCCCCATTTTGCCCTTCAGGCAGTGTGCATGAACAGCGACTCTAGACCTTCCATGATACCCCCTACTGCAGCCAAACGACTCAGGAGCCTTAGAATTAGAATGGCCCTCCCACATGGGAGAATGATCGTCACACCAATGCCCTTTCAGGCTAGGAATGCTCGACTTGGGGGTCGCACTATGCCCTCAAGCTACATTAGATCCTTATACAAACAAATGAAGCCCAATACCCCGAAGGAGTCTCTTTCGCACCAGTACAGTACTTTCAAGGTAAAAACCACCCCCAATGACTTCATACGCAACCAAACCCCCTCTCACACTCCTACCCTGATGATGCCCCCCATGGCACTCCAGCATCTGCCATCCACCCTCTACATGGATCAAAGCCTTCCCTATTATCACCCTGTCAGGCACTGCCACCCAATCACCAGCAAACTCCACCAAACAACTGCCAAGCCTCCCACCTCTACACCAAGAAACCACATAGGGTATTCCCTTTTTGAAGCACCGCTCTACTGATCCTGATAGCCCGACCACCTCTCCCACCCCCATCAAGGATCCCCTGATACTAAACTGCACCCAAGTAAATGCCAGGTCCGTTCATGCCCACCCCTTAGATATCCATAAACTAATCACCACGAATATACTTGACATGCTTGCGATCTCTGGAACCTGGCTCCACGCTACATCAGACCCTTGCCTATCCATTGTGATCTCCCCTAACTACACTAGCCATCGATGTGACAGACCTGAAACTAGAGGTGGAGGGGTCACCTTAATTTTTATCAGAAAAATCACCACAATGCAGATATCATTGTACCGTACTTTCTCTTAAAATACCTCTATCTTGCACTGAGACTATCACCATGTATGCCATCTACTGTCCCCCTGGACCTCTGAACTCCTTTGAAGACGATCTTCTTCACCTCCTGACCACCAACATTAAACCTACCTCAAAAAGTATTCTTCCTGGTGACCTCAACCTAGGACCCAAATGATCTGAATACCACCTCTGTAGAGAATGCCCTCAAAGCAATAGGCTTTAAGCAATGTATCTTATCACCCACCCTGTATTTGGTAAGTCTCATCGTATGGGCGACGGACAAGTGGGATCACTTTCCACAAGAACATTGGGCCCAAGGCAACTACTGCATCCGTTCTGCCATTTGAAGCATCACAAGCTGTAGCATAAGTCACCTGCATGGGCTACCCAGTTGGTCAGGGTTACAAATGAGCCAATACTGTTAAAACAGAGCTTCATCTATACCCAAACCACTTCCACTCCTCCTGCTTAAGAAACCCATGCCTGTTTACCGCAATCCTTATGGGTAGGCATTCACAACTTTATCTTTGATCATTGAAGAAAATATATATAAAAGGCACACCCATCACCAGTACCTACATTGTGTAGTTTTCATGTATAAGCATGCACTTGAAAAAGATATTGAGAGCGAAGAGGTTGGGTAGGGGAGTAGAGTGAGACAAGAGAGGAGAGTAGGGGGGTTGGCTATGAAGGCACATAACCACAAAACAGAATGTGAAGTAGAAGATGAGATTCAAAAGGGAGAAGGGAAATCAAAAGAAGAAGAAATAGTAGACTAAGCAGATATAGAGAAGAGAAGGTGAATACCAGAATGAATGACCAAGCAGAGAGGCATAAGGCAATAAGAGGGAAGACCAAAAAGAAGGACTGAGCAATAGTCAAGGTGAGAATCGGTTAGGGATATAATGCACAATTCTGTGGCATGAAAAGCCAAAGGCCAGACACAACATATATAAAAAAGAAAAGGCCAGACACAACATATATTATAAAAGTGAAAACAGCAGACATGGGCAGTATTTGACATGTGAAGAGTGAAGGAGACAAATTGATTTAAAACGACCCCCAGATTGTGTGCCAAGGGTAAAAATGAGAGGAAGGAAAGAGGCAACAAGAGACCAGGAATTGGTAGAACAGAAGGAGAAAAATCATGAAATCATTAATTTCAGTCTTGGGGAAAAGTCGTTGGAAACCAGGATGGCATAGAGTGAAAAGTCTACGAGCTAAGATCAGAGCCTTGAGGAACACCACAGAGAATGGGACGTGATGTAGACCTATTGCCAGGAAACTGAATGAGTGTGATTATAAAGTTAAGAAACCATTGAAAAACTACACCCGAGAAATCAAAGCAGGAGAGAGAGGAAAAAAGTGGGGGCTGCCAAATACAGCAGAGAGATCTAAGACTACATGAGAGCTTGTTGTGACAGGGGGAGAAAAGGTAGTGTGAGAACACAAGGGATTCAAAGTTTGGGTCAAAGACTTTTAGAAAATAAAAGGGGGTGGGAAAATGTCTCTCCGTCCCTGCACTGGACGTGTTTCCCTGCCTAAAACCAAAACTAACTGCCTGTCAATGTCAGAATGTCCAAAACAAAGCCATCCCATGTCCAAAGTAATATTCTGGTCCTCGCACTCTGATAAAATAAACGCTAAGGTGCAAAGGATCATTTTTTTTTTCAATCTTTATACATCTGACATGGGGACTTTTTAGCTCCCTTTGCATTAGCGAGTCCAGTATTAAATGGGGTCCAACTACACTGGCTCGCCTATGCAGATGATGTGCCTCTCTTAGATAGAACTGCGATAGGACTACAACGATTGTTGGATGGTCTTTTCAGTTATGCGAACATAAATGGGCTCTCAATTAACCCTACAAAATCTAAAATCTTACTGTATAGACAGAAAAATAAACATGTCACCTACCACCATTGGTCATTGGGGGGATAGAGAATATCGAGAGTAGAAGAGTTGGTCTATCTTGGCTATAACATTTTTGCTAACCCAGAAGTGTATAAGATGGAGCATGAAATTTCCCTGAAGCTCAAACCTCTGACGGCCCAGATGAAAAAGATACTTGGGAAATATGGAAGATTTTCCACTATCCCAGTGTTAAAATTCTATCAAGCAAAAATCGTCCCGATCTTACTGTATGGATTGGGGGCAAAACCTCACTAATGCGATACTCAGTGGCAAAGATGGGAAGGTCTCGTTTGGAAGCATGCATAAGGGCTGCCTATGAGTTTATCAATAGACAATCTCCGTTTTGAATTAGGCCTTAGGTCTCTTGCATCACAAGCAGGTTGGAAACTGATATCACTCTGGCAGAAGATCATCACCGCTCAAGAAGACTCACTATATGCGGTTATAGATAGCCGTTTAAAGTCAGGGAAATCGCCCATCTTGGACATTTTAAAGCTGTTGGTGGAAAACTCACTGCGAAATACTGATATTGAGATTAAGCTTTTACTTATAGATCCGATAAAAGCAAAAAAGAAATGGGATGAAATGGACTGGATTCAAACCATTGAGAAAATAAGAACATGCACACGCCCGAAACCCCTCCAGATGACAGATCGGAAATTGGGTGTTCTGAATAAATATCTAGTAAAATTCCCTGACTGGAGAATCAGAAGTAAGTTCTTAAGGTTGAGGTTGAATGTTACCAAAACTGGAGAAGTCTTGGCAAAAAGAGGAATGGGCATTCAAGCAATAAAGCTCTGCAAGATCTGTGAAAACCCGGAACAGCAGTTCATCAAACATCTAGTGCTATTCTGTGAAGGAACAGCAGAAGCTAGACAACATCTCTTCAGTAAATTCGCTCATTCTGCTCTTTACTCTACACAAGATTCCGGTAGGAAAGACTTATTGGTGGTAATTCACAGGAAATTACAATTGCAGTGATACAGATGTTGGAGAGCTGTAAAATTGAGTCCTAGCCTGAAAACCAGGATTAAGTTTGAAACTAACTATCACTATACTGGACAGCTGAATTTGTTTCAGGAAACGACTCAGAATTTACGCTCAAATTCACTGCAATTGCTTGCCTGAGTAATAGCAAAAGGAAATCATATGTCATCAGGGTACTGTCTTCTCCTGTTTTGGGGTGGGAAAGTATTCATTTTTTTTCTCCTCTAACTTGAACCTGGAGTGTATGTATATTTTATTTTGTTTTAAAATATATGGTTTTAGTATGATATTATGAAAGATTTGGATATATGATGAAATCGTTGTAAAAGGTTAATGTTAATCATATACAACAATAAAAAAAAAGGAAAGGATAATGTCTTCGGCCTTAAGTGGTTTATAAAGGTTCAAAAGAAGAATTAGTAACTCCAACACAAAAATTCAAGAAAAACATAGTTCCTTATTCCAGGGGGTGGTTCCCTTCCCTTAGATTTCTCTTCCCTCTATTGCATGTTCAAAGATTTCAGTTCCTTGAAAGAGCTTGGTTCTTTATCCTTATCTCATTAGGATGTCTGGTGTATTCTCCTGCCAGGTTTTCACTTCCTGTTTCCTTGGTTTCACACAACCTTTGGCAGGTCCTGATATATCCTTCTCAGCACCCCTCAGGCTCTGGCATGGTTAACCTCCTTCCTTTCCGACCACCCATCCCAGGTGGAACTTGGGTCCTTTCTCTCTACTATCACTCTGTCAACCTGTGGCATTCTCCAGGGTTCTTACCTATCCCCCTGGTTCTTTAATGTCTACATGGCTGCCCTGGCACATGTGATTGCCACTTTTATCTCTAACTTCCAGTGTTATGCGGATGACACACAACTCGCCTTCAGGCTACCCTCAGCCACCTCCTCTACCTCGCTCATATCTGACTATCTGTCCGCAATTCAGTCATGGTGTGCTACAAATGGCCTCTGCCTCAACTCCAATAAGACTGAGATTGTTTGCATTGGGACTCCTGCTCCCGCTTTACCACTCTCACTCTGGCCGGCCTCGCTTGGCCCTGGGCCTGCCCCCACCTGCGAGGCAAAAAACACGGGGTCATCTTCAACTCCACTCTCTCCTTTCACATCTCGGACATCTCTAAAAAGTCCAACTACCAGCTCCATCTCCTCAGAGGTACTCTTCCTTTTCTCACTTTCCCCCATCTGCTCACTGTCTCCAGGACCCTGGTTCTCTCAAGGCTGGACTACTGCAATAGCCTCTTTCTAAACCTCCCTGCCTCTGCGCCCTCTGCAACTCATCCAGAACATAAACGCAAGACTTATCCTTGGCCTCAAGCCCAGGGACTGCATCTCTCTGGCACTGAAATCCCTTCACTGGCACCCCGTGGCTGCAAGGATCAAGCTCAAGACCCTCTGCATTGTCCACAAGGCTTTCTGGGTCCTGGGACCTACCTATCTGTAACAATGTCTACCTAAATACTGTCCTTCCAGAGTTCTCCGCTCATATACCTCCAACCTTCTGCGAGTGAGCCGGTTCTCCAAGCAGAGATATGGAGGGAGATCTTTATCCTCTGCAGAGGCCTCCCCCTAGAATAGCCTCCCTTCCGCACGCCGTCTTGAGCATGATCTCCTTAAGTTCCAGAACCTCCTTAAGACATTCCTCTTCTCCTCCTCCTTCTCTCTCCCTCTACCCTGCTAACCTTTCTCTCTGCTCTATCCTCTCGCTCTCATCCTTTCTGCTTCAGCTTGCTGACTGGCTGCCTGGTGTACCTCAGAGTCACACAGGTCCCAGGCACCCCCGCCAATCTCCCGCACTTGCCTCTGGGCCTGCACTTGCATCCGCGTTCTGCACTCGGTCAATGACCCATGAGAGTGGCATCTCTGAGCACTTACCCCAGCTTCTGACTGACTGGGCACACTTGGTGCCCCCTCACCCCAGCCCTCTGCACTTGTCCCCCCGCTCCTTCCCTCTCCTTCACCTCTCTGTGCGTTTGCACGGTCTGATTGTACCATGCCTTGAAGATCATCTATCTGTTTTTCTCTGTCTCCCCTCCTTGCATGGTTGCGCCTCAATGCACTGGGAAAAGCTGCAGAATCGTCGTCAGACCTTATTTGCTGTTATCTACCCTGTTAATTGTATTATGTGCACTTGTTCCACGCACTCTGCCTGGCAGACTTGTACCGTTCAGAAATTCAAGGACTCTGAATGACTGTTGTTTTTCTCCCCTTGTTCCCTCCCTCCTTGAGCGATTTCAAACACTTTCTTTGTGTATAGGTGCTTTACAAATAAACAATACCATACCATACCATACCCTCTTGCTGTTATACTACATGTCCACTGTTAAATTTGTCTTTGCCTGGTGTATTTCTTCACCAGCACTTTCCCATGTAAATGTTATTGCTGTTGCCTGATATACTCTCCTGCCAGGGCTTTCTTTAGCACACTTGCAATTGCCTGGTATAGTATCCTGCCTGGGCTTTCTTTACACTCTTGTAATTGCCTGGTATACTATCCTGTCAGGGCCGTTCTTTCCTATGAGCTCTGTACACACCTTCATTTGTAAACACTCTTGTTCACATGTGCTCTGCACACACTTTTAAATGGAATATCCTCTTGAGTCTGCTTTATGTAACACAGTACCTGCCGGACAGTACCCTGCCAGGGCTTTTCTTCAATGTGTATTGAATACACTTGCAAAACCTAGTCTCTTACTTCTCGTTCGCTTTCCCTTTTTACAAAGGGTATAGTATTTTCTTCTCGTTCAAGTCTTTCATTCACATGTTTTACATTTGTTTACTTCCGGCACATCTGCCAGTGTCCCTGCTTCCTTTTTCGGTAACTCACTGGCTCTTGCTGGTGTTATTTTCTCTTCCCGTGGTCAGCTGGAAGTGGTCGATCAGTTTCTCTCTCTCCCTGGCTCCTGCTGGGCTCTTCTACTTTCTGTTCTGCTTCGATAAGGACGACGCTGCTGTGCCTCACCTGCAAACGCCCAGAAGCCCTGTGCTGACTTCTGGCGTCTGTGCAGCATGTCTGGTCTCGTGGACAGCTTCCCATTTCTGTCTCCCAGAGCCAGATGGCTCCATGACAGCCTCTGCAGCTTCACGGTCTCTCAGTGCGTCCCGAGAGAAGCAGCTTTCTCCTTCCAGCAGCGGGCTCTTGTGAGCTGTGCCTGGGATTTAAATCTCCCGGCTACAGGATTGTAATCACAATAACTCAGCAGTAAATCTCCCTGCTACAGGACTATACTCACAACAATTGTGCTGCCTGCACTCTTGGTCTTTTCCGCTCTGCATTATTCGCCTCCTCTTCCTCGTTCTAGTACTCTTACAGTTATGGGAATGGAAGTCCATTGTTGATCTTGAATCTGAATACGTGTCTTTCGAAGTGTTTGAAGGCAAGTTAGCTCTTGATAACTTGTAAGAAAGGTCTGAGATGACATTTGGTCATGGTGGGTAAGTCAAGTCTTGATGATATATACACAGATCTTGTCCAATGGGTTTTGATACTTTTCCTAGGAGGATGAGGAGAGGTGTAGCAATATGACATTAAGGTATTGGTTATGGATGGGGTATCCTCAAAAGAAGAGAGGGAATACCATATCTCATCCAATCGTGCTCCTCTAGTCCCTTAACGGCTTTCTCCCCCATTTGATTCTCCCTCTTTTAACCACCTCCTCCCCCCACACCACAGGGCTATATCAGGTAGCAGCTGCCGTCTCCTGGCCACATGGGGAGAGGTCACCGCTGTGAAAGAAATGATGACACCATCAAGACTTTTAGCAGTGCAGTTTCATCTGAATGAACAGATCAAAAGCCAGATTGAACAGAAGGGAGTGGGGAAGGAGAGTTTTAAAAAAGAAGAGACTTGTGTGAAACGACTCTTTGGAGAATTGGAGAGGAAGGGATGGAAATTGTAAGGAAGGGCAGGGTCAATTTAAGCTTTTTTCAAAATAGCAATAATAGTTTCATGTTTAAAGGTGGAAGTATACAGAGAGAGATTGAGAAGGCAGGTGAGATAAGAAATAACATGAGGGTAGAATAATGGAATTAGAGAGGAGGGAATAGGGTTAAGGTGAGAGGCCATACGGTAGGCACAAGATAACAAGGAGCATGCTAGTCAATAAGGAGGTCGAAAGGAAGACAATGACAGGAAAGTAGGCTGGCATGGATGTGCAGGCGTGGAAGAAACTATGGTGGAAAGGGAGGAAATGAAGGAGGCATGCAGAGAAGAAACTTTAGACGTGAAGTAGTCAAAAAAGCTGGTTATAGAAAGGGGAGATGAAGGGGTTAAGAGTACAAGGAGAGAGTATTTTATTAAGAAGCTGGGTTAAGTGGCAGAGGAAGTGAGTGGGAGACACAGTAAGGGCTGAAACATAATGTTTTTTTAAAGTCGGAAAGCGGCAAGTCATAAGAGGAATGAAGAGCAATAGGGTGAGATCAACTTTGCATGGAGGGGAAGTAAGAGAATGAGGGGAAGAACCGGAATTGTGGCGCTTGCAAGAAGGAGAGAAATGACAGGTGGGATAGTGTGAACCAAGAGCAGAAAGAAGACTTGAATGAATCTAGAAGCTGCTTGGTCAGCTTAGTCAGAGGAAAGATCGACTTAGTAGTCAATGGAAGGAAAGGAGGAAAAAAGAGGAAAAGGAAAGAGGAGAAAAGGAAGACAGAAGGGAAGAATTGAAAATGCACACGTCATGATGAGATGATGGACGAGGAACAACGGAAGAAGGGAGTGAAGGTAAAACTGAAAGGGGTTTGTGATTAGAGGAATCGATAACATGAGCTCATACTGAGGTATTTGGTGATAAGGAAGCGAGAATAAGCTCAGGATATAAACCAGGGACATAGGAAGGGCTGAAGGGAATATGGTGAAGATTGAAGGAACCTATAAGGGGTAAAGGAGGAGGACTGAGTAAAAGAAAGATGAAAGTTGGAGGCATCAAGGAGGAAAAAGACAGAAGAAGGAGGAAGAATGGAGTAAATGAGTTTAAAAGCTGGAGAGAGGAACTGGATGTCTACAGACAATAAAAAAAACAAGAGAGAAAGGAATACAGAAAAAGAGGTATTACAAGGCTTAAAAAGTGCAAAGGTTAGCTGGAAAACAGGATGGAGTCCAAGAAGAATGATACAGATTACGAACTCCACCACTCTTGCTACCAAGGCGAGGCGTATCAGAGAAATTAGTAGAAGCAGAAAAAAGGAATGCCTTTCATTTTGTTTCTTGGGAGATCATATGTTTCTTTATTAGGGGTCCCAGTCTCTGGAATGCACTTCCAGGTGAACTGCAGCATATATTGTCCATTTCTCCTTTTCAGAAAAATCTGAAAACTTACTTGTTTCAATGCTTTTCATCACTTGCTTTAATTTTCAAGGGGTTATGGGAATTGAACATCTGTGCCTAGATGCAGGCTCTCTACTGGATTCCGGGAGGATATGCGCATTACAAATTCCAAATCAAATCAGAATCTGTACTTCACCTATTTTCTGGTTCTGGTTCCCAAGAAAGACGGAGGACTGCAATCCATCTTGGACCCCAGACACTTGAACAAGTTCCTCAGGAAGGAAATATTTAAGATGGTTACTCTTTCGCAGATACCTTCAGGCCCTTCAGATGCAGGATTGGATGGTGTCACTCGATCTTCAGGATGCTTGTTTTCATGTGTCTATACATCCCAAGCACAGAAAATACCCGAGGTTGGCCATTGGCAGTTCTCACTATCAGTTTCCAGTTCTGCCTTTCGGGCTCACCTCCGCCTGAGGGGTAACACCAAGTTGATGACAGTGGTGGCAGCAAATCTAATGAGGGAAGTGATTCACCTCTTTCCCTACCGTGAAGGCATCATGAAGGAGAACACAGACAACAGATTCTAGATTCAGAACAAGTAATTGTATGAACTTAAATGTCAGGTTGGAAAAAGGCCTAACTTGCCCTATGCTAAGGTGGGATTTCCCTACCTGAATAAAACTAAGGAAAGTCGGAGTCAAAGAGTTCAACTTAGGAATATGACTGTGGCCAAAACCTATGCCTGCCCTCACAATTAATTTATACAGTGTGTAGGGATGTCAGCAACCAACAAAAAACAGTGTTTAACAATAAGATCCGAGCTTCATCCAGCTTGCTGCTTCCTTGCAGCTCCCGTCCCCAAGTATAGAACACTTCCAAAGAAAAGAAATCTTAAAGTTCCCATTCCTAAATGTAGGATGCAATAGTCTTCTTAAGGTCTCAGGGATTCCTTTCCCCAAGTGAGGACTCTGGTTTCCCTTCCCAAAATTACAAGTTACACAGTTCAAACAATTCTGTTTCCTGGAAGTGTTTAATGATTCACTATACATTTGTTCTGTACATTCCATGGTTCTCATATCCATATTAATGTGTGATGCTCTCCATAATTCATGTATCTGATTGTTGAAATTCTTTGAGTTCACTATCTACGACTTTTTACTGACTTTTCTTCTTTAACCTTTTGTTTTGAATTCTTTTTTCTTCTTTCCCTTGACTTCATTAGTTAGATTTTATTGGTTAATACATTATTGTTATTGTCCAGTTGTATGGTGCTCTTCTGTTATATTTTAATGCTGGGTATTCAACTGGTTATTGTTATATTTTATTCATTTATTTTGCAAAATAAAACATTATACCTCAAATAACCTTGAAATGAAAATGTTCCTAGTTAAAACACAGGGTTCCCTTTCCCAAGTTTCAAGTAATTTAGTTCAAACAACCTTGACATGAAAATGTTCCTGGTTGAAACTCAGGGTTCTCGTCCACAAGTTTCAAGTGGAACAGTTCAAAAGAGAAACACAAAATATCCTTGTCTCTGCAATTCAGTTAATGTTGGTTTAAATATTTGTTCAGATAATTTGCAGCTTGCATACAACTTGAAAATTCCACTGTTAACTAGAATTTGGTAAATACTGTTGTTTGGTTTGAGTATATTCCTTTTTTGGCACTTACACATATAATTGTTGGCTTGTAGTAGTCCTTTAACACTTCAATATATATAGGGTTTGTTGGTGATAGTTTTTTGACACTTCAACATATAATGGTTTGATTGAATTTAAAGTGTTCTCCTCACTTCTGGGTTTCAAAGGTTCTATTTCCTTTGGTAGCATGGTTTCAAATTCAGTTCAGTATTCAAACATTGGCTTCTTGCTTATGGTCCATTTTCACTTTGTTTATAGTTCTTTATTTGTTAATTTTGCTTTAATTGCAGTACAGTATTGATAGTTAGGTTTTGTTCGTTTTGCTTTAATTGCCGGGTACATTGTTGGGAGACCTTCGAAAACGTGTTTTCCATCACACGTGATCATTCCGCTACCAAGTATTCTCATCTGTTTGCAAATTGAAAATGAATGGGATTGGAGACTTACAAAAACGTGCTGTACCTAAGTACGCAACTTCTCCGATACACAGTATTTAAGAAATAAAGAGTTCACACATGCGCACCAGGTTTCCCAAGCACTAGAACCTCACTGGCTGCTTTTAGAAGTACGAGCTGCAGCGCGGATCATGCAGCCTTCTTCCTTTAATGTCGTGGCTCCAGTTCCTGCCCCTCAGATACTCCTTGGGTGGTCCTCCACGACAGGGGAACAAGCACCTTGAATAGAAGGGGAAGTTGCAGCCTTCCTGCATGGCTCCTCTCACGTTTCCCAGTCTGCTCCAGGGAGTCACCACTCCCACACCACGCTGTACATTCCTTCACTGCATGCACCTACCTCCTGGTCCTTCTCCTGTCATTCCTATCTGCCACTGGGTTGGGCTCCTTTAACAGGCTACAGGCGTGGATGATCAATCAGCCTTGCTCACCACCATTAGAGGGACAAGCCTGAACTTCATTGCTCTTAGCAGGCATCTTCCTCCTCCCAGTACTAGAGTGGTAAAAGAACCTAGTTGCCTCTTCTTCATCCCAGTATTGTAAAGTGTCAATTGTGGAGAAATGAGGGGAGCTGTTTTACAATAGCCCATAAAGGTGGGGGAAGGGTTGGGTTGGTTGTCGCTAGGAAAAGGGGGATACCATATCTCACCCAAGGGTACCCCCCTCCCAGTTCCCAAGGACCCTCCACCCAGGTGATCCTCCCTCGCTTCTCCGCCCCCAGGGTCTGGATCCAATAGCGATGGCCCTTCCACCTGAGCAGAGGATCCAAGGGGTCTCGGAGTGAGAATACCCTCATGTTTCTCACACTACACAGACGGTTGGTTGATCAGAGCTCGTTCTCCCTAACAGGCTCTGGAACATCTCAATAGCACCTGCTACTCTCTCCACAAATTGGGCTTCACCCTCAATTTCAAGAAGTCCCAGGTGACAGCTTCTCAGAAGCTGCAATTCATTGGAGCAGTCCTAGGGCTTGCTGTCCTGGACTGTTCCTTGTGGAAGGCTTTGCCTCCCAAGTTGAGGGCTCGGCATATATTGCAGATGCTAACAAGATTTCAGATCGCCCACATCTCCCATCATTGGACTTTCTAAGGCTGCTGGGCCATATGGCATCCTGCATTTTTCTGGTGCCAGAAGTCCTCCTATGGATGAGGTCGCTCCAGTGGGCCTTCAGATCCCACGGGTCAATATTCTCAGGCAAAATAACAGACCTTCAGGTCCCAAGCAAGGTCGTGCAGGATATCCTGCGGTAAGCATGCCAGGAGAATGTGATGATAGGGGAACCTTTTTGGCAATCCTTGCCAGAGATAACAGTAGTCATGGACTCTCCCCTCACGGAATGGGGGCTCACTTAGAGCTGAGGGCAATCAGACTGCCGCTGATGGCATTTTTGCCTTCCATAAAAGGGAAGAAGGTCCTGATAATGCAGTGGCCATGCATTATCTCAACAAGAGAGGAGGTGTAGGGTCACATATCACTGTGTAGGGAGGCAATGCAGCTCTGGTTTTGGGCACTGCAAAATGGGATGTCTCTCTAGACTGTTCACCTAGCCATACAGCACGATGGTGGCGGCTCTAAGCAGGCAGAGCACTGTCTCCCATGAGTGGCAGGTTGGCTCAGAAAGTCCTTCTAGAGATCTACTCCCTTTTGGGAACTCCTCAAGTGGATCTGTTTATGTCCAATATCAATAGGAAATGCGACCTGTTCTGGTTCTGGAATTTCCTCAGAGAAGAGCTCTGGGGTCGTGTTCATAGTGGACTGGGAATTTCAACTCCTGTACGCGATCCCACCAATCCCCATCATTCTAAATGTCATCAGGAGATTGAGGAAGTTCGGGAAGTCCACAATCCTGATTGCTGCGGATTGGGCCAGGAGGGCATGGTACCCGGTCCTTCTAGACATGCCCGTCTGCCCTCTATTCTGTCTTCCCCAGAGAGTGGACTTACTCTCAAAATAGGAGGGCTGTCTTCTTCACCCAGAAATCAGGACTCTGAACTTTCATGTCTGGTTACTGAGAGGTGAATATAAAAAGATTGGGATCTCCCGGAAGACGTCATACAGGTGTTGCTTTTGGCCAGAATACCAGCAACAATAGTACTATACAGCTGCCGTTGGAACACATTTTGCAGCTAGTGTAGAGCTAAAGATGACCCTTTTGTTTGCATACACCTTCAGTGCTTTCTTTTTTGCTGCACCTCGCCCATCATGGGCTGCCGGTGGCTACCATCAAGGGCTGCGTGGTGGCATTTTCCATTTTTATACACACGCCTGAGCAGGGCTCTTACTCTAAGATACCAATTGTCATTCAATTCCTCAAGGGATTGACAAATACTTTCCCACCGATCCCTTTTCTGGTCCTGTCCTGTGATTTAGACTTGGTATTAAGTTTTTCAATGGGATCTCCATTTGAACCTCTCTATTCCTGTCTGCTCAGGTTAACATTGATGACAATCTTTCTGTTAGCTATCACTTCTGCTCGCAGAGTGAGTGAGCTGCAAGCGGTGTCATGTAAACCTACTTTTATGAGGAGAAGGTAGTCTTGAGGCTTGGCTCCTCCTTCCTTCCCAAGGTCGTGACCGAATTCCATCTGACTCAAAACATTACATTGTTGGCACTTCATCCACCTCGTCACCCTTCTAAGGAGGAAGAGAGGTTAGATAGGCTGGATCCTAAAAGGGCTCTTAACTTCTATATTTCTAGGATGGCGAATGTCAGGCAATTGGCTAGGCCATGCTGTGACTAAGCAAACGTTGTCACATTTGATCATTCGTTGTATTTTAGAATGCTGTTCTATGGCTGGAAATGATGTCCCAGAAAATCTAAGGGCTCATTCCACCAGAAGAGAGGCAACCACATTGGCTCTTCAAAGAGGTGTACCAGTGCAAGACATTAGTAATACCGCAACTTGGTCCTCACTACACACTTTTTCAAAACATTACTGTTGAGTTAGGACGCTTAGTTTGGAAGGGCAGTCCTGCACGATATAAACCAGTAATGAATACTTCACCAAAAGTTCCACTTGCCCTCAACCTCCATCTATAAAACTGCTATAGGAGTCTATCAAAGATGACACATTCCATTAGATGAACACATTACTTACCGCGGATAATGGTTCTTTCTACTGGATGTCCCTCGCACAGATTTCATAACACCCCCCAGCCTACTCCTCTGACTGTGGGTGAGGTTTTTAATAATGCTTCTCTTAGTGCCCCTGCAGGTTTTAGTAATCCTCAAGTCGACTGTGCAAAAGAGGGAAGAACTAGAACTGAGGCAGCGGGCGCAGTGAGTGCTTTTTATACCTTCAACAACATCACATCCTGTTGAAAGCATCGAGGGACATTGACTCGATTGCACACACCACGCTCTACTTTCAAAAGAAATTCCGATACTCTGAGAAGGATATCGGTATATCAAAGATGAGGAATCTGTGGGGGGAACATCCAGTAGAAAGAACATTACCAGGGGTAAGTCATTTGTTCATCTCAAAGTGTCTCCAAGCAGCTCCAGCAGGCGGGTTTAGGGTGCGCAGCAAAGTGGCCACTATGCTTGGACGCAGGGCATGACCAGGGACCACATTTGGTGCCTTGGTGTTGCCTGGAGCTGATTTGGTGGACGAGTCATCTGTCGACAGTGTAGGGAAGGACCAAGCCCTATCTGTGAGTTAGTATTCTTTATTTTTGTAGTTCCACTTAGGATAGACTTTGCATTCCTTTCAAATGTGTTTTTGGAATGGATTTCCAGATAATCAATCGCTTAGATGGCCAAGAAGATCAGATCTTTCTAAGACCGTATGAAGGTAGTACATTAGGCGCACTTTTATCATCTAAGTCATAAGCAAAAGAATGTTCCCTACACCGTATAATTACCATAGATACTTTCCCATCAGCAAACTATGCTACCAGAAACCTAAGAACCACGTGATATGTGAGCCCAGGGTCACACCACACTGTGAAATGTGGCAATAGCCACTCTTCTGAGAAACGCACCATTTCAAAGATCTTCAAAATGGCCACATGAAAATGGCTCTAACCCGCTGTTAGATATTCCTGTCTAGATTAGGTGCCATACAAAACTCTGAAGTCAGGTGGGATACTCAAGGGAATCGTGTTTAAGTGAATGAATATCACATGTGTTTACTTTCCCCTGCTTTTCCCGTGTTCCCGTCCCCACATTAGCTTGCTAGTCTATGCATTATTTTTTAATATTGCTTGCAAGCCCCCAGCGGAAAATGAAGAGTTAGTTAACTGTAATTCTCGCTGTCTTCCATCCTCCCTGATAATCCAGGAAAATGGATGGAGAAATGAAAGATAGATCTGACTCAAGCAAGAGAATCTCTGTTGCCTTTTTCATATGTTTAACAAGTATGCCTGTGTTTCACCTTCATCTCCCTTTCGGTTTAATGCTGACTCTAGCTGTAACATTTACTTAGGAGCTTTGTAGAAGTGAAAGAGAGCAAAGTAAAAAAGCATTGAAGCAAGACATGCTATGTTGGTTACTTATTCATTTTATTGTTTAGAAGTGTCTACAGGACCAGGCACAATGACAGACATAGTCAATGTGTATGAATGTGTCCTAGAAACCCATGACGGAGAAGTAAAGTTACAGGTAATTAACTATTTAGCAGTGTAGGTATACAATGGCTGTACATTGCCATGTAGTGCTGTGCCTGTGCCCATGAATGCACCTATTCCGTATATGGGGACACGTGAATGTGAGGCATTAGTCTATGAGGCTGTGGTCTATCAAACAGCACATTGTCTGATCTCCTGCAGCCACCTTGTAAGGTGAACTCTGAGGCCTCTGAAGTGGAAGCCTGTAGGTTGGCTCTGATACTGTTGTGTGATATGTCTTTAGGGATCTTGTAGAGGCAGTGGGTTGCCTCCCTGGAACGAATGGGCAAGATCCACTTCGTCCCCAGGCTTCATGCCAGGACCTCTATCTTGAAGTCCTTTCCTCCTCATAGAAAATACTATGACACTCATTACGACCCTGGCGGTAAGGGGTTTACGCCAGCGTTAGCTGCGCCGACCCCTTACCGCCAATTACGAGGTCCCTTAGCGCCATGGCGCTTTTAACACCGGCTTTTAGCAGGTGTTAAAATCCATGGCGCTAAGGGACCATGGAGTTAATTACGCCACCGTAATTTACGGTGGCGTAATTAACGCCTTCCCCACTCCCATTATGCCCTATGGGGCAAAAATGGGAATGGGGAAGGGTAAATGGGGATTGGGGACTTACCGCCCCGCCAAGGTCGGAATGAGGCGGTAAGTCCGCCAACCACAATGGCGTAAACGTAGTTTACGCCATGGTGGTAAAGTCACGGCCCAGGCGGTAACTTACCGCCTGGGTCGTGATGAGGCCATATTTCTTCTTCTCTCATTTATCGCTGCCTGTTCTCGTGCTTCTCCATGAAGGCATACACTCTTGCCCACTTCCTTCTCTTCGTCTCTATTGCAGATGATCACTCACGAGTGGTGTTACAGTCCCGGCCCACAGAAGAGGATTACATCAATGCCAGCTACATAGATGTAAGTATAGCGAATGGTTCAAGGTATAAAGGTTTGGCAACAGGAAAAAAATAGCAATGCAAAACCGAAAGTGGGTCCCACTATGTACAATGTTCAATTATGCACGCGATGAACTAAGTAAACCAGTGGCTAGGACTGGAATGGTTCTATGACTAGAAGTCAGACATCCAAGTAGTCATTCCTGTGTATAAAATCCTAAACAGCAGCAGGGTTAATCTGAAGTCTCATATGAATTTACTTGGCACATCATAATAGCCAAATACAATTATCTAAACTTAGCTTTTAAAATTAAAAAGAAAATGTATAATACCAGCAAATCCGCTTCATTGCTCTGTACATACAACAAACGATTTACAAACAACAGTAAGCAAATAACACAAGTATGAGCAATGCATAATAGTAGAATATGGAAAAGCAAAATTTGGTAAGGTATTTAATTTCATAAAATTCATTTGCCTGTCAGAGAATCAGTGCTGTTTTCAATTTTTCTTTTTGAAGAATTGTCATCTACTTTCTGTGTTCAGATAGAAAAAAAGGTTGCACTGTTTAGAACTTCAGACTCAGTTGCATTGCTTATGCCATCAGCCGCAACACTGCTTGATTCCAGAGAGCCAAAGCCTGGACGATAGTGTCCATATTTCTGGGCTAAGCATCTATTTCAAAATAACAATAGACATCTTTGTGTGTCCCCCTGCACTCCACACGAGAACTAATCTCTTCCATATGTAACACAGCACATTTTATATTTCAGTCGATATTACAATCAGAAATGAATCTCTTTCATTTATAATTATTATTATTCATATTTGACATGTATAAAATCAACAAAACAATTACCATGTAAATTATTTCGATATTCCTCAATGGTTCAAGAAGATATTTTGCTTATTGTTCAATTGTTGTGTTCCTTATTAGTGTTTATGATATATGCAAAATGCCCTTAAAAGATCCTTTCTATAATGATACGGATACTTTGTTGATATATTTAATCATTTGGGACACCAGTAATTATCTCCAATGAGTTTTGGATATACCATCCTTCTTCAGGAAAAAGAGTCCTTAATGTTTTTCTTCAAAATAACAATGTGTTCTTAACACCATCTATAATCATAAAGAACGAAATAATCTTCTATAAATGTATCGATGCCCACTAACCAGAGTCCCCTTTTCCAACTTCTCTAACTTACATTTTTTAATTTTGTTTAGTTTAGTTTAGTTTATTACTTGTATTGCGCACTAAACCCGAGGGTAATCGGGTGCATCGCATAAGTTTACTCACAGCTTGGTTATACATAGGAAGACGTTACAGTTACAATGTTATTATATAAGTCAAAAACCATCATTACAGTCAGCAGTTTTTACAGGATAATGACACAAAGAACATATATACAGTAAAAAATATTACATAATTTTACAGTGTGATGCCAAAGGAAGTCTAAAGTATAGGAAGGTAATGCAGGTGAAGGCTGTGGGTGGTGGTCTGGAATCAGAATCTCGTTTAACCGTCAGAATCTTTGAGCAACTTTATAAAGTTGTGGCGAAATTTTGTGTATGAAGGTTCTAGTCTGAGGGTGGTAGGGAGTGAGTTCCATAGCTGGGTAGCCTTGACCTGGAAACTATTACCTCCCACTCTGGCAAGTTTAAATCTGGTGGTCAGAAGGCAATTAGTGTTGGAGAGTCTGGTTGGTCTTGTCTCAGGTTTGGTAGTGATTCTGTCCACAAGATAGCGAGGGGCTACTTTGTTTACACATTTATGAGTAAGGGAGGCGACTTTGAGTTTGATTTTGTCAGTTGTGGACAGCCAGTTGTTGGCTCTTCTGGTGTCCGAGATATGTACGCTCCTTGCAATTCCAAGCACAGCTCTGAGAGCGTTATTTTGCAGGAGTTGGATTTTCTTGGTAGTTTGCTTGCTCGCCCCAAGTAATGCAGCTGGTATTAGACAGGAAGGCTCTGCCCGCTCTGTTTAATTTGCAGGTATAGGCTGTGGTCGAGGCCAGCGTATTAACCTGTTTGTTAAAAGATGGGTCAGAATCTAAATAAAACCCCAACATTTTGACTTCCTTAGCAACTGTAATGGTATTATTGTCGACGCTAAAGGCTGAGTATTTAGAGCTTAGTTTTTTGAGAGATGATTGTGTATCCAGGATGATGATCTTTGCCTTGTCATCATTCAGGCATAGTCCATGGGAGGCCATCCAAGCCTGGATGATGAGATAAACCTTATTCAACAAGGCCAAATCCTTTTCATAATCACCAGTAATCGGTAGGAGGATCTGCGTATCATCTGCATAGTTAGTGTAGGTGATACCCAGATGATCCAGATCATCGAAAAGGGGCTTGGTAAAGATATTGTATAAGGTGGGCGAGACACATGAACCCTGGGGAACACCACACGTGATAGGGATAGGGTCAGCTGATGCAATGGGAGAGAATACTCTCATGGTGCGATCACTAAAAAAAGATTGTATCCAAGCAATGGCTTCTGGGGCTAAATGTGCTGCCGAGTCCAGGTGGCTGCACAAGACCTGATGATCGACCAAGTAAAAGGCGGCCGATAAGTCCAGGAGCAAAAGGAGAGCTAGGTCACCTTTATCCCTAAGATCATTGATCTGGGCCTTCAGGTCGATTAACGCAGTTTCTGTCCAGTGCTGAGGCCAGAAGCCTGATTGTCTAGATCATAGCAAGTGATTAGATTCCAAGTGTTTTTGAATTTGTAGATAGGCCATCTTATCTATGATTTTCAGAAGGAATGGTACCGTGGTAATAGGTCGGTAGTTAGTGGGAATTAGGTGGTCTAGGGTTTGTTTTTTTAGTAGGGGGAGCACCCAGGATTCCTTAAGATTAGAGGGGATAGAGTTGGTCATGAATGATGCATTGATCAGTTTAGTAATAAAAGGTGACAGTTCTCTGGCTGCATCTTTTATAAGTTGGGCAGGGAATTGATCGCCATGACAATTGGAAGGTTTTAGTGAGAGTATTGTCTTTTCTGTTTCGAGAATGGTAACTTTGGAGAATTTGAAACGAGGCACTGTGTCGGTAATAGTGGGAGTGTTTGAGGTGGTATTATTAGGCGAGTTAGTTGATAGTGAGGCTTTTTTATTGTTAATTTTTGTTTGTAGCGTTGCAACTTTGCCTGTCAATGGTTGTTGGATGTTCGAGCACCACAGTTTATCCTTGACACAGTTGTCAGGTACAGGAATGGGTCCTTCTAGTTCTTTGAGGATAACAAAGAGTTCCTTAGTACTAGAGTTAGCTTGGGCTATTCTTGAGTTATAAGATTCACGTTTGGCTAAGAGTATTTCTTTTTTGTAGAGGGCAGAAATGGCACTCAGATTAGTTTTATTTTCTTCAGATGGATGAGATTTCCAGTGTCTGGCATGATCTTTTTTTTGGTACGTAAGGTTTTTAAATGAGGTGTGTACCAGGAGTTGAGGTGAGCCTTAGGTTTACTTTGTCTGAGTTTAAGTGGCGCTATTGTATAGTATATAGGGAAGTGGTCATAATGTTGTTAAATTCTTTGACCAGGGCATCTGGTCCCAAATCTTCTGGGATGGCATTGAGAGTAGGTAAAATGAGAGGGAGCAGTTTGTCACAGGTGATGTTCTTTTTATTACGAGTGGGAACTGGAGGAGCTAGTAAAGCAGGCAGAGCAATGGGTTTACCAGTGTCGAGAGTAAAAGTTATGATGTGGTGATCTGTCCATATCACAGGTGTGTTGGAGGAGATAGTTGCGTTACGATTGTAATCTGCTATCCAGTCCAATAGTTCTTCCTTTTAAGTGTGAAGGGTCAAGTACTTTTTGGGTGAAACCTTGTTCTGTGAGGATATTTGCCACAGTAGATGCATGTGCATCTTTAGGGTTGTTATACCCTAAGTTAAAGTCTCCTAATAGTATGTTTTGAGGTGAATTTTTTAAGTTATTGGATTTGATGTTGGATAAGTCATCTTCAAAAGGTCCAATAGGGTTTGGCGGCCTGTATATTAGATGAATTCTGAGAGTTTGGGTACTATTTAGACTAAGTTTGGCCGATAGGTTCTCACAAGATTTAGTGTCCAGTTGGGGTGTCAGTCTGATTGGTAAGTTGTCTTTTGCAATAAGTACAATACCTCCTCCTCGTGTGTCAGTTCTGTCTGATCTTAGGATAGTGTAACCTTTAGGGATAGCTAGTGAAAGTGCTGGGCCTGCAGCGGCATGCAGCCAGGATTCAATGACTGCTAATAGGTCTAGTTGTTCTAACTGTATAATCTCCGATATCTCAATGGCATGGGCGACCAAAGATCTAGCTTTTATTAATGCTCCTTTGAGAGTATGGCCAGGTGAACCAGCTGATGACGAATTCTGTGTCATTTGTAGTGAATTACCTTTAGGTTTATAGGTATCAGCGACAGGTATGGGAGTCGATCTATTGTTGCTGCATACTAGCGTTCTGGCTAGGGGTTCATGCAATTTAGACAGTCTTGCACAGAGTCTACTATTTCTATCAGAGGTCGTGCAAGGTTGTGATATCAGTGGTTCTTGCATAGTTGGTTTGGTAGGCTTTTCTAGATTTGTACAGGGTAGGTGTAGTGCTGGCATGGTGGTGGGGGGCTATAGTTTGCCAATATGTTTGCTATTACAGTAGTGGCTAGAGCAAGAGTAAGGCGGGTCAGTGGGCTCCTGGTAATGTGCATTTTTAGGAATGCTAAAGGTAAGTGGGCTCCGGTGTAGGCAAAGTTTGGCTGTAGGCGCAATCAGAAGGTTGGCAATACTAGGCTCGGGCGTTCAGCGCACAGATTAGTGGGAGGCGCATTAGCATAGTAAACTCCAGCGTAGGCACAGATTAGCATTGGGCACAATCAGAAGGTTGGCAATACTAGGCTAGGGCGTTCAGCGCTATCACAGATTAGTGGGAGGCACAATTAGCATAGTAAACTAAAGCAAGTGGGCGTATGGCATAACCATAGTTCAACAGCGGGGGCACAAGCAATATAAAACAGATTACAGGAGCAGATGAGCAGGGAGTACCGTTACAGTCCCCAAACAGTTTCAACATAGTGTCAATGATCTTACCAGAAGCGGGCTCAAGCGCTGTAGTGTGGATAGAGGCAATACTAGTAACATTGATAGCGTACCGGATATAATGGTGCAGTAGTACTTGCCATAGTGCCTGATTACCGTTAAGGTTGGTAAAAGTTGTAATAGATACAATATATATTTAGTACCTGAATCTGATACTTGTTCGTACTCAGGCGCTCAGGCTGAGATGGCTCGGGCTGTGCACATGTGAGTTGTAGCTCTGAGCGGCACACCAGGAGTAGATATAGTCATTAATGAGGGTACACCGTAAGACAATGACGGCAGTGGTGCTAAGTATATAGTATGCAGTGTCCAGAGCCGTGCTGCCGGCGCGGACAGGTGCAGACAGGAGGGGCCTTGTGCTGCATGGGCCTTAGGCGTGGTGGGCCGGCTTCCGCCCCCGGCTCGCCTTTTAGCCTATAAGCTCCAGGGAGAAGGGTTGCTAGGCAACCAAGATAAACAAAGCTGGTTGTTTCGGGCGGGGGCCATCTTATGATCGCGTTGAGCAGATCAGCTGCTCCTCATGGCAAATGGCGAACGGAGCCTCACGCAGAACTCATGGAAGGGGTCTTCAGGCTCTGTAGAGTGCCCCCAAGCTCTGTAGGCAGGACGGGTCGTTTGCGATCCTCTCTGGGCATATTGTGCATGTCGGACACAAATTGGATCAAGATCTAGCTGACCCTGCAGCAAGACGACTTCTTCGGCGATCGATGCAGCTCAGCACAGCTGCTTCTTGGTCTTGAGGGCTCCTCAAGACCCAGACCTAGTATGCTCATAATGGTTCAATATTAGAAAATCTAATTTGTCTCTACATTGTTATTATTCACATTATCACCATCTTACTTGAAATATGGCTTGCCATGCAAGTCATAATGTTTCCAAGTAGTTGTTAGAATATTCTTCGTGTTACATGCCTTTATACCGAGATGTTATATTCTGAATCACTTATATATCGAAACATATACCTTTAAAAACCGTGGTTTCAAGGTGTACGTTTAGATATATAAGTGATTCGGTATATACTTTTCGATATAAAGACTGTATCCCATTCTTCGTTGTTGTTAGAATAGCATGTGTAATAAACATATGAGGCATATTTTCTACAGGGTCATATACAGCTGCGGTCATTATCGCCTGCTGGCTAGTAGGCTTGCACGCTGGAATGCTACACGTCTTGAAAGGTTCCTTCCCCTAAAGGGATTCATGCCCTCATGGTTCCTGCAAAGTCAACCTCAGATGCCTTGCAGATGCAAGTCACAGTAGAGGACATCTTGCCTACTGAAGTTGTTTAAAAGCATCAGTTTTGACTGTAGGGATACACTCGGCTCCAAGGACCGTGGACTTTGTGTTATTTACAACTACCTGGGCTGTGCCAAATACTTTTTGTAAGCACTATACTCTGGTCTGATGTAGGTTTTTGGGTCGAGCTGCCCTGCATAACCCTTTTGGTGAGTAATGGGCCTTTCAGGGTTTGCCACCATTTTCATAGCCTGGCCATTAAAGGCCTGATTCTGAACGAGGTGTAATTGCCAGTTGGAGATCAGGCATGTACCATGTCCTTCCACCTCCATTCTGAGGGTGACGGCGTCGTGGCAGCTGCTGAGTAGATGAACGTAAAGTGGGTGCAGGGTAATGGGGGAAGTGCATATCATGTAACAGGTCAAAGACACCCAGCACGATTCTGAGCTCGGGATACAAGTAGTGGTGAAAGCAGCCATCCTCCCCGCCAGTTTTCAGCACCCCCATTCCGAGGTGGTGGAAGGATGGAGTGGAGGTGTCCTGCTTTCCAGCTGCAAACGCTGCTGTGAATCGCAGTGTGGGGGCCATGTGCTCCAGGGTTACTAGAAGGATTTTCAAAGGATCCTACCACTTTTTTGTTTTATGAAAGTCTCCTTCAGCTTTCAGTAAATCAGGAAACTAGTGCTGCTGTCTGGAAAAGGCCTTCATTACAAAGGACAACGGGTGCAGTGTATGTTGAGACATCTCACTGGTGCAGTATTTTAACTCCTTTTGAATTCTATGCAAAGCTGTGCTCTGCAAGGAGAATGTCCTGCTCTGCATTAATAATGAACACTAGAGACATTGTCAGGCTGTACATCCGGATCATGCATGAGCCATGGCTTTCATGTCAGTACACCCAGTCTTTCCTTCTCAGAATATGGCCCGTCTAGGGAAAGCGTTGCTCCTCCTTGGAAGAACAATTTTTCTGTTTTTACATGGGCCTCTGGGGGCCTATTTCTGAGCTTGTGAGGAAAGTAGTGTGGATTGTGGAAAGGCAACCTTCACCCCTCCAGTATTCCAGTTTCCAGCACCACCATTCTGATGTGGGTGAAATGATAGGAGGAGACTGTAGTGTGTTCTTTCTGAGAGGCGTGGGTGTTGCTCGTTCGTTTTTTCCTTGTGTACTGTTTTGATTCCAGACGGATGTCCTCGCTGCTGTGCTTACCAGCAGCAGAAGCTGCTATAATCTATGGTTGTGGTAGCAGTCTGTGCATCAGGGTCATCGTAAGGATTTCTGAAATAACTGCCACTTTTCTGATTAATGTGCCTTTCAGCAGCTTTCATGTCAGTACAACACTGTCTTTCTCTCTCTCTCTCTCTCTCTCTCTCTCTCTCTCTCTCTCTCTCTCTCGCTCTCTCTCAGAATATGGTGCTTTTAGGAAAGATGTTGCTCCTCCTTGAAACAACACTTTTTACACAGAATTCTCTGAATCAGGCCTTCATTTCTATAATGCCTACAGTGTCTCCAACCCTGAAGCTCCTGAACTGCACTTTCCATAAATTAGGACTGTCAAAAGGACGGGTTTTAACATAGGCCATGCCATGTAATGCATTAGCATAATAGCATTTCACATAGCACAGCCGTGGAAGGTGCTGTGCTTGAATTCACGTTTAACGGCTCCCTATAATTGTAGTCACCTTGTGTAAGATGCTGGCACTTGTATTTATTTTCTTTCGACTGTCTTCTTCATTGGGGGCTGCTGTGCCATCTTGTGTCCTACATCTGAATTGCCGTTGTGAAGTGCAGGGATTGTTTTCGAAATGTCACGTTGGGAACGAAAGTGGCATCTTATCTACAAAAGACACCATTCACTCGTCGTAGTTTAACACTTTTTTGTAGAGCTAAAATGCTTTTGGGCATTGAGAATGAGTGACTGATTCTGAGCTCGTGATAAAAGTAACGTGGAAAGCAGACATTCATCCCTCCAGTTTCCAGCCCCACCATTCTGAGGTGGGAGGAAGGATTGGAGGGGAGATGTCCTGCTTTCCTGCAGCAATCCCTGCTAAAATATATAATTGGTTGAGGAACGTCTAGTGCTTCAGTAGCACTACAATTATTTCTTTCAAGACCGCCACTTTTCTATTTTGCGAAGTATCCTTAAGCTTTCATCAATTTAGAAAAGGGGTGCTTCAGTCTGGGAAATGCTATTTTGAGAAAGGGATAAATGTGCAGTGCAGCATGTTGTTTTAACTCCTGTTTTTTGACATGCAAAAGCATTGCTCCCCACGCAGTCTCTGCCCTGCAATCCTGGTGGTTAACAGGGACGTTGCGAGGCGGAAAATCAGGCACATGCAAAAGCTGAGGCTTTCATATCCCTGCACCACATTCTTTCTTTGTTACAATAGGGTGATTTAAGGAAAGTGTTCCACCTTCATGGAAGAACACTTTCCTGTGTTTGCATGCAGCTCAGAATCGGGCCCTCAGTTTACAATGTCTGCTGCAACATCTTTTGTGGTCACTATGACCAGTGTCTTTTCCATAAGTCGCTGAAATTGAGCACTAAAGGATTCAATGGGAGCCCATCACTTTCGTACTCCAGCAGAATATTGTACCTACAAAATTGTTGTTCTGCCACAGAAAGGCATTTTTCTAAATATGCACGATCTCTGATGGCCTGATTCTGAGGTGCGTGCTGTCATGCTCATCTGGTTCCCACAGGGGTGTCGGGCGGAACTGGACAGCCACGGTCTCCACCAACGTGATGCGTAGTGCAGAGATGACTGACTGGACTGGCCCACCTAGCTTCGTCTGCTTGACCCGTAGAAGTAGTCTCCTAAAGGCGGAGAAAGGGAATTACCCACCCGTGCATTTGAGTAATAGCCCCTCACTGTGTCCCCATTTATCACCTCTGATATTCTCGTTCACAAAGCTCACCTTATAGTTTTGAATGATGAGCGCTCCATCCCGCGAGGAACGCAGGGGCGCATTGATGGCCAGTTACTTCACTGGCTTGAGGATATTGGAAGAGTTCTAGACAAATCTTGGCTCCAAAACTCCTGACGAAGGGCCGTAAGTATATAGTTCTAAAGAGTTAAAAAATGTCTGAATTATCACTCTTGTCCAATTCCTTAGTTTATCTTGCAGCTTAGTCCCAAAAGAAGATAGTTCTGTGGCAGCTGAAAGCATTCAGGTAAGAGTCTGTGCTATCCCACACTGTCCGTTAAATGATGCCAAAGTTTAACTTGCTGTGTCTCTTTTCTTACAGGTGCGGCGTAAGAAGATTTGGCGTGCTGGTGAATAATACCTCCGGCGGTAAAATCAGGTAAGTTTATGGTGCCAAGAGATTGTCCTTATTTGTTACCCCTCGGCTCACCTTGTTGTTTTCTTGTCCCCCTTAGGTGCTGGAATGCGGCAACTTAATGATGGAGACAGTGCCGGATCGTAGAGATGCTGCGAGGAACGGTGAGCATGGCGCAGCGCTGCTGCTGGCGATGCGCCGTGTTTAAAATAAAGTCTTTTTCTCGTTCAAAGGTGCGATGAATCCAGAATCGGGTAAGAAACCCAATAATGTTCTTGTTCTAACCTTTCTTCTTCTTTCCCTTCTTTCTAGGCGCTCTGGCCTCGAGGCGGGCGTGGCACGAGGCTGGATGCTGACTGCAGGCACGGTGAGCGTTATGCTGCAGGATGCAGAATAACGCGAAGCGTGTGCTGCCCTTCGGGCGTGGTTTAAATAGCCTCCAAAGTAGTCCCAGGTAAGTATTCCTCCACAAACACTACCGAGTAACAAAATAGTCCCTAGGTAAAGTAGTCCCTTCCAAGCCTCACATGGGCTTGGATCTCTTGCAGCATGGTCTGCATCAGGTAAGTTTTAACATATGAGCCTGGTGCCTATGGTGCCAGGACTGTTCCCCCATATGAGCCTGGCGCCATAGACGCCAGGACTGTACCCATATAGCCCCTAGGGTTGCTGGGCTTTCTCTGGGTAACATGATGCCTGCTTCCGGGGTTGCTGGACTTGGTCTGGATGCCCGGGGGTAGGCATCATGACAGCACTCCCCCCAAGGCCCCTCCTAAAGTCGTTCTTCCCCTTGGTCCTGATTTGTCTGGGAAATTCCAGTGGAATGTTCTCACCAACCGAGGTGCATGAACGTGGTCACTAGGTTCCCATGACCTTTCTTGTGGTCCGTAGCCTTTCCAGTCGATTAAATAAAAAAGTTTTGACTTAACCATTTTGGAGTCCAGGATACTTTTAACTTCAAATTCGGGTTCCCCGTCTACAAGGATGGGGTCAGGTGGCTTGGTTAGTCTTGTTCCAGGTTGTACTGGCTTCAGAAGCGACACATGGAAAACGGGGTGAATCCGCATACTTGCAGGTAATTCCAATTTGACGGCCACCGGGTTGATAATGGCCTTAATAGAGTAAGGTCCCAAATATCTAGGGTTAAAGGTCCGCGTTCCCTTTAAAGGTATGTGTTTTGTGGCCAACCAAACTTGATCCCCAATCTGGTATTGTGGAGCATCACTTCTATGCTGATCAGCATTTTTCTTGTATTTTTCTTTCGCTTACTTCAAATGTTCAGTTGCTTCCTTAAAGGCTTGTGTAATAGTAGCGTGCAGATGGTTCACTGCGGGCATTTCTAAGTGTTGAAGTGAGTCAAGTTCCGAGGTTCGAGGATAGTGCCCGTATATGGTATAAAAGGGGCTTTGTCCAGTTCCAGAATGTACAGAGTTATTGTATGCGTATTCGGCAATCCATAGAATGTCCTTCCAATTACCTTCAGTCTGGTGTAACATCGCAGGTATTGTTCAAGAGTCTGGTTGGTCCTCTCCATCTGACCATCGGTCTGGGGGTGGTGACTGGTTGATAACCTCACGTCAATTTGCGCCAATTGACAACATTTTTTCCAAAAATGTGAAATGAATTGACTACCTCGGTCAGAGACCAATATGGAAGGAAATTCGTGTATGCGAACAATGTTTTCGAGGAACTCCTTGGCCAGGATTGAAGCAGAAGGTAATCCCTTTAAAGGAATAAAGTGGGCCATCTTGGAAAAAAAGATCCACAATAACTAGAATGGTGTTAAATCCATTACATGGAGGTAGGTCTGTAATAAAGTCTAACGATAAGGTGTGCCATCGTGTAGGCGGGATATCCAAAGGTTGTAAAAGTCCAGCTGGTTTTTTCTTCTGACTTTTGTTTTGGGTGCAAATGCCACAAGACATTACAAATGACTTTATGTCTTTTCGCCATGTGGGCCACCAGGATTGTCTCTTAATTTTAGCTTCAGTCTATGCGATACCTGGGTGCCCTTCCATCAGGGTGTCATGATAATTGGAGATGACTAGTTCTTGTACTTCCTTGTGTGGCAGAAATAGTCGCCCTTGATAATAAGGTAGATCATTGATGACTGAGGAGTCCGGGCCTTTCTTTATCCAGTCCTGTAGGGCTGTTGGATCGAAGAGTTGTTGGATCTTTACCTGAATATCCTCTAGTGTCTGTAGAGTAGTTATGCCAAGAATTCTTTGTTCTGAAATTATAGATACCGGTTCTGGGTTCACATATGCTTCTCCCATCCCTATTCGGGATAAGGCGTCTGCCTTGCCATTTTTACAGCCTGGTCGATAAGTGATCACGAAATAGAACTCGGCAAAGAACAATGCCCATCGAAGTTGGCGTGACGATTGGGCCTTGGCTGTTTTTAAATACTGCAAGTTCCGGTGATTGGTGATTACAGTAATGGTATGCCTGGCACCGAGAAGATAGTGCGGCCAAGCCTTGAAGGCGGATTTGATGGCTAATAACTCTTTATCGGTAACCGCATAGTTTAACTCAGGTGCCAAAAACCTTCTGGACCAAAATGCTACTGGGTGAAGTTGACCAGTTTCAGGATCCTTCTGGGACAGGACAGCTCCCATGGCTAAACTGGATGCATCAGTTTCAATTATGTATGGAAGTTCAGGGCGTGGGTGCTTTAATACAGGTGCAGTTGTGAATTTCGCTTTCAACTCTTGGAAGGCGTTTTCAGCTTCTTCAGTCCACAAGAAGCGTTTGTTTTTTCGCAAGAGTGCTGTGATAGGGTGTACAACATGTGAGAAATCCGGAATGAATCTGCGGTAGAAATTAGCAAATCCGAACATGCTTTGTACTCCTTTAACTGAATTGGATGATGGCACTTGAGAATTGCGTCCACCTTTCGAGAGTCCATTCGCACTCCTTTTGGAGTCAGGATAAATCCAAGGAATTCAACTTCCGTAGCATGAAAAACGCATTTTTCCAATTTTGCATATAACTTGTGCTGGCATAGTTTCTCTAGGACTGCACAAACGTGCTTCACATGGTCTGATTCTGAAGAGGAGTACACTAAAATATCGTCTATGTATACGACAACACAGACGTCAATGAGTTCACGAAGGACATCGTTCATAAAATACTGGAAGGCTGCTGGTGCATTGCACAACCCGAAGGGCATCACCTTGTATTCGAATAACCCATACTTAGTGCGAAAAGCAGTCTTCCATTCATCGCCTTTCTTCACACGTACCAGATGATATGCCCCTCGGAGATCTAATTTAGTGTAGATGAAAGCGTCCTTTACTTGGTCTAGTAATTCGGGGATCAGAGGCAATGGGTATCGGTTCTTAACCGTGATCTGATTCAATGGCTGGTAGTCTATGCATGTTCTGAGGTCACCTTCCTTTTTTGGCACGAAGAACAAAGCTGAAAATGCAGGGGACTTGGATGGACGAATGAAGCCATTGGCAAGGTATTGGTCCAAGTATTGTCATAGGTGAATGTTTTCAGGTTCAGTAAGGGCGTAGATCCTACGTAGATCCTACTACATGGAGGTTGTGCACCGGGTATGAGATCGATTTGACAATGGTATGATCTGTGAGGTGGTAAGGTGTTTGCCTGTTCTTTTTGCAAACATCCTGGAATTCTTGATATTCCTGAAGTAACTGCACGACTGGAGTAGCGACTGCGGCCAGGCCTTCGTTCAAGGGTTTTTTCGCGTACCAAGTATGTGCACAATCCGGGAAGGTTATTCTCTTCTTTCGCCAATAAATACAAGGATTATGTGTTTCCAACCAAGGTATCCCCAGTATTATTTAGAACTGCGGGGCTTTTATTAAATCAAACACAATAGTCTCTCGATGCCCATCCTGACCCAATAGTGTCATCTCTGCGGTGGAATGAGTTACAGGCCCGGAGGCAATTTCAGTTCCATCGACTGTGGTGATGACATCCGAAGTGGTCTTTCTGCAGAGAGGTAGATTCATCCTAGAAGCCAATTCGTGGTCCACATAGTTTCCTATGGCCCCGCTATCAATGTATGCCCTTACTGCGTGCGTACATGATGGTTGCCTTGGATCCATAAGGACCATTGGTATGATAAAGTGCGAGGTCTGAGTATCCTTCTTCAAGTTCGTCAAGCGGACCTCTACGCTTGTCGGGCATGGTCGTTTCCCGAGTCAGACTCCTTTTATCAGCAGCTCCTACCACTTTCTTGGATGGTTTTACAGGGCAATCCCGTAGAAAATGTCCCGAAGTTCCACAGTATAGACACAATTGCATTTGCCGTCTCCTTTCTCTTTCCTTCTGAATCAAGGGTCCTTTAACACCCTCCGATTTGCATGGGTTCTGAGGCATCTGCTCCTTTGGGGGTAGCGTTGGGTTTAACCAACACCCGGTTCTAGAACTTGGCTCGGTCGGCCTTTCTGTTCTGAAGTCTGTGATCTAACTGGACCACTAAGTCTATGTATTCAGCACAGTCTTGAGGTGGGTTCACAACTTGAGCCAAAACATCTTTGAGTCCTCCTCGAAGTCCTCGATGAAATAACGTAATCCGTTTTACCTCGGGCCATCCAGTTTCCACCACCAACCTATTGAAGGTTCCAATGTAGGTTAAAAGGTCCTGGTTACCCAGTCGTAGGGACAAAAGTTTGTTATCCAGGGCCTGTCCTTGGGAGTGCCGGGCATATAGTCTTTCCATGCTCATTTGAAAACCCTGAAAATCCCGAAGAATAGGGTCATCCTGATTGACTAGTGGAATTGACCAATCCGCTGCACTGCCGCTGAGATATGATAATACAAAGGTTACTTTGGCTTGATTGTTTGGAAAGGCTCCAGGTCTGCATAAAAAGTGCAAGTGGCATTGGTTCATAAACACGGTGAACTTTTTTGGGTACCCAGCAAAACGTTCCGGCGGGGCTAAAGGAATGCTCCCTGGTAGAACCACTTGCACAGGATTCCTCGATGAAACAGGAGTTGAATTCCCCCCGAGTCCAGGTAATGGTGTTTGCCCAGCTTGGTCTTGTAATAATTGTCTAGCAAGATCATCAGTGCGTTCCTTAGAAACAATCAGTTCTCTCCTGAGGGTATTAGTTTCTTGGCGAGCGGCATGTACTTCAGCCCTAAGTTCCCCTAATAATAGGGCCAATTGGTCAGTTTCTGAGGTCTCCATGACACCCGGATGAGGATTTGTAGAGAGGCTTTGCGTTCTGTTACGCTCACCTGGTTCCCACAGGGGTGTCGGGCGGAACTAGACAGCCACGGTCTCCACCAACGTGATGCGTAGTGCCGAGATGACTGACTGGACTGGCCCACCTAGCTTTGTCTGCTAGTCTCCTAACGGCAGAGAAAGGGAATTAGCCACCCGTGGAGTTGAGTAATAGCCCCTCACTACATCCCCATTTATCACCTCTGATATTCCCGTTCACAAAGCTCACCTTATAGTTTTGAATGATGAGCTCTCCATCAGACGAGGAACGCTGGGGCGCGTTGATGGCCAGTTACTTCACTGGCTTGAGGATATTGGAAGAGTTCTAGACAAATCTTGGCTCCAAAACTCCTGGCGAAGGGCCGTAAGTATATAGTTCTAAAGAGTTCAAAAATGTCTGAATAATCACTCTTGTCCAATTCCTTTGTTTGTCTTGCAGCTTAGACTCAAAAGAAGATAGTTCTGTGGCAGCTGAAAGCGTTCAGGTAAGAGTCTGTGCTATCCCACACTGTCCGTTAAATGATGCCAAAGTTTAACTCGCTGCTGTCTCTTTTCTTACAGATGCGGCGTAAGAAGATTTGGCGTGCTGGTGAATAATACCTCCGGCAGTAAAATCAGGTAAGTATATGGTGACAAGAGATTGTCCTTATTGGTTTCCCCTCGGCTCACCTAGTTGTTTTCTTGTCCCCCTTAGGTGCTGGAATGCGGCAACTTAATGATGGAAACAGCGGCCGATCGTAGAGATGCTGCGAGGAATGGTGAGTATGGCACGGCGCTGCTGCTGGCGATGCGCTGTGTTTAAAATAAAGTCTTTTTCTCGTTCAAAGGTACAATGAATCCGGAATTGGGTAAGAAACCCAATAATGTTCTTGTTCTAACCTTTCTTCTTTCCCTTCTTTATAGGCGCTCTCGACTCGAGGCGGGCGTGGCACGAGGCTGGATGCTGACTGCAGGCACGGTGAGCGTTACGCTGCAGGATGCAGAATAACGCGAAGCGTGTGCTGCCCTTCGACTGTGGTTTAAATAGCCTCCAAAGTAGTCCCAGGTAAGTATTCCGCCACAACCACTACCGAGTAACAAAATAGTCCCTAGGTAAAGTAGTCCCTTCCAAGCCTCACATGGGCTTGGATCTCTTGCAGCATGGTCTGCATCAGGTAAGTTTTAACATATGAGCCTGGAGCCTATGGCGCCAGGACTGTTCCCCCATATGAGCCTGGCACCATAGACGCCGGGACTGTACCCATATAGCCCCTAACAAGGGTTGCTGGGCTTTCTATGGGTAACGTGATGCCTGCTTCCGGGGTTGCTGGACTTGGTCTGGATGCCCGGGGGTAGGCATTATGACACGTGCAAAATAAGTAAAGTGCCATTCTTTGTAATTGCACCATATTCATTATAAATAGCAAAGTGGCGGATTGGAATTTAATCTGCCACTTTATTTAACCTGTCCATTCCCTCAGTGTATGGGTTGGCAACAGTCCTAGTGACCTTACCAACTTCAGAGTTGCCAGTGCCAGCTCATTCTGGTAGCCCCAGGCTATATTGCACATAAACAAATAGGTCCTAAAACGACAGCACCCCATCTCGTGAGACGTCATTTGGGAAGTAAGACAGCCTTCCTGACTGAACTGTCATGTATGTCGGTATCACAATGCCAATAAAAGCATATCATTGATCAGCCGCAAGATGGCAGTGAAGTCCCCACTGAAAGGAAAACAATAAACACTAGTATGTTCACTTCTATTTATAAACATTTCTACAGGATCACTGCACAGTAAGTGAAAAGCTGATGCTCTTTTGGACATCAGGCGTGCTGATGAAGCATGGTGTAATTCAACATTTCTATTTCTATTTTAGAGAAGGTGTTACTGAGGATATGCAGGCTGGACCACACTCTCAGCTCGAGCTGCTCTGTGCATGCAAATACTGCAGCACTCCTTCTGCACCAATTTGAGGAGGCTTTACATTGGGATGTCACGGCTCTTCCCTGCCACTTCTCGCTCCACCCTCAGGCCCTGATTCTGAGATTCATGCAAACATAGGAAAGCGTTCTTCCATGAGGGAAGAACGCTTTCCTAAAAAGCACTATGATCTGTTAAGGTGATAACTTCGGAGCCTGGCATCAAAGCCAGGACTTTTACATGTGCCTAATGTACTGCTTGACAACAGCCTTAGCAACCATTAGGAATGCAGGGTAGGCACTGCGAATAGAGCATTGCTTGAGCACATCAAAAAAGGAGTTAAAATATGGCACTAGTGAGGTGCTGTTAAACACTACTGATTGATTGATAGTTTATTTGTATAGCCCCTATACACATCACAATGTGTTTCAAAGCGTTTCAAGGCAAGGGAGGGAAGAAATACAGTGACATTACTACAAGACATTAAGAATATGAAATTACTATCGTACTCGGCCTGGCGACATTTCAGATAGTGCAAGAGCTATGACAAAGATAAGGAGGAGAGGGGTAGGAGATGAGACAGACAATCAACTACTGTACTAGGCCTGATGACATTTCTGGTAGAGCCGAAGAGTTGACACGAGATGCAGGGAGGGGGTAGGAGGCAGGAGGAGAGGAACAAAACAAGCGACTATTGTACTAGGCCTGAAGACTTTTCAGGTAGTACTGGAAGGGGAGGACAAACAAAGAGGGAAGGGGGAGGAAGACAAACGGCTACTATCATACTAGCTCATCTGACATTTCGGATAGAGTAAGTGCAAAGAGGAAAGAAAGGGTGAGGTTCCAAAACATCTGAACTTCAAAACTGCAATGTTCAGCCAGTAGGTCTGCATCACTGTTCTCATCTGACGCTGTTCCTGGTATGAGATCTAAGGAAGAAGTGCTCGCCTTTTTATCCCTTGAATGGCCCTCAAGGCACGAGACCATTAAGTAGCTGCTCCCACATTTTTCCTGCTCTTTTCTGAGCTTGCTGAATGAAGATTTTGAAAGATGCACCCTTTTTCCCTATATAAAAATAGCATTTCCTAGACTGCAGCACCACTTCTCTAGTTTAATGAAAGTTTAAGATATCTTTCCTAAATTTAACCGTGTTTTAAGAAATGCTCTCAGTGCCACTGGGTCATGTATTTCTATCAAAAGGATAGATTTAAGCAACTTTTGCTGTTGGAAAACATGCATCTCTCCTCCAATTATTCCACCAACCATAGAATAGTAGCGCTGGAAACTGGAGAGCAGAATGTCTGCTTTGTTCACTACTTTCAATACAAGCTCAGAATCGGGCTCTCAGAATGGTGGAGGAAGGATTTGGCGCTGGGAATGTTTTGTTATTGCCACCATTAGAATCGGGCCCTGAAACGGGACCCAGGGTCACAATTCGAAATATTTGGCTCATAACATGAGAAGTGTGTGCAGCCATGCAGGTTCTCCAAAAATCTCCTGTGACACCATGTTGTGCTGTGCGAATGAGGGCATGATTCAAAGTGAGTTATGTTATGTTAAAGGATATTTATAGTGCACACTATTACCACCGGAGTGGTCCCCTGGCGCTCTGACGGATTTGCAAAGCAAGAGGGTAAGGTAAGTTAGTAAGATTTAGCGGGAAAGGGCTCAAAAGAGCTGTGATGTGCTGTTGGAAGTTTCAGTTTGGTTTTCACCATTCGCTAAGCCTGGGTGTGATTGTTTTCGGTCGGTAGCTGTTGTGTGATGTTGTGCAAGGCTATGTTTGGTTTGTTTAATTGTTGCAGTGTAGTTAAGTGTGTGCGTTTTGTTGTGCAGTTCGAGAGGTGTGAGCAGAGGGATGAGTTTTTGACTATTTTTGTAGCCGGGGGCGCTGACGCTAGTTCTGTTGGCCATCGGATATATTGGTTGCTTTTCTTGGTTTTTGCATATGATCATGATTTCTGTTTTGCCTGGGTTGAGTTTGAGGCTGTTTGAGTTCACCCAATCTGAGAGTTCTTTCAGACAGTCTACTAGCGGGGTGTTCTCCTCTTTTATATCTTCGATTTTGTAGATGATTTTGGTGTCATCTGCGTAGTTGTAGCAGGAGAGGCTGTGCCTTTTGATGAGGTTGATTAGTGAGGTACAAGTAGATGTTAAAGAAGAGTGGGTATAGGGAGGATCCTTGCGGTACTCCACAGGTGGTGTCACACAGCGCTGATTTGAATGGTTTTATCCATACTGTTTCTGTTCTTTCATATAGGAATGATTTAATCCAGGTCAGTGCAGTGTCTGTGATCCCTGTTTCTTCCAGTCTTCTGATTAGGATGTTGTGGTTGACTGTGTCAAACGCTGCAGAGAGGTCAAGTAGTATCAATGCAGAGTTGGTATTGGAGTCTGCGGTGGTCTTTAGGTTTTTGTTTGTTTGTTTGTTTATTCACTTTTTATGCACACCAGACCCGTAAGTAACAGGGAGCAACAATAAGAAAATGCAAGGCTTCCATAGTTACAAGATATACAATACCAGATAGAGAAAAGTGCTGTCTCTGTACCTCTCATGGGTCTGAAGCCGACTTGTCCCTGGTCCAACTGTTGGTGTGTTTCTACGTGTTCCAGTGTTTGTTCATAGACATAGGTTTCTAGCTGTTTTGCTGGATGGGGAATGTTTGATATCGGTCTGTAGTTAGAGATGTCTTCCACATCACCTGTATTATCCTTGAGAAGTGGTTTGATGTATGCAGATTTGAAGGACCGCGGTACCCTCCCTTTGAGAGTGATTAGTTGAAGAGGTTTCTGTGGCATTTCAGGGGTGTGTCTTGTGCGAGAATTGATTTATAGATTTCTGGTGGGCAGGGGTCCATTTGTGATCCCGCTTTATTGCTAAGTTTCACCAACTTGATGAATCTCTCTACTGATATTTGTGTGAGGCTTTGCAGGTTATTCTGTGGTTCCAGGTCCTGCAGGGCCTGGTGCACGGACTGGTCGATTGGTCTGCTTTGTATGATACGATGTATGTCTGTGATTTTATTTTTGTAGTGGTCTGCAAGGTTGTTGCATAGATTTTGCGAAGGTACTGGTGTTTTGTTGCATCTAGGTCGGTTTCTCATCTCATTTATGATGTTGAATAGTTCTTTCTGGGTGCTGGTTGCTATAGTGATTCGGTTGTCGAGTATTTCTTTTTGGTTTTGAATATTTACTTTTTTTATGCTCTTTGATAGTTTATTCTTTTTGCCTGGTCGTAATTTTTGCTCCAATCCAGCTCACATTTCTGGATTTTTTTTTCATTGTACTAAGGTGGGGTGTGATCCATCTTGCCACTGCTTTCTTTTGTGACGGGATGAAGGGTTTTTCCACAGAGATGCGGTCTATTGTATCGTTTATCCATTTCTGGATTACGTCTGCCCTTTCGTTTAGGTCTGTTCCATCCAGGCTTGCGGTTGAAGGTTTCAAGGATTCTAGTTGTTCTTATAAATTACTCCTTTTGATGGTTCTCCAGTTTCTTGTCCAGGTCGTCAGGAGCTTTTGGGGCTGTTGGGTGCTTTGGCTGGTAGTTGAAACACAAATGGTATGATGAGGTGATCGCTCCACAGTCTTAAGGGTGATCAAAGTGGCATGGAATTCTACCATTATCCACGCCAGAAATCGCCACCCACATTCTAAAGTGGGTGCAACAATTGGTGTGGAGCAGTCGTGAAGTCCACGTCACAACAATGCAGAAAAAAAGGAGCTGAAGCGTCTGCGGGCGTACCCTGCAAAAGCGACGTTTTCTAGCAGAACACACCACTCTTAAAAGGCAATAAAACTGGACACATCCATAACCTTTAAATGTGGTGCTATTGCGAGAAATGGACTGTGCCAAAGAGGAAGCAGACACAATTTCTAGCAACCTACAAAACCGAATACAATGCCCACTACACCTGGAAAAGAAAAACAGGTATGTGATAACTCGTTAGCCTTCACACCCCTTCATCTGTCTCCCCACACTCACCCATCATACCTCCATGTTCGCAGGCTATTCCAAGCAGGCGTGCTCCGTTGCCTGGCTGTTCATGCCATCCCATCAAAGCCCCATGAGTCTCTCCCTGTCCGAAGCCCCGTTCTAAGTCGATTACAATGCACAACCGGCTGTGCAGAAAAAGTAGCCTCTGGCAGAGCAGTGTCCAAGTTGTGAGCGCATGAGATGAATAACACAGATTATTTCCTGAGTCTGTTTTTCACTTTTATATTTTAAATACTCAATATGGCAGTTTGTAGGCACATAACAATTTGTATTGTGGGGAGTGTAGCCTTTCACTTAAGATGTGGCAAAATAAGCTAAAATGATATATTCCATTAGGCTTCAGCAAAGTCTGATTGCAGTCATAAAATGTTGTGTCCTGGCACTTGCGAATCTCAAATCTGGGCCTAGGACTTAATACCTTTGAATAAAAGGTGTATGCATCAGTGGGGATGGCCTTGTACCCACAACTCCACTGTAGGCCCTTCAGCCCAGTGAGCTGGCTTACAATCTATGTGCCTTTGAGAAGGAGGCCACTGTTTTTGGCCATATACTACTGCTGGCCTGACTCCTCACGTTCTTGGAAGCTGCTTTACCCTGTGCATCATTTCATTTTTCATCGACAGGCTGACTCTGGGCATTCCAATGCCTTGAGTGAGGTGATGTCAGCCTCCTGTGGTTGCAGACTCCTGTCTTTTTTACGCAACAGGGGCCTGATTCAGAGCTCCAGGTAGAATAAGAAATGTCATTCTATCAAGATATGATATGATACGATAAGTCATTTATAACGCGCTTGTACACAAGAGTTTCTAAGCGCAACAAGACAAGAGGGGGGAACAGAAGGAGGACAAAACAACGATCATACTAGGTCTCGTATCATTCAGATCACGCATGTGCGGGGAAGAGGGAGGGGCGAAGCCGAGGAATAAGTGCAGGTAATTCAATAAGTGCTGCCGTAGGGTGCCTCAAACGTGCAGAGAGATGTACTGTAGTGTTGCAGATACTGACCCTTAAGTGCGGGGGTAGCCAGGAGGCAGTGCAAGGGTAACTGGACATACAGGAGCCTGGGCCCGAGTTCAGTGTGTGGCCTGGTGGCCAGTGCGCAGAGCAGTCAGGATCATCAGCAGGGGAGAGGAAGAGAGAATGTGGAAGCAAAAAGGAAGGTCTTGAATTACTTTCAGAACCGGAGGTCAGGGGCGTTGCTAGGGGGGGGGCTAAGGTGGCTATAGCCCCTGATCTTTTGGTTGTAGCCCCGGATAGAATCTCAGGAGCTACAGCCAAAAGACTGGCTAGCCCCCAGTCCCAACAGTTCCGACATCAGCGTAGCCCCGGGTCTTTTCCAGACCTAGCAACTCCCCTGCCGGAGGTGGTTCTGCTCAAGTTTGAGAGAGGCAGGGAGGCTGTTACAGAGGGAGGCCCCAGCCAAGGAAAGAGATCTACCCCTCACTATTTGCTTGGAGAAGCATCTTACCCTCAGCGAGTTGGAGGTGGATGAGTGGAGAGCTCGAGAAGGATGATGTTTAGGAATAGAAAGTTGGAGGTAGTGCGGTCCCAGGGCTCAGAAAGCCTTGTGGACGATCCTAAGGGTCTTGAAGAACTTTTCAGCCACAGGGAGCAAGTGGAGAGATTTCAGAGCTGGAGATCCCTGGGCTTGAGGCCAAGAACAAGTCTCGCAGTGCTGTTCTGGATGAGTTGTAAAGGTTGAAGTGTAGAGATAGGCAGATTCAGAAAGAGGCTGTTGCAGTAGTCCAGCCTAGAGAGGACCAGGGCTCTGGAGACAGTGATCTTCGGGGGGAAATGAGAAAAGGCAGGCTACCTCTGAGTAGGTGCAGCTGATAGTGTGACTTCTTAGAGACGTCAGAGATGTGAGGAGAGAAGAAGAGGGTAGAGTCAAAGTCTGCTCCTTGACTCTACCGTGAGATTGCTATTGAGGAGGTTAGCGTGTCTGTAACACTGCCTTGGAATATAGTGCAGGAATGTGCTTTTGAGCGCCTGACTCATCTTTTCTTAATGATTTTAGATTGGTATGACACAGCGGACTGGTCCACTGAACAGCAGTCATTATCTAGCTATTAGAATGTTTATAAAGTGAGTAACTTCCCCACAAATTATAATACTCTTTGACATACCACCTGGAGTTCAGGTGTACACTTTCACTTACAAGTATCCATAACACTCAGTTTAAGTTATGGTTGGAGAATATTTTTTACCCATTACTTAACCTTTACCTTAGGACAAGACTCCTTGGGAGTGAGGCTACTCCCCTACCCCCTTAAAATCCACAAAGCCTAAATCAAATGCTCACAGATGGGTGTCCAGGCGGCACTCATGAGAGGTATGATATCACTGCACTAATACCTAATATTAAGAGCCATCAGTAAATGGAGTGTAGCTAATGTGCACTTTGTTTATTATTTTCTCCCACCATATCATGCAGATTATGCAGACTGAATTCTAAAAAGGAATACGAAATATGAAAACTATATGAAATATTGTTCCTGACAAAGGGATCTCTATCCCGAAACACGTAGAGCTCATTGTTAGTAGATTGAAAAATAAAATATATGGATATAGATGTTATGGACAGTATGACTGATCATTGATAAAACACTTACAATTAATTGGGTACGAATGACGTATGTGGACACTCTGCATCCCTAAATCACCCAACAAACTCATAGGGCCTCATTCCGAGTATGGCGTTAAGGGATAGCGGCCACCGGTAACGAGACCGGTGGCGGTGATCCCTTACCGCCATACTGCGAGTTCCCTTTGCGCCCTCGCCCTTAACGCCTGCTTTGAGCAGGTGTTAAAGTCGAGGGCGCAAAGGGGCCTCCAAGCCAATAACGGTGACCGCAATGAACGGTCACTGTTATTTGCATCTTCCCCATTCCCATTGAGCCCTATTGGGGCTCATTTGGGAATGGGGAAGAGCCTTGGTGAATGGGGAATTACCGCCCCGCCAACCTTGGAATGGGGCGGTAATTCCGCCATCCACCAAGGCGCTGCCGGTCCGGGTACCGCGTCAACCAAGGCGTTAATAGCGCCATTGGTTAGCGCCGTACTCGGAATGAGGCCCATATTGTTTTATATTAAGTATTGTTTGTTTTTGACAAAGTCCAAGAGTGTGCAGGGGACGTGAGTGTTCCCCAGACAGTGGACAGCGTTTTTCTGTTTTGGACGAATGCAACCTAGTGTCAGGGTTGCTACACACTCCCCTGCACCTCACCATAGCCTTAAATAAGTCACACTGACACAGTAATCATGTGCGTGCCTGTATAATCCTTTCCACCAAGGTTCTCAGCCTCACAGGAAGGAGAAGGAAGAGGGCCCAGTGTGGGTGAACAGAGAGAGAGAGGAAAATAGGGAGCAGATGTCCCGATGAGGAGGATGTCAGTCTTACTGGCATTAGGGCAGAGATCATTGGCGGCACACCATTCCTGAACTGCAGCCAGACAGTCTGGTATGAGAGCAGGAGCAGAGGTGTTTGAGGGGAGACTGAAGGTGTGCTGGGTGTCATCCGCATAACACTGAAAGTTGGAGCAGAATGTAGAGATGCAGCGGGCGAGAGGTGCCAGGTAGTGGTTGAAAAGCCAGGGAGAAAGGCTTGTCGCTGGGGAACACCACAAGTAGAGAGAGAGATAGATGAGAGAAAAGACCCCAGTTGGACCTGGGAAGGTCGGTCAGTGAGAAAGGAGGTCAACCAGGCCAGGGCCTGACCAGTGATACCCAGGTTGTCACAGAGATGATTGATTAGGATGGCATCGATGACCGTATCAAAAGCAGAAGATAGATTGAGGAGAATGAGGACAGAAGGAAGATTAGAGTCAAGATTGGAGAGCAAGTCTTCATGGGTGTTCACAAAAGCAGTTTCTGTGCTTTTCGGTTCACAAACGACACCTCCCATGATACCGTTAATAAGCACCTCTTTAGGCTGGTTCAGAAACAGTGTTTTGGCTTTAGAATACAGTCCCTGCTAGACACTAACCCATGAAGTAGTTGTCAAGGATGTTGCTATGCCGTAAATCACGGCTTTCCAGGAGTGGCAGACTTGAATTATTACTGTCACTCTTGGGGTAGCTCAGTATCCTTTGCATCATGGTGAAGTGTCTTTCTGCTGAGACATGGCACTTTTCTTATTAACATGCACTTTAGAATTGGTCCCTGAGTGGCAAGAGCATGACATGTTTTTACAGCAAAACGGATGGAGAACAGGTACCGGACGTTCTTGGTCTGATACGCCTTCATTGTTATAACAACTCAGGTCCTGATTCTGAAGACTAGCAAATATGCCGCCCACTCGCCTAAACATTCATCTGCCAGTCTGAGCGAGGCGAAAGAGATGGAGGCGAGGTGCTGTAGCAGATGCATTAGAAAGTGTTGTTAGGTGCTTGCAGGAGGAGCGCTGAGAGGTTATCATGTGCAGTGCCTACATACCGTTAATTGCTCACATCAAAGATACATTTCTACCAAAAGTGGTGCAGAGCCTACTGCTCTTTGCACTTTCGGTACAGTAGAAATGTAGCGCCCACATCAAAGAAAACATGATTTCCTAGGCTACAGCTTGAGAAGTCATCCAATTTATAATAATGTTCATTACATTCCTGCATTAGCTTATATATTGATTAATTTGCTGTAATTTCAGCCACATTCTATACAATATGCTTCCTAGCAGATCATTTCCGCGGCCAGACCCACAAGAACACCTTATGCGAACATGCTCACAGTGCCCAAATTCAAGAGAGCGTGTGCTAATGGCACCATATTCATCCTACCTAGCAGCTACGCAAAGGAACGCCTTACCACCTCCACTTCGTAGTGAAATCTCACACCTGGCATTCAGAAAAGCAGTAAAAACACTGCTTTTCACCTAGCCTAACCACTGCCCACACCACAGCTAATCAAAACCCACACCTGCTAGATATGCATAATGAAATGTTGTGTTTCTCCAATGTTTGTAATGTATTTCTTTCCCTTCTGTAACCAAGTGTAATTACAAGTAACAGCGCTGCAATGCTTTGAGCGCTATACAAATGTAAAAAATAAAATAAAATAAATCACTTTGCCATCCTGCGGCCAATTTCGCAATTGTCTCCAGGGCAAGAAAATAGAAAAATTGTGTTTCCAATAGATCCTGAAGACTTCAGGATTTATGCAGAGGTCAGTAACGAGACCTCCCCTGGTTGAATCTGGCGCAGTTTAGCAATGTCGCCCCACCAAGGAACAACAGTTTTCTAATTTTGCATGCTGAACCAGGCCCTGATTTGATTCATCAGCGACACTTTCTGCAATTTTGAAAGCTATTGCCTTTTATCTGGGAAACCTGCCTTCCTGATTCCAAGACAGGCGTGAAGCGTAGATTGTCGACATGCCCAGTGAAAATCTATGGCTACCCATGACCTGACTCTGAATTCCACATAAGGTAAGAAAAATGCCTTTCTATAATGTAACAACACTATTCCTATTTGCTTCATATACAATATCTATATAAATATAGGCACTTAATATGAAGCAAATAAGAAAAGTGTTGCTGTATGGAATCACACTTTTCTTATTTTACAAGGAGTTCAGATTTGGGCCCCTGAGCAAGACAGTGGTTGAAAGTGTTGTACAATAGCATAGCATAAGGTGATAATGAAACTGCTACATAAAGCTGACTGAACATGTGGTACACAGATATCATTTTTTTAATTGCTGGACAATGTTAATGTTGCAGCTGCAAGGATCTGTAAGTAACCTTCAGGTCACATATTTCTACCATAGTAACATCATTGAATTAACAAACATGATGAGAGCTGTCTGTAGATGCAGGTCACAGATATCTATCCCAGTAACATACATTAAAACACACCTGCTGGGAGCTGTTTGTAGATGCCACCCACAGATATCCTAGTAACATAAATTAAATCAAACACCAGTATACAGGTCCAAACAACAGCAAAGGGGACGGTAACGAAAAAGATGAAGACATTCAGAGGGATAAAGCAGGGATGCGTATTGGCACCTTTCCTGTTTGTCATATACATGACCGACATGACGGCTTCACAAGGAATGGTACGTGCGTTTGCCCCAAAGATCGACGGTACAGAAGTGCCATGGGTGTTATACGCCGACGATGTGGTATTCATTGATCAGACGGCTATTGGTCTCCAGCGGCGGATAATGGCATTCAAAGAGTACCTAGCAGAAAATAGTATGAAGATCAATACAAAAAAATCTATGGTATGAATAATGAAATCCAGTCGCAGAAAAAAGAGTGCAAAGAAAAACTACAGCTGGATGCTAGACAATCAAAAATTGGAAGTGGTGGACACAATATTATATCTAGGAGTGAGGATAAATAAAAACAGCAACGAACGGGGGCAATATGCATTGATCCGGGAAAAACTAGTGACCTTAACCAACCAGGGACTAGTCATAAATCAAAGATATGGGAAGTTTTCCTTGATGCCTATTGTAACCTTTTATAAACAAAAGGTGGTAGCAGTAATCACCTATGGATCTGAGTCATTATTGGCCGTCCATTGGGAAATTTGTGGTGTCTGTGAGGCATAATTGTGGCATAAAATCTTTAAATTGCCAAACTCCCTGTCAGTGGAAATGATAAGAAACGAACTAAGGCTGCAATCTCTGGCTTCTATAGTATCATGGAAAACTCTGTCCCTCTACCGGAAATGTATCCTCGATCAACCACCGGCACCATTTGAAATCTTGGTCCATCAGGGATCTGTAAAGAGAGACAAGACACTACAATGCTGGAAGAGTAAATGCAAAAGCCTTTTGGAGCAGCTAAACATCCCGGGTGACCTTTTGAAATACAATCCACACAAGGCAAAGAGAAACTTCCAAAAAAAAGACTGGGACGAAACTCAGGAGAAGAAAAGGGAGAACAATCTCTGCCATGACATTATATGGGAGCAGAAAACCCTGAATGTCCTCCCCCCATACTTGAAGAAGTTCCAGTCGTATCACTACAGAGACCTACTGATGCAATGCAGATTAAACATCTCGGACTCTAGAGAGGTAAAATTGAGGAGAAAACTGATCTCAAAGAATGAATCGTAAAGTCAAAGACTCACTGTAGACTATTAGACATGTGATGTTAAACTGTCCGGCTTTGGGAAAGCAATGTTCAACGGAAATGGGAAGTTATGGGACAGAAATTCCACCAGAGAGGGAAGAAGAATATTGGGAGAGACTATTGACAGCCGATAAAGTGTGATGGACAATAGATGCTTTGAAATTTGTTGAATCCCTGAGATTGGGTTTAGAGATGGGAGTAAAACCCTGGTGGGATGAGATGAACGGACTACCAACATTTAAATGGCCCGAGTGTAAGATGAAAAGTATACACCAGCAAATGATAAGCATCTAGGGAAATTGAAATATAGAAATGTTAAATGTTTAACTGTTTAATCAATAAAAAAATTAAAACAAACACACCTGCTGGCAGCTGTTGTTAAATGCAGGTCAAAGATACCTATCCTAGTAACATACATTAAAACACACCTGCTGGGAGCTGTCTGTAAATGCAGGTCTCAGATACCTATCCTAGTGACATAAATTAAAACACACCTGCTGGGAGCTGTCGGTGAATGCAGGTCACAGATACCTATCCCAGTTACATAAATTAAAACACACCTGCTGGCAACTGTCTGTAAATGCAGGCCACAGATATCCTAGTAACATAAATTAAACCACACCTGCTGGGAGCTGTCTGTAAATGCAGGTCACAGATAACTATCCCAGTAACATAAATTAAAACACACCTGCTGTCTGTAAATGCAGGCCACAGATATCCTAGTAACATAAATTAAAACACACCTGCTGGGAGCTGTCTGTAAATGCAGGTCACATATACCTATCCCAGTGACATAAATTAAAACACACCTGCAGGGATCTGTCTGTAAATGCCGGCCACATATATCCTAGTAACATAAATTAAAACACACCTGCTGGCAGCTGTCTGTAAATGCAGGCCGCAGATATCCTAGTAACATAAATTAAACCACACCTGCTGGGAGCTGTATGTAAATGCAGGCCACAGATATCCTAGTAACATAAATTAAAACACATCTGCTGGGAGTTGTCTGTGAATGCAGGTCACAGACGCCTATCCCAGTGACATAAATTAAAATACATCTGCAGGGAGTTGTCTGTAAATGCAGGTCACAGATACCTATCCTACTAACATAAATTAAAACACACCTTCTGGGAGCTGTTTGTAAATGCCGGCCACAGATATCCTAGTAACATAAATTAAAACATACCTGCTTTGAGCTGTCTGTAAATGCAGGTGAAAGATTCCTATCCTAGTAACATATATTAAACCACACCTGCTGGGAGCTGTTTGTAAATGTAGGCCACGGATATTCTAGTAACATAAATTAAAAGACACCTGCTGGGAGCTGTCTGTAAATGCAGGTTACAGATACCTATCCCAGTGACATGAATTAAAACACACCTGCTGGGAGCTGTCAGTGAATGCAGGTCACAGATACCTATCCCAGTTACATAAATTAAAACACACCTGTTGGGAGCTGTTTGTAAATGCAGGTCACAGATACCTATCCTAGTGACATAAATAAAACACTCCTTCTGGGAGCTGTTTATAAATGCGGGCCACAGATATACAAGTAACATAAATTCAAACACACCTACTGGGAGCTGTCTGTAAATGCAGGCCACAGGTATCCTAGTAACATAAATTAAAACACACCTATTGCTGGGAGCTGTCTGTAAATGCAGGTCACAGATACCTATCCTAGTAACATAAATTAAAACACACCTGCTACGAGATGTCTGTAAATGCAGGCCACAGATATCCAAGTAACATAAATTACAACACACCTGCTGGGAGCTGTCTATGTGAATGCAGGTCACAGATACCTAAACCAGTAACATAAATGATCCAATTCTCACGAGGTGGCTCTTCTCTTCCTCCTGGTACATTTTCCAGAGCTCTAAGCTCTTTAATCGTTTATCTAATTTTTCTCACGTGTATGCTGCATGCAAATATGTCATCATATGCTGCAAAACTGCCTCCGATAGTGATCCCCCTTGTGGCCTTGGCATGAGCATTTTGTCTGCCGTGCCCTTATCCCATCTGCACTGTACTGCTTATGTTTGGGTACATTTTTCGGCATCTGTTTGCAGAAATGCACAAGTGGAGTAATATCCTCCATTCTGACTCGTCACACTTGACTGTCAATACTCACACTTACTCTTTGCAAATTTCAAAAATACGTTTCAGAAAAACAAAACAATATGAGCGTGCACCAATTGTCGCGTACGCTTTATTGTGGCACCTTCCCTCACAATACCCCTTAATTGCTTGGCCTCTCCTCAAGTCAATTACCTTATACGTCAATTGCTTGGCCTCTCCTCAAGTCAATTACTTAATTTTCAACGCTCACCGTTCCCAAGTTACTTTACCCCAACCTCCCTCCATTACTCCACTTTCACTTTCTCCACTCATTGCCCATTCACAATTTTGCCACCTCACTCAGTTTTTACTCACCATTCGCTTTTTTGACTTCTGACTCGGGATCGTCCGCCTCTTTATCAGCCGCTTCAACTTTCCGTTCGTTCAGCTTCCTGTAGACGCCGGCAGGGCATTCTGTCTGAAACCAAGTGACCTGCCTCACCTAGTGCTTGCAAGCCTGATAATAAGAAATGTTTCCGCTATCTACAGGGAGCTTCACATCCTTTCACCTGAATGGCAGAGGTCATGCGATATTTCCGTGACCCAAAAGCCTACTATATCGATGGATTTTTAACCATCATATCTGCTGCCACGTGACCTGGGAGACTCCAGCCCTTTAAGACGAGGTACCAGTACCCTTGAGATGAATGGGGATGCAGAAGTTACTAAAACATGAAGAATAGAAAAGACTCAGGTAGTTGGCAAAAAGTTAACTGTTTTAATATCAATTATCTAAAACAGGGAGTACAACGGACATCAGCGGACGTCTCAGTGCATAACTTCTCAATGCATCTTGAAACAAACGTACTTTTATAACACAAACTCGTCATAGGTGACGTCAACCTACGTATTTACTAACATCATCCTACGTGGCAAACTACAAAAACCTAGTGGCTATTGTGATTGGTTCTAAAGGAACCTCTAAGTATACGATCCTTACTAGTCTAAGAAAGTTAAGAAAAGTGATAGGCTTCTTAACTTCACGTGGGGCAACTAAGCTCTCCTCTCAAACAGGTCACTATGAGCGTCACTACGTACACAACGGCACACTCTGCCCTCATGTGTAGGTGTGGTCGTCATGTTTGTCCAACTTCATCCATCCATGTGACTGAAGACCACAAAATCGAGCTCTAGTGTATTTAAAATACTATTTTCTAATAGACCTCTGACGTCTTCCTTGTTTTTGCCCATGTCTTCTGAACAGGAGTTTTGTTCTTTCACATGATTTGTATCCAATGTCTGCTCACCCCAGCCTGATAAGACCTTGGCTTCTTGGACTCATCCAGCCTCGCCTTTCTGAGTTTCACTCCTGTTAATTCATTCAATTGTTTTGTACTGCAACACACTGGAAAAGAGGCCTTCCTTTTTAGTCCAGCTCTGCTATAATACGTAGTGGAAACATCCATTTTTCATTTGCTCCTATATATGTATACATTGGCGCATGCCGCAATCTATTCACTATAAAGCTAGCCTCAAGAATACTTCACCTGCTTGCGTTTCTTTGCATATGTACACATGTAAAATGACTTGATATCTTCATTGTTTCTGTAGCATATGTTTCTTCATCTTGATCCAAGATGTCACTTATCTTTGATACTTTCTTGATGCCTTATAGAATATCTGCATCCTCTTGTCTCTGCATCTCTTCTATGTACGTCAGCTTGCTTCGTGTGATGGTGACGTCACCATTCTTCTCTTCCATTCAACTGTCCTGTTTCTTCTGGGATTTCATTCAAATTGCCATCATACTGTCTCGTATGCAGGTATGGTTTTCTCAATGGGAACCTTGCTTCCAGAATTCTCCTTGATATATGTATGTTCAATGGTTTTGCTCGTGTCTCACATTCTGGTTCCCAACATATAGGCAATATGGGCGAAGTGGTTGAGGTGGGGGTACTTGGCTCCTTCTCTACACTTTACTGGACACTCCTTTTATCATTGACTAATACTTTTATTTTCGATGTGTTGCAACTAACGATCCACATCCTTTCAGAGGTAAGCCTGCCATTCCGTCCATGTTACCAAAATTGGAGTAGGAGGTTTATAATTTGCTTGTTATTCTAATCTGTTTGTATCACTTCTGGTGTATTACAGGTGTGAGACTGATTGATGGTTTAGAAACCGATATTCACCACTCGACTGGTACCCCGGACGTTGATTCGAAACTACTTTCATGTGTTACAATTCATTATTGCTCTTCTAATTTACTGTTAGTTGAGGGGCATGCTGAGCCATATTTGAGTCGTATGTGGATAAAATGTTTAGGAGTGCAATGGCACCAGGTGACAAACTAAGCCACTAAGCCACCAAGCCCATCTGTACATATACATCCTCCACCTGAATATCTGGAAAAACAGAATGCTGCCACAAGCACAATCCCAACACTAATAGGGGCATGCCTCATGGTTGACCACCACATCTCCTAACTCTCTGCTCTAACAATAGATGTAGGCATATTGCGCAAATCCCCATGTTGTGAAAATCCCCAACTCCAGTGGCTTTGAGCATTTCTTGCGCGCACCGTCTACAAGAGACTTAGATCTGTTAACAAGAGCCAGAAAACTGCTCAGAGTATGGCGTTATTAACCCATTCCAGAGTCTACACCGGGGTGTAACGTCCGGCAGCCCGAGTCAACGTCTCAAGCAAAGAAAGGATGGTTAATGAGGCCTCCGGGAGGTTACCCCCCCGGTGTAGCCCATGGAAAGGGTTAATAACGCCATTAGCACCCTGGGTTACCAAAGCAGTAACCTGGGGTGCTAAAAAAAAGTATTTTAATTCGTTGAACAGGGGACCACACGCGTCCCGTTCCATGAATGAACATACTTTGCCAAGATGGCCGCCATGGTTGTCGAATGTGGGGCTCCATACAGAGCCCCTCCTCCATTACCATGGCAGCCGGAAAAACGAGACACAGTGAAGCTGCTGCGGAAGCGCTGCCACAATCAGGTAAGTGGGGTTGAGGGCGGGGGTGGAGGTTGGCTTTATTTTTTTTTTAAAGGGAAATGGTGGGAGGCTAGAAGATGCAGGGCGGGGGAGATGAGAGGTTTCAGCCCGCCATCCATGGAACATGATTGGCTGCGACCCCGCCCCGTGTCCTTATAAATGATGAGCCCCAGTTTGGAAACCCTTGCAACATTCTCTCAGGGATTTTGGATGTGAGAGATTATTTAACTCCTCCTTTTTTACTGACCACCAGAAGAATATCCATGCAAGACAGTAGTGGTACTAATGCAAGGAATGGTTCCTATCTGGCTTGTGTGGCATATGTTATACTAAACAGAAATACATCCACCCTGCATGTAAAGTCACATTGAAAGTCTCTAGATCTTAATCCACCAGAGCTGTCTCATATTAAACAAAATGTAGGCGACTCATCTCCAACATATCACTTTCCCCACAAGAAATCTCCTCATGCAGTCAGTATATTATACTAGTCAGAGTCTCCTGGCCAAAGGGTCCAAAGCATGCTTGAGGCTGTGCTCTGCCTAATGCAGTAAGGCTCCAACTCTTAAAGGCACTTTTTCTGCCAGACAACCAAACAAATACATCATAGCCATGCATACTGTAGTTGAATTGATTGGGAAGGGCCCCCTCCCATGACTAATGAGGGAGCTCTGGAATTGAGAAATGTAAATATAAAGTCCAAGGAACACAATTGTGGGATCCTTTACCAAACAACTCTCATCTTCAGATACCACTTTCCTCTACACTGCCAAAATGTCCTGTCAGGCTTAATTGTGTAAATACTGCATTTTGAATGGTCACTGCACCTGTCAGCCCACCTACACCCTTCCAGACTGCCTGATGTCATAGGGTTCAGCACTGACCTCAACTTGGAAGTATGCTACACTACAATTACTTTAACTGTTCAATGGAACTATCCACTGCAAGTGATGTCGCTGTACGGAGTAGGAAGATGAAACAGATCAACCCCATGCATGCCAGAAAGCAAACCCAAAAAACACATTAAAGACAAACAAACATGGATGCTGCTCTTAGCCCCAATTTAAGGAGGGGGCTAGAGTTACTGTGACAATCCTATGCAACCATAACTCTGAATCAAAGAAAAGAAATGAGTCAGGGATCAGTCATTGCTTCAGGAACACAATTCACAAAAACCTCCTCCGAACTGGATATTAAATATTGATGGACGATGCGAGTATTAGCCACAAATGGCCTCCAACTGTTAAATCTGTATGTAGATATATCAATGTTTTATGGTCACCTTGTCCACCATGGTCAGGACAAAAAATGCTCCTGGACCATTCCAGGAATGAGAGGCCAAGTGCCCTAAGAGCAACTCTGTAAAAGATCTGTATTTATTGGCATATTTTAAAGAATAATGTGATTTTACTGTTGAAGTCTTATCCTGTATCGTACCTCTGATATTCCTGCTAACACATTATTTTAATTTCTGATTCCTTCACAGGGTTACAAGAGCCCACTTTTCTTTATTGCTTGTCAAGGTGAGTGTTTCCCTCATTTTGTGATAGAAGACACATCTGTGATTACTGTTGGTGCATTTACTTTGGAGGGCGGTTGTAGGGGGCATCCTGTCCATGAGACACTTCTGCACGCTAAGAGTGCTGGAGTAACAGTAACAAACTGTGGCGTCTGGGAAATGTGACAGTTCATGGATCCGGCCAAGTAAGGACCCTTGTTCATTGAGGCACAGGGGGGGGGGGGTGGTCTGCCAAATAAGGAAGGCATTGTGGAAGAGCCAGGTTTTTGTGGCATTTCAAAACTTTAAACCGTTCAATTCAACTCTCGGCTCCAGAGGCAGAGCCCTCCAAAACTGTGGTCCTTTAACCAAGATTCGTTTCCTCGGTAGAAATCGTAGAATCGGTGTGCTTGCTGAGAGTCACTAAAGGCTTCCTGAAGATGAGTATAGTTGGAAACTATGTGATGGGGTCTAGACCAGTATACTAGATGTATCTATGGGTGATGTAAAAGTAATGCACTACTGGATCTGGAGCCGGTGGAGGGTCTGCAGGCTTTGGTAAGTGTTGTTGTTGTATATACTCAAATCTAGTGTCGGCCAGACCCAACCTAGGCCGGGAGGATAGCAAGAGGCAATGCCACGCTGAGCAGCATCTGTACGACACCCAGTCCCATGCTTAGAGGCTGAACTACTGCATGAAGTGTGATATAAAACCCAATTTCTTTTTTTCTTTTTTTTAATCAAGAAAACTACTATTATGGATTCACAGTAGTGTTTTAATGTCTTTTTTAGGGAGTCTGCAGTACCAGATGTTGCACTAATAGAATTCAAAAAGGAAACGTGATTGAATGATTTAAATGGTGTATGGAAAATTCCATCAAGGGAATGACACTCCTGAGAATATGTAGTTGAAAATGGCATGCTGGTGAGAGATGTGATTTGTGGGTGAAGGATAGGTTGGAATCAAAAAATGTTCAGAGATGTCGCTATAGAATAGCGGTCCCCATTCATATGTCCTAGTGTTAGGCTCTCCTGCAGCAATCATAAATGTCCTAAAGGATAATTACCATGAAAAAAACAATATCCCCAGTTGTCTGAACTCACAGAGACCTTTTTTCTAAAGGAACACCCAAAATCTCAAAACCTGGAAAAAAGAAGCACCAAAAGTTTATGTAGAACTAGAAATCACACACACACCATCTTTACCACTTGGGTACCTCTTTTCTATGACCTTGTGGGAAGGCAGATTTGGGCAAGGTAGAGAGTGCATCTAGCACCAAGAGATCCTGACCCCTATCGCAGGAGGATAAGTTACCTTCTTGTAATACAATTTCTCCATTTTGGGTATCATCATTACAATCGTAAACATTGAATATCTCCAACTGTGTACGGGAGTTTGGAACACTTTAATAGATAGCAAACACTTTTTATTTTGGCCAAATGTACATGTTTTAAAGCCACTCTGCTTACTATTAATCATTATTTATGAATTTTGTCCGGAAATATTAACCAACTAATTGTCAGAAAGCAGAATAAAGTTGCTTTAGCATAACTTGATTCCCTTCATTTAACACAGAAACAAATTAAAACAGATAGGCAGTTACACAGTTACACACTGGTACTTTAATGCAGGCAGCCACCACTGGCATCCGCTGATGTCTCATAGTGGCAATTGGCGATCAGTTATTTTTCACCTTTGTGAATTCCCCATCTTGAGCTGTCTACGAATATATATATATATATGCCATTTAAACTAACCAGTCACACATGCCGAAGTTCACCGGCAGTTAAAATCCACTGAGCATTGGCTACTTCCAGGGATCTCTGCTGGTTGGTGCTGTGTACCTTGTTAGCTGAAATTATCTATTTTACTTTGTGACAAGGCCTTGTCTAGAGTGGATGAGAACCCCACTCAGCCAGGGTGCGACACCTAGCAGAGAGAAATCCAGCACCAGTCATACCCCTGAGGTGGACGGTGGTAGTTGAGAGGTCCCCTATTCTTGTCCTCCCCTTTGTACCTGCATGTTCCATTGCAGGCCACTGCCATTTCCCACCTGCCTGGTCACCTTTATCAGATATTTACCAGTGTATTTCTCTTAATTTCATAGTACCAGCTCCAACCGTAAAGCCACAAGCCACCGTAAAGCCACTGAACTTCTCTCTGCTAAAATCCCACTAACAGCCACTCAAACAATCCTCCTACATCTAGCCTATCGACCCCCAGGCCCCATCTCTTCCTTTGAGGAATACATCACAAGCCTCCTCTCCTCTAACGCAAAAGCAGGCTCCCGCATCATATTCCTCGGAGACCTCAACCTTGGGTTCCAGGATCCAAGCAACGCCAATGCTCTCGCTCTCAAAAAAATCCCTATCCAACTCGACTTCAAGCACCTAATTTTTCAGCCTACCCATGCCAAGGGTCATTCCTTAGACTGGTTATCTGACCTGAACTGCTCCATAAACATTCTTCAGAACGAACCCATTGCCTGGACAGATCACCACTACATAATCTTTACTAATCAGGGATCCGCACCACCAAGCCCTGCTATCGTTCCCCCCTCATTTTCTAGGAACACCCGTGATATAGCAAAACCTATCCCCACTAATCAACAACATATTGGACGATACTAAATACAAAAACCTAAATCCCACTGAATTGGTTGATCTCTACAATACAACACTGAATTTCGCCTTGGACATTATTGCCCCTGTTAAACTAAAAAAAGCCAAAGCTGCCGCCCACCTCAATAACTGGTTTACCCCAGAACTTAAATCATTGAGAAACCTAAAAAGAACAGCAGAATCTAACTGGCGCAAAGATCCCTCCATTCACAACAAAGTTCTGTTCTCCAATGCAGCCACCACCTACAAAACAGCCAACCTCTCTACTAAAAAGGAAATCTAGAACACCAGAAAACTCAACGCCAAATCCTAGACTAAGGAGCTTTTCAGAATCCTAAGGAAACTAGAATCCCCAGCACCACCCTCTTCAGACTGCACAAAAGACGCCGCCTGGTGCTCCAAAATTCAACAAGCCTTAGCAGACAAAATAGCCCCCCTCCAAACTAAAATAGAAGTGAAAAAGAACAGCCTTGCAAACAGCTCATCATACAATGCCCCTCCCAAACCTCAACACCCTCAGTGCCCGCCATTCTCATTAGCCATGGTCACACCCAGCAAAGTGGAAAGCATCATCAAAAGCCTTAAGCCTTCAAGATGCCAAGGCGATACTTGCCCAGCCCCCGTTATCAAGGACTGTCCAAGGAACTATCTCCTTTTATCGCCACTATGAAAAACGCCTCATTTAAGACTAATCTCATCCCAAAAAACCTTAAGGAGGCCTGGGTCATGCCTCTCCTAAAAAAGCCCAATCTAGACCCGAACACACCAACAAACTACAGGCCAATCACCACCGTCTCCTTCCTCTTAAAAATTCTGGACAGAGTTGCCTACTTACAAATCCAGAAACATCTGGAGGACAACAAGCTACTTGGTTTACGTCAATCAGGCTTCCGGCCCAGGCACAGCACAGAGACCGCCCTTCTGGACCTGAAAATACAGATGGACGAGATGAGAGACAAAGGCAAGCTGGCCATGATCCTCTTGTTAGACCTCTCTGGTGCATTTGATCTGGTCGACCACCAGATCCTCACCGATCACTTAACCTCTGCTTCAGCCTTTTCCACCAACACTTCCTCCTGGATCAAATCTTTCCTCTCCACCCACACCACTAGAGTCTTCTCTCCCTCTGCCTCTGCAGATCCCATCCCCATCCTCTGTGGGGTTCCCCAGGGAACCTGTACATCCCCAACTCTATATAAAATCTTTACAAAGCTCCTATTCGACCGCCTTGATGACATGGGTTTCATCTACACAAACTATGCAGATGACACCCAGGTCCTCATCACTCGGTCAGGACACTACGCCAACAACACCAAATTAATTAACAACATCTATCTGGAAATCCAGGCATGGATGGCAACACACAGCCTATGTCTTAATGACGGAAAAACCAAGCTTTTCGATCGTAGGCACCCAAGCTCGCCTGAACAAACTTGACCCACAATACTTGTCCTTCATCATTGATGGTAATACAATCAAAGTTGCAAAAGAAATAAAGACGCTTGGCGTCTACCTCGACTTCACCTTATCTCTAAAAAGAAAAGTGAGTGCCATCGCCTCAATAACAGTTTACACAAACAAGCTAGTTAATGCCTTTAAATCCTACCTATCCCCTATCAGTTGCTTGACATTAGCCAGAGCCCTATCTCTATCCAAAATAGATTACTGCAACACACTCTTCTCAGGAACCTCTGAAATGAACCTCAATAGACTCCAGGTCTTACAAAATAACTATTTAAGATCTGCCCTAAACATCCCAAGATCCAACCATATCTCCAGCCACGGACACAATTCTAACTGGCTCCCAGTGTGTGACAGAATTTCACTTCGTACTTTGGTAATCACCCACAAATGTATCTCACACAGCGCACCTAAATACCTCTCCGACAAGTTCTCCCTACACCACGTCCCCCGTCCTACCAGATCATCCCACACCCACCACCTCACAGTCCCCAGATTCAACCTCAAAACCGCAGGAGGAGCAAGCTTCCCTGTTGAAGCGGCCAACCTCTGGAACTCGGTACCCCCCTCCATCAATCTAGAACCAACCTTCAATGCCTTCAAAACCAGCGTCAAACTCTGGCTTACTGATAAGCCCACCAATTACTGAGCCCAAATGATCCTTCATCATAGAGATCCTGCATCACAGTCCTTTGTTTGGCCTATGTTTGCTGTTGCTTCTCATCTCACCTGTACCTATCTTAATGGTCAGACCAATATGTAACCTAAGTCGACCTTCTCAATTTTATTGTGTATTTTTGTTTGTGTATTTTTGCACTTACCATGAAGATCCGACCAATATGTAAATTGTAACCTAGGTCGACCCTTTCCGCTCTACTGTGCTTATCATTTATGTAAATATGTATGTACTTATGTCTTTCTGTCTGTAACATGCAAAGTTTTCCAGCACCCAATTACCTCAGGGTTAGGTGCGCGATACAAATAATAAACAAATTACAAAATTACAAAGAGAGACCTGAGATTTCAGCTAGCCACTTGGGTGATTGCCTGCGAGTAGAGAGAGAGCCATGCCGATGGGAAAAGAAACAGAGCACAACAGCGACAATTGCTCTACCCGACAAAGAGAACGAGATGCTGTGTCCATATGCAGCAGCACAAGAATGTCACAGAGCTGCCAAGTGGTGCGGACAAGCCCACACTGTATGCCCCTCTATACCAAGTGGACCAATAGGGGAGACAACCCACCCTCCACGGATGAACTTACCGGGAGACCCCACAAACCTGGGTCCCGGGACATACGAATTTGTCTTTTTGGCAATCCTGCATGGGGCATATGGGGGGTCTTAGCGCTCTTATTATGAAGATTCCAAACACGCACATGCCCTGGGTGGGCAATAAACAGCTGGATTCACCAGGAAGCGATATCCCCCTCTGCCAAAGAAGGAGGGATAAAACAGGGAACAGGAGGTGTGGGGTTTTGGGTGAGGTCAGAGGTGGACCATGATCAACGGACCAGTATGAAGAATGAGGGAGTGGTGACATGTGCGGAAGATTTGTGGAGCAGATGAGATATTGGCTTAGGAGTGAAAGTGGTCCTGCAGTTTGAGTGTGTGTGTTTGTGTAGCAAGTGTGTAGGTAAAGTAGTGTAAAGAGTGATTGTGAAGCGGATGATACTGAGTGGAAGAAGGGTGATTGAGTAGTGGTTCGGAGGGAGGAGTATATGTGTAAGGGAGAGAGTAATAGTGGGAGGAGGGAGTAGTATTGCCTACGAGAGAGTAGTAGAGTGGAGGAGGCTATAGAAGTGTGGTGGAGGGAGTAGTTGTGTGGAGAAGAGTGGAAGGGAGGAGAAGTAATATCAAAGGGCGTAGGCGAGAATTAGGATTGGTGCAGCATCGTTAAGCCAGATGAACAGAGGGAAGAAAGGTGATGTAGAGAGAGTACAAGGACAGAAGTGAGAGTGGGCGTGTTAGAACCAGCCTGCATCCAACAGTATAATTATAAGGCACTGTCCTAAAGTCCCATTAGAGCACTAACCGTTAGATAGAGAAGGAACTGCTGGATCTTGGTGTACATCAAGGTTACAGCAATCCATGCAACTATCCAACCAACACAATGAAAAGAATTGTTTGGAATTAACAGTATTTTAGAATTATTGTCAAAAAATATTCTACTTGGGAACACCACAAAGTACTTCATTCTATTGTTTAAAAAAACAGTGGACGTTAGGGGATGCAGCCCACACCGAAGGCTAGATAGCCTATGTCTTTTTCTCCCAAAACTTACATACCCACCATTTAGACCATCATTTTAGTACAAGATAGTGGTTTAGACAGTGGGGGTGAACATTCAATAGCACTAACCAGAGGTTACGGATGCCTGGGTTAGTGAGGAGGGTTATATTAAAACGGGAGAGGGACGGCACTAGGTCCCACAAAAAGAAGAATAAAAACCCTTGAATCATCTCTACGACTGGAAGTGATTCTTGTGCAATCTGTGACACATGATGACTTTGTGGATTCATCCTGGCCCCGATATAGAGTCTCCATTCTCCATCCAAGATGTTGAGAATGACAAACACAGTGAGACTTCCCACCCGAGTCACAGCGGAAGCTGCAGGCTGTGACCTATGTGGGGATGAAGTCACCATTCACCCCAAGATTAGGCCATGTTTCGGATTGGACTGAGCTGGCTATGCCGTAACAAACACATGGAAGAGTGGCGCCAAAGTCAGCATTGGCTCACAAGTATTCCCTGGCCATTTTAGAGAATACTCATAGAACTGAAACAGGATTAGACAGATGACTGAAACCTATTAAGCCAGGAACCACTCCAGCGACATCCCGGGTCCAGCTTCGGCCGAGTTTGCGGAGAGGCAGAGAATGGACCATTACTAGACCAAGCCAGAAATAATGTAGTGGTGGAGAATAATTTCAAACAATGAAACCCTCTTCTGTATTGGTTCAATGTGAATCACAAGGAGGTGGAATCAACATGTTTGTGGAACCCTTGTTGCCAAATTTCCAGCCCCTGTCCTCCATTGTGCCCTCCCTGTATTGATCCCTTACAAACTGCGTCCCTCGCTTAGTACTTACCCCATGATTCGTAAAGTACTCTGCAGCTTACCGAAGCTAGGTCTGCACTCAAAAATGACCTGTAACAATAATTATAATTAATTCATCTCTAAGCGCGGGACTGGGATTCAAACCTGTGTTGCTCTGCGTTGACTTGTGTTGCTCCTGATCTATCCTCCCGGTATAATAAAAATAATCTAGGCTACACAATTCAAATGCAGTTAAGACTTGGCCATTTCTTGTTTTACTTTTGACATTTCTTAAAAACGCAAAGAACATTTGGCAAAGACCACTATAACGCCAGGTTTGTTTTTTAAGTACAAATAGTGCACTCGCAAAATAAATGTTAATCAAGTGTTATCTGTTGAAATTACAGTGTTGAGTTCAGTCGATTGCGGCTACTCTGAGTTTCATGGAACTCTTTCTTACTGTAGAAAAGCCCTCCGTCTACGGTTTGTTGATTAAGACTGCTCTATATCAACAATGATTCTAGAATAATGTGTCACCTTGGTTCTAAGACTCATTCTTTCACTAAACACTGGGACCGATAGCAATAGGAAATAGGTCTATTAGTGAACATATTATAGTCTTGTTGCCAGATACACAAAGCACAGCTTCTAAACTGTGCAAGATGTGCCATAACTTTTAACAAACATATAATGCATGTGCAGAGTGCAGTAGGTTGAATAGAAGTGCTTGCTCACTGTATCCAAAGTTTATGAAGTTAGGAAAAAGGTGACCCCCCCCCTCAATAATCTCTTTTTCCTCCTATCTTTCAATTCAATTTCCTTTTTCCTGCTGAAGGTCCTTTGCCGGAGACAGTCGCAGATTTCTGGCAGATGGTGTGGCAGGAGAACTCGTCTGTTATTGTAATGCTCACCGGCATCGTAGAAAAGGATAAGGTAAGAATGTAAACATTTGACACTGAGAAGGTGCCAAATGTTAAACTTTGATTCTGTGATTAACCCATCACATACAAGAGGGCTCTCTCAAAAAATTATGTTGTACTTTGCAATCATCACTAATGAGAAATATCTATCAAACACTATGGGCAAAAACTACCCAAGTTCAAATCTTGGCAGTGCTAAGTTGCAAATAGGCTATGATATGCATCCTTCAATAATGTCAATAATATATTGGGGACCGAGAATATGAATAGTGTTTAAATACCAAAGGTCCGATTTTAGTTTTGTAGAAGGAAGGCATTGGACTTCCTTGTAAATTCTGTGGAGGTTTATACACTTAATTTGATTGTGTCGATGTAAAGATAATTCAGCTTAACATGCTGAATTAAGCACACAGTGAGGGGAAAGTAG